>NC_080766.1:45567319-45867319 GCF_020826845.1 Diceros bicornis minor
GATGTGTGGTGGTGATGGTTGCACAACCATGTGAGTGTATTTAATACCACTGAACTGTACACTTAAAAATGGTTAAGATGGTAAATTTTATGTTATGCATATTTTAACACAATAAAATAGAAAAAATCAATAGCATAAGAATGCATGAGTCCACACAAATGAATAAGTAAAAGTAAATAAATAAAAAGGGGCAAAGGAAAAGCTCTCAGTAGAACACCATCTAATACATACGGAAGGACAGTTTGCAACCATCATATGAATAATTGATTCAGGCAAGAATCATCATCAGATGCTAAAACCAAGGGGCAGAAGATTGATGAGAAACCGGATATTTACATAATCCAAAACTTCCTCCCCACAAAGAAAAAAACAGTAACTTTCTAGCAGAGAAAACAACTAGTCATCACCTTAACCAAGGGACCACAGTTGACTGTGCTTTCTGACGTGATGCACGAGAGGTCCCCACCACGTCTGTGATTCTCCTGACAAACCACATCATTTCCTAACCTGACTCTAATCATGAAGAAACACCAGAAAAACACACATTGAGGGGCCAGCCCGGTGGTGCAGTGGTTAAGTTCACGTGCTCCGCTTCAGCGGCCCAGGGTTCACAGGTTCAGATCCTGGGCATGGCACATCAAGCCATGCTGTGGTAGCATCCCATATACAAAATAGAAGATGGGCACAGATGCTAGCTCAGAGCTAATCTTCCTCTTCCTCAGCAAAAAGAGCAGGAGTAGCAATGGATATTAGCTCAGGACTAATCTTCCTCACCAAAAAAAAAAAAAAAGGAAAAAAAACCAACCCACACATTGAGGACATTCTACAAAATAACTTGTCATATGCTTCAAAAATGTCAGTTATCAAACACAAGGAAAGACTAAAGAACTGTTTCAGGTTAAAAAAGACTAATACATGACAATTAAATGCAATGATCCTGGATTAGATCTTGAGGAAAAATTTTGCTATAAAAGACATCACTGGGACAACCAGGACAATTTAAATAAGGTTCGCAGATTAAATAATGGTATTATATCAATGTTAATATTGTGACTCATATTTATATAAGAAAATATCTTTGTTAAGAAATACTAAAGTATTTCGGGATTAAGGTACATCACATTTGCAACTTACTCTCATGTGGTTCAAGAAAAAATATATATGGGAAGGAATATGATGAAGCAAATACAGTAAAATGTTAACAACGGAAGAATCTAGGTAAGAGGTGAACAGGAGTGCTTTTAACTACTTTTGTAACTTTCTTGTTAAGTTTGAAATTAAGGGAGAATTTCAAGTCAATGTAGTAAAAATGGAATATTCCATATACGCAGTGTTAGAGTAACTGGCTACCTCAAACTATATCTCAAAAACTCTCCTAGATAAATTAAAAATTTTAACATAACAAATTAGACTACTTTATTTAAAAATTAAAAACTTATGTTCAGGGCCGGCCCCGTGGCTTAGCGGTTGGGTGTGCGCGCTCCGCTGCTGGCGGCCCGGGTTCGGATCCCAGGCGCGCACCGACGCACCGCTTGTCCCGCCATGCTGGGGCCGCGTCCTACATACAGCAACTAGAAGGATGTGTAGCTATGACATACAACTATCCACTGGGGCTTTGAGGGAAAAATAAATAAATAAAATTTAAAAAAAAAAACTTATGTTCAAACTCTCTAAAGAGATAAAAAAGCAAAGTAATTGGGGAAAAATATCTGTAACATAAGATACAGAACTACTTACTGTGCTTAAATACGTAAGTCAAAAACAAAAATCATCCTAGCAACAAAATTGGAAAGGGTATGAATGCAAATTTATATATGAAATAAACAGAAATGACCTATAAACACCTAGAAAGAATATTGTAGCTCAGCAGTCTCCAAAGAAATGCAAATGAGTTAAGTCCACCAGGAAACTACCATTATTCAGCTTCCAAAGCAGTGATTCTCACATGATAACAATAGTTACTCTGTGCTCATCACGTGCCACACATTCTCCCCATGCTTTTGTGGTCTTGACCCTCCCAGCTCCACAGGGCCATCTATGCCCCCATTCAGCAGGGGAAGACCCCCAGAGAGGTGAAGTGACTGGGCCAGGATCACACAGCCAGGAAGGGGCAGAATCAGGGGGGTCCACCCAGACAGGCTGAACCCAAGCCCATGTGGCTCTCCAGGAATAATAATGGTCCCGAACAAAGATTTGACAACAGGATACTGGTTAAGGTTAAAACGGGGAAAAGCTGGAAATAACAATGAAAATTTAGAAATAACCAAAAGGCTACTGGGTAAGTAAAATGATGAAATTCCGGCAACCATAACAACTCATGTTGGAGAATGCTAAATGACACGGGAAGTTACCTGCTTGCAGAAACCTCACCAGTTATGTAAAAGACACAGCCCAGGAACAGTCGCAGCAGAGTGATCACACGATAACAACACATTCTCCTTAGGGGTTACAGGGGATGACTTGCTTTTTTCTTTGCACTTTTCTGTGTTTTCCAAGTCTCCTTCAAAGAGCATGCTTTACTTTTATTATAATTATTAAAAAGATGATTTATTAAGAAGAAAGGTCAATTTTGTGAGGGTCTCACTAAGGACAAGTTGTGCCCAGAAGAAAGGACTACAGATCAACTACAGCACAGCACGTGGCCGGGGGCCGGACAGGCCTGGGTGACAAAAGGAAGACTCGACACAGTGCCCCCTTGTGGCTGCACCACCTGCTAGAACAGAAGGAAACCAGCAAAAACACAACTAGAAAATCCTCCAATTCTTTTGGAAATAAAACAACATACTCCTAAATAACTCATGGGCCAGAGAAGAATTCACAATAGAACTGGAAAATAATTTAATTGAATGATATATCAAAACTTATTTATAGACTTAAGTACACATTTAGAAAGAAAGCCTGAAAATCATTTACATAGGTATCCACTTAAGTTAGAAAAAGAAATAAAGTAGAAAAAAATCAAGAGCAAAAATAGATGAAACAAAAAATAAACACATTAAAAAAGCAAATAAATGTATACCAGATAGAATCAAAGACTAAAAGATGGTTTCTTCAAAAAGATTACTAAGACTGATAAACTACGAGTGGGGAACAGACTCAAGTCGCCACTGTCAGGAAGGAAAATGAAGACAGACGCACAGCCATTCAAGATGACACTGAACAGCTCTGTGCCAATCGATACAAAATAGAGTTGAAATGGAAAAATCCCCAAAACTGACACAAAAAGAAATAGAAGAAAATCTACAGTCGTGTAACTAGTAAAGAAATTGAACTCCTGATTAAAAATTAAAAACTTTTCTTCAAAGAACACTCCAGGCGCAGCTGGATTCTCCAGTGAATTTTCCTAAGCACGTAAGGCAGAAATAGCACAAATCTCACAAACTCTTCTAGAGAATACAAAAAGAAAATATTTCCAACTCATCTCATGAGTCCAGCATGACCTTCCACAGGAGAACTTGATAAGGACGTTATAAGAAAGGAAAGTTACAAACCGGTTTCTCTTATAACCACAGTTGTAAAAATCCTCAACAAAATACTTCTCAAATTGAATCCAATGATATACAAAAAGGAACGTACATCATGACCAAGCTGAGTCTATACCAGGTTTACCATGAAACAAGGGAATCACACCAGGATGAAGGAGAATCTACAAAAACTGCACAGGAGTACACCCCATAACACAGCAAACCCACTCCTAAGTCTACATCCCACAAGAAATCGGTACCTCTGTGCCCCAAAAGACAAGCACACGAGTGTTCACAGCAGGACGATTCACAAGAGCCCACTGAGAGGTCCCCCAGGACACACAACAAGCGTGTGGATATAGTGTGGCAGCTGCATCCACAGACAGGCTGACAGCAGAGAGAGTGAAGTGCCTCCACCAGCTGCCTGCTCAGCCTCACGAGCACGAGGTCGAGCGACGGAGGCCACACCCACGAGGCCCACTGTGGGATTCCACTTGTGCAGGATCCAAGCGGCCCCCGGAGAACCAGGAGGCGAGCTTCTGGTAACATGTGTTTGCCTGACAAGGTCACAGAGGTGTGTCCATGTCACGATGCCTCATCCAGTGCCACGCACAGGATGTGTGCACTTCTCTGTGCGAGCACCAGACGTCAACAGGAAAGGTTTCTTTAACAACTACTGTTTATCTGGACACAGGTGGGGTTGGGGGTACGTGTCTTGTTTTTAACATTAAGATGTGAAAAATTATTCGATTTTGTGTTACAACTGTGCTACCTGAGGCCCAGTACACATATTTGATACACCTCAGGGATTCAAGAGCATAAGTGAGTTTTACTCCAAGAGTCCCCTTGTTGCGAGGGACCTCCCACCCCAGCACCCTAAGTTAGAGAACAACCTGCTCTGGACCACGGTTGGCAGCGTCTGAGCTCAGGACCCTGAGCTGGTGGCCCCCTTTGCCATCCCTACCTGATCTCCTCGGGCCTGTGGTCCGGAAAGTGCTTGTGGAAAACTTTCAGTGCCTGCATCACGGCCGAGGTGCACTCCACATACGTGTAGTCGATCATGATGTCCCCTGGGAAAGGGAAGGAAGGATCGAGGTGTGTGAGCTTCACCTTGGCCACCACATTTGGCAATTCAGGCCAAACAGTGATGAACAAGAGAGCCGGAACGTGCAGACGCTATATGACAGATTGAGAGCCTGACCAACTTCCAGAGGAAGCCAGGAAGGCACCACTAGCACCGGCCCAGGCAACACGGCCACCAGGTGGGAGGGCGGCACTGACGTGGATGACCTGCAGACCCATCTGTGCCATGGGACAGCAAGGCCACAGCTGGGAGGTGAGGGGCACACAGCAGAGCTGCACCCCACCCCAAAAAGCCCTCCACTGGAACATGTTTGACAGCTATAGGAGCAAGATAAATGGAGACCCAAAAGAAGGGGTCCAAGGGCATGCAAAGGTAGACCAGGGTAAAGAACCTACCCTTGCAGACCAAAGCACGACACAGCACAGAGGACACATGGCCAGTAGGTCCCCCTGACACCTCCCTGCGAGGTGCCCTAGGCTCCGTGAGGAGCGCTCAGAAGACAGGGCGGCCCCCACAGAGGACAGAGCAGGAGCCATCCCAGGCCCAGGCCCGAGAGCTGGGTGTGCCTCCCACCGAATCCTCCACCAACTGCAGCTTTTCCATCCACAACCAGGAAACACTACACCACTCTTGGAGGTTGAGGAGCACAGAACACTCCTTAAAGGATCTGCCATCAGCAGCCAGGGCCTTTGTTGGCACTGCCCCCGCCAGGGGAAAGAACTCAGGGTTCTGGTTGGCAAATCTACCTCAGGGCACACAGGCCCTGGGTTTGTCCGCCACACACTGTGGACTACTCACCGAAGACCTCCGAGGGGTTCAGCAGCTCCAGCAAGCGTCCCCCACGCTTGGTCTCGTAGGTGGCAAACCCTCCATCAGGATTTCTCATGTTCAGCAACTAAAACCAAAGACAGAACATCCAGAGAAGTGAGCATGTGTGGGACCCCACAGGCTGTGGAGCTTTCCAGAAGCACTCCAAGGCTAAGAATCAATGGGGCAGGAATGGGGAACAGGGAGCTGGTTTTTACATTAAGCCAAGACCCTCAGGGGCTCAGAATAGTGGGCTGCAACCTTTATCGATCGGTACTCCATGAGTGACCATCTGGGAACACAGCCCACAAGTGCGTGCTTACCCATTTATAAATCATCTAAGTACTGTCGAACTATATGATCTCTGTTATAAAACATGCACAAAAACTGGAAGTGCTAAAAGGATGTTGCACAAAAACACACTGAAATTCTCATCTTTTCTTCAGGCAGCCAGTGAAGACTGCCAGATCTCCCCGGGGAGGCCCGTGGAGAGCGACTGGGTCTGTGAGCCTTCAGAACCGGAGAGAAAACTCGGGGCTGCAGCAGCCACCCCTTGGTCAGGGTCTATCCAGGCCCCCCCGACCCCTGGGGCTGGGCCCAGGACGCCAGCTCGCACACCCATCAGGGGAGCACAGGGCTGTGCACACACCCAGATAGGGCCCCCTGCTGGCCCAGCACAGTTCACAGTTCTCCAAACAGGTGCCATCAGAGGATGGGCCCCCTCCGCCCGGCTTGGAGTGTTTGCCCAGACAGAACCCATGGGCAGTGGAGGCAAGTGCACACCTCCCATGCAGCACTAACAGGACCTGAGGGTTTGTGGTGGGGTGGCTCGGACTTCTGCATGACAGCACCCTCAGTGCCCAGGACCAGAGCCCCACGCCCAGCAGCCTCACCACAGCAACAGCATCGAAGAGCTGCTCTCCTGGGACATGCCTGGTGACACAGGAACACTCTTCCTGCAGGAGAAGGATGGACTTCAAGGCCTCAGCTGTGCAGTCAGCAACGATCCAGCCACAATCCACCGTGCTGAAGGGGAAGCCACCCTGGAAGATGCGGGACCTGTGACTGCCAGGGCTGAGGGTCGAGCCCATACCCTAGTCTTCGGGTCCACCCGAGGCCACGGCACCTTCCTCACTCGTGCAGAGCCACAGCTCAGGCAGAGGCCCATCCACCATGACGGTATGGCCGCAGCCCCAAGCCACACACATACGGACAGGCCTCCAGTTTCCAGCACAAGGACCCCCACAGGACTACAGCCTCTACCCATCACTGCCTTCAGACTCCACTGTAGGGTGGGCACCAGAAACATCCGCAGGCCCCCTCCCAACCCACCGTGAGCATGCAGCCACGCTGTGTCCACGCCCTCACACACAACGGAGGAGAAACTGCCATTTCCTCCCTCTGCCCGCCCCGACATTCTAGTTCACATTCTGATAGCTGATTCAACACCTGTACGTGCTGCTGTCTGACAATGTCTCTGAGGCACGGACACTTTTGTGCACACAGCGTGTGATGTGGTGGCACGCAGAAACCCCATATGCCTCAGCTACCTCATTCGTACACAATTCCTTGGTCAGGGATATCTTAAGGGCGTTGGTGGGATCCCACACCGTGTGTCCATCAGAGCAGGAAGCCCCAAGAAGCTGAGCGAAGAGCCCCCCTCGAAGGCAAGGCCCAGCCAACCAGGGGTGGGTGGGGTCAGCCCGTGGTACCTTGTTCATCTGGCGGTAGTACTTCTGGTAGTTGGGGGGGCTGTCTGGGATCTGGGCAGCATCCAAGGGGCACATGTGGAAAGTAAGAGAAGGGAATACGTCACCACTGTACACAGACACCAGCGCAGGGAGGGACCAGCACAGCAGGACGGGGGCACCCAGTGCTGCTACCCTCTTGCCCACCATCAGTGCCAGAAGGGACCCTCAAGGCATCACCCACACAGCTCACCACCCAGAGCCTCCACCCACTGCGAGGGAAACACTACCAGGGCTCACCCTGAGCTGGAGAGGGCAGGGCGAGGGGGCACCCCTGCCGGTAGGAGGGCTCCCCACGCCCCCCAGGCACAGGCCAGACTCAGCCTCACCTGTGAGATACGGAGAAACTCATGTGCCTTCTGCAGGCAGGACGAAAACTCGGGCCGATGTTGTGCACCTGCCTGGAAGAGAGAACAGGGGCTGAGCCACTCACTGGCACAAGCCTACACGGGGGAACTGGTTCCCAGACTATCCTGGCTACGTCTTGCCACCACTGGGAACTAGGAGCAAACCCACCCAAGTCTCAGGGTGCTTGGGTTTCTGCCGACAAGTCCGAAAGACATGATGGAGAAATGAAGCGAGCAGAAGACACCGCACCACACCTGCCCCAACCAGCGCCCAGAGGTACCCCCCATCTAAGGCAGGCACTCATGGAACCCAGACCCCTTCCCAGGGCTCTCCAGAATTCCAGCAACCCCATTCTCACCAGCATACAAACATGCTCCTGTTTCTCTCTAGTATGCGCTCAGAAGTATTTGTAACAAGCAGTTGAGAAGAGCCTGGAGCCCACTCCCACTTCTAGAAACCCCCACTGCCATGTCTCCTCAGGAACAGCCCTCATGAGGCTTCCTGCTCCTGAAGCCTTCAAACCAGCCCACCACCCAGAGCTGCTGGTGGGACCACCGCCTTGGTGAGACCATCGCCAGAGGCCTCAGGTAAGCACAGAGTCAGGGTCAGCAGTGCCAAGTTTGTGCTGGGTGCAGGGGTGAACACACCAGAAGGTCAGCTGGAGGCTGAAGAACCAGGAGACAGAGCCACGTACCTCCAGCATCGCCTGGATGGCAAATGCCGTGTCCCAGACCTGGGAGCCGTTGGTGCCCTGCATGGAAAGGATGAGCCATTACAGAAGCTGCTGCAGCGTCCTCCCACCCACCCACCGCCTCCTGGGATCTGACAGGAGCCTGGGGCACCGAGGGGTTAAGGGGCTCCCTCCAGCTCATAAAAAGAGGTGGGAGCCCAGGTGACTCCTGACCCCAGGCTCTGGGCTCTGCGCACTCCTCAAAGCCTGCAAGGGCCTGAGAAGGGCTGGTCCTGCAGATGGACACAGGTCAGAGAGCCCCACCTGCCTGCACTGGGCCACCAGCCAGGACAGGACTCTCTCAGGGCACATCTAGGATTCGGATGACCACCACCTGTGGCCTCCACTGCCCACCCACCCGATGACAGCCTCACGCCCCACAGTGGTGACCACCCCCGACTTCCGAGGATGCCCAGAGGTGGTGGGGCCTGGCTGAGGCCTCGACAGGGCTGGGAAGGCCCCCCTCAAATCCCACCCTGGGAGCCTGGTTCACTGGTCGACACTCTGGTCGCACCAGAAGCCAAACCCCAGTGAGGCAGAGCTGGACAGTGACAGACACGCAGATAGTGCGGATGGTGCCCAGACATCGCGGCCTTGCGGGACCACGTGTGGAAAGAACACACTGCACAAAGACAGCCACCCGGCCAAAAGAAACCTGAAACGGATCAAGCCTCAGGGTCTAACCACCAGTTTGCAGAAAATACGGGGCCCAAAAGAAGCAGCTAGGTCAGGTCCAGGCGGACACTTGAGGGAAGGAAGGGTGCTCAGTATCCCACTGGGCCTGCCCCAAAAGGCCCAGTTGCCTGTGTGACCCAAGGACACTGCTGGAGGCTCTGCATTTCCACACTGAGCCAGGCGGGTGACAGCAGACAAACCCCCGTGGGGTGGCCCTACGGCTTCCAGGCTCACTGCCCCCAGGGCCCCTGCAGCCAGGAATGCCCTGTGATCTGGCACCCCCACCCCCAGGGTCATGCACAGGAAATAAGCCGGGGTGGGGGGTGACAGTGCCAGAACACCATCTCCAATATCAGAACACTGGGAATCAGCCAAACAGTGCAAAGTCGTGGAGAAGGAGCACGTGGGACTGCATCTCAGAACCGGGGGATGCCGGCCACAAGCCCTTACAGGCGGGAGGCCCTGCATGTGCTCAGCTGGAGGGCCACAAGGGCACACGTTCTCCCCCTACCCGAAGCCTCCTGCTCCCCTGCTCTCTGCTAGACAGACGCGGTGTGTGAGCCCCGCGGTCAACCGTCCTGCAGCAGAACTGGGCTGGCCCACTGAGAACTGCGTGTGACACCTGTCCCCTCCTGACCTGCAGCTCTGAACTGCTTTGGTTTACAGACTGCTCTGCTCCCACAGGGTAGCTACAGACCCTCAGCTCTCCCACGACCCCTTGGGCGCTTCTCGGCATCCCTGCCAGATGGCACACACCCAGGAAATGCCCAAGGGTATCCCCTCAGGTGCAGGACTGAGGGGACTTGCAGCCACCCACCACATACAGCCAGAACTCATGAGGAGTGATCTTTGAATCTTAGACCCAAAAGGCAGGAATGGTAGTAATGGAAGCAAGCGCCTGTGGCCCTGCTGCACTTACCTGCATTTTCATACCATCAAGGCCCAGCCTGTGAGGATGAGAAAAGCCCAGGTCAGGGAGCAATGGACAAGGAGCTGTAAGTCAGGCGGCCCTCCACAGCCCACACCCAAGACAGCAGCCTGCTCACTGCCATGGGTGCATCGCATGGCTTCCCTGAGCTCACATTCGACAGGGGTGACACAAGGAGGCTCTACCGCGGCTACCAGAGGGAAGAGGGCATCCCTCAAAACACAGGACTCCCTGCCGTGGGCCACACTGGGCCACACCTGCCCTCCGTGGTCCCTGTGTAACAGGAGCCCCACTTCTGGAGCACAATCCATGACTTACCAGCTCTCTTTGTCAACAGGCCTTCCTGACATTCACCTGAACCTGCCCCCATCCATCCACAGGCTTCCTAGCTGTACCTTCCGGAACCACCCGAAGTTTCTGCTAGGTGGCAAATCTTTTAATTCAAAGCAACCTTCATCAGCTTCCAGAAACCCTAAAACTCCTGGTTCTAAGCATTACTCAAGACACCACGGCACCCTCGCCAAGAGAGGCCCCCATGCGTGTCTGCACTCAGCTCTCAGCCACGTCTGTCAGGGACCATGCATGACGCCAACCAGTCAGGCCCTTCCCTGTTGCACTCACCAGAGGTAATCACAAATCCTAGAGACGTGCTCCTGAAAAACAGGGGAGGCTGGCCCGTCCACATACCAGCGCACGAGCATGTTGATGGTCTTTGAGATCTGCAGGAGACATGGGCCTGTCAGGGCTCTGCCCAGACCTGCAGCAAGCTCTCAGGTGGGAGGGCTGCAGCTCGACCCCACTGAGGCCCCAGTACCGCCTCGCTCCGGGCCAGATGCCTTCTGCTCTAACTCGCATTTCCCGAGCACTCACTGCTTCCAGGCCCCGAGAGCAAGAGACCTAGCCACAGTTAAGCCCCAGGAAACAGTCTCCCTCTGAGGGAGGCAGGAGGGGGCCAAGGCGCCTGCACACAAGGAGGAGGCGGGGCGGCCCACAAGAGGCAGCGTGAGCTGAGCCAGCTGGTAACCGAGCAGAACCGCCATGAGGGTCATGGGCACGGCTGGAGGCCCCCGGGGGGCATGTGGAGTGTGGCACGTCCTGAACTGCCTTAGCTGACTCTGGGGTCTGAGGGGATAGGACCATCTGAGGAACCCAGGAGAGATGTGGGGACAAGCCCTGTGTGGCAGGGACTGCTACTCAGAGCAAAAGGCACTAAAAGCCTGTATCTTCTATTTTGAGATCTCTGAAGTCAAGATCCAAAAATCGCATTTCTAACAAGTCAGACGTGCTTTATGAAGCGTTAAGTTGAAGCCCCCACGGAACCATGTTGCTGCTAAAAAGAAAACAACTGGCTACTCCGTGCGACATCAGGGTTTACCACTCACTGGGTCATGAGACCCAGAAAACACCAAGAGGCACGGCTGGGAGTGGGGCTCAGTGACACTGTACCAACTGGGTTCACCCAAAGAACCTGTGGGCTGATCCAGCATGGCACAGAGGCTGCGGTCATGGCCCACTCGGGGGCTTACGATAACTCTGCCTCCTGCACGGCGGCCCCACAGCTATGAGCCGGCCTCCCCCACCCTGCGCCAGCCAGTGTGTGTCTGGCCACTGGGACACACTGCCCTGCATGTGTGTCCACCCCTGGCCTCTGCTGGGCCTCATGGCCCCACAAGGCAAAGCCAAGTCAGGAGTCCAGAAGCTCAGAAGTGAGAGTTCCCAGTCACCAGACTCGCAGGAACCAGAAATGGAACCCATGCACCCCTGGCACCCTAACCCCAATAAGAGAAGGGCAGACGGTGGGTTACCAGGGGTGGGGAAGGGGAGAGCATCCAGGCAGGAAAAGCACCCCTCCCCACCGGGGAAAGGTCTCGGGAAGTGGTCTCAAGGAGCAGCCTCCAGACATACCAGGTGATGGGGGTGGGAGGAGGGACAAGCACGGGTCAGGGATGAGATCGGGGGGCCACATCCCAAATAAAGGTCTGCCAGGCTCTGGTGGGAGACCCGGCCTCTGGAGAGACCCGTACTCCCAGCTCCACGGAGAGTGACCTCCGGGCCTCCCATCCGGGTCCTCGCTCCACCCAGGAGCTGCAGGAGGGTGCCCACCCCAGACCCAGACACCGGTGGGCAGCGGGCACTGACCGGGCCAATGCTGATGCACTTGGTGAAGCGGTCGTCAGCCGCAATGTGCTCGTACAGCTTCTGGACGGCCCGCTGCCGCAGGCTGGCACTGTGGTGGCACTCGTACAGGTTGAGGATCACTGCAGGGTCAAGGGTATCAGGGGCGTCAGGCACAGACAGCAGGTCCTGGCATGAGCTCGGCCCAAGCACGGACCCGACGGCAAGGCGCCCCGCACAGTATCTGGGCCCTTCCTTCCTCCGTCCTCCATCGCCCCTCACTGCACCCATGCAGCCTGCTCCTCCCCGACATCCTGGTGTGCTATCCTGCCCTGGCCCTGCAGTGGTGTTCAGGGTGGTCTCCAGAGAGTGGAAACCCAGCCTGGTTGCTTCTCAGCATTGACCAGGGCAGGGACCCAGCTCCCACCCGAGGGCCTGGCACAGAGGTGCCCAGTGCCCATCTGCGGAATGAGTGAGTGAACGAACGAACAAATGAGTGAGGGATCACAGTTGCTTCCACACACGGCACCCTGTGCTGGCCTCAAAGGGGAGGCTGCACAGGGTCCTTCCCCTTCTCTCCCCCACGGAAGGAACGACGGGCCCCTCCAAGGCCCTGAGCTCAGAATCCTCTTGTCTGGGAGCCCAAGCCCCAGGCTTACCCAAAGGGCAAGGACAGGGCAGGTCGCTGGACATGAGGCGTGCACGGCCAGCCCTCCCTGCTCACCACAGGACCCAAATGACAGCCCCTCAGGAAGCACCCACCATACACCATGCGGAGCAGCCAGCTGTGTGGCGTGTACAGCTCGTCAGGGGCCACGCTGTTCCTGTGTGCCCGCCAGTCGATGCTGGCATAGTCCTCCACGTAGAGCTCCTGCAGGGCAGCAATGCCTCAGCCCGGTCTGCCTACAGCTGGTCTCCTCCCTCTGTCTCTCCTCCTTCCCAAGGGCATGCCCGAATGAACATCCTGTACCCCAACGCCATCTCAGGGCCTGCTTCCTGGGGACACACTGTGGGCCAGGACTCTGCTCACCGGTGCCCTGCACCCCTCAAAGACACTGGAAGATAGCCGCAGCTCACCCTGCCGCACAAGCTCCCCTGGGCAGTGATGGGACAGGGCAGTGGAGGCTCCACCCTAACTCCAGGGGGCTCAGCTCTGCGGGTCCCAGGCGTGCAGGCCTGTGCAGTCGGACTGAAGGGTGACTTGAGGCCCAGGGCTGCTCACCTGGCGGAGGCTCTGGACCAGCGGGTCCTCCTCAGCGCTCAGCCGGATGGCATAGCAGTAGCTCATGGGCAGGTAAACCTGCCGACAGTGGCACCAGAGCGTGGAGGGATGTGCAGGTGCCCAATCAGGAAACAGCCTAGGGGGACAGCATATCAGGAGGCAACCCCCAGCACCTGCATTGCCACCACTGCAGCTCCAGGCCCTTCTAAGCATGGATACAGGGTGGACGGCTATCCCTGGACCAAGTCGGCACAGATGCCAGCACTTCACAGCCGTGCTCCCGTGGGGTGCGGTCAAACCCTCCCAGGGGCACTCCGCAGAGAGCTGACAACTCCTCCTCCTGATTCAGCCAGACGCATCCCAAAACCAGGAGACCTATCTCCTCAACGTTCAGGAATGTCTGTGGGTTTCTCAGTTGTGACACACAGACCGCAGTAACATAAAATGTTAATAACGGGGAAACGGCGCAGGGGTCTACAGGAATGCTCTGGATGATCTTTGCAACTTTCTGGAAAAGGTAAATTATTCCAGAATAAAGTTTATCTAAAAACCTTTAGGACTGTTACATCTTCCCAAGGCCTGAGTCTTTGATCGCTCCAGCTTCCCGGTCGGTGCACCTGGGGTCTTATCTCCACCCTATCCCTTTAGCCTCCTGTTCTCATGTATGAGGGCACAGGGAGGCTGCGGAGAGCTGACTGCACATTCCCTGCTCCCAACTGTGCGAGTCGGGCAGGTATCCACCAGCCCCCACCACCCCTGGCCACTTCCCTCACTGTCCTGAGGGCTCCCCCACTTAGTTTAAAGGGTATTTTTTTACATTTTAGGTAATGTTTCCAGCTTTTCTCCAGCTGGAGTGGTTCAGGGTCTGGTTCTCCATCCTACACACCTGCCCTTCACCCTCTAGCTCACCCCCCTCCAAAACTACTCCAGCAAAGATCAGCAGTGCTCTAGTTACCTCGAAACCCAGCACCGACTGCCAGGGCCCCACCACGGGGGTGGCACGGACAACACAGTCCTCCTCGACACCAGACATCGGCCTGACACACACACCCCTCCTGGCACCGGCTCAGTGCCTTCCTCTGCCCGCCCCTTACACACGGGCAGGTCCACGGTCCAGCCGGCAAGCCTGCCAGTAGGAAATGCTGGAACGGTCCCAGAACACCTCCCGCCTCTTCCCCAGGGGCCAGCCTTGGGTAACAGCACCCTGCCTCCCCACCTCACCTCGCCATCCCTCTGCCTCCATCACTGCCTCGTGGCTGTGGAGGCTGGGCCCTTGGCTCCTTCATCAGGACCCTGCTATCATCTCCTGACTGGCTCCTTCACCCTGCACCACCTTTCCTCCATCAAAGTCACCTTGTAACACAAGAGCCCCCCAACCTCCCTGACAGCTACCTGGGGGGACCCTGACCCTCTGACACTGCTCCAGGGGCAGGCAGGGGCTCTGCTGAGCTCCACCATGGTTCCAGGGGTCTCCTCTCCTGAAGGTGACACTGGGGTACTTATACATGAATGAATGTTTTCTGGGGAGGATGTCCAAAGCTTCCATTAGATATTCACAAAATGTTAACAGACGCTGGTTACAGGTAACAGACAATAAAGTATTAGTGTTCATTTTGCTCAGCATTTAAACAGCATCATGGTTCTGTTAAACAAAGATTATCTTTTAAAGATACACAAGGAAGTGTTCACAGGTGAAGTATGATGTCTGGGATTCACTTTAACAAGGGGAAGGTGAGAGGGCAAAGTACACCCCAACTGCTGTGCTGCTGAGGGTGCGCCAGCTCGGTACCTTCTCTTCTCTGCTTCTAGAGATGCTCAAGAGGTCCGTAATAACAAGATGCAATCACTTCGTCTATGCACCCACTTCCCACACCAGTGGTTCTGCAATCAGCCCCACAGGGCCCCACCCGCCTGCCACATGGCCCAACCCCACATGGCCTCCCCCTCTCCTGCCCAACTGGGAACCCCTTCTGTCCATCTGTAGGATTCAGCCAAGCAGGGCCTCCGCCAGGAGCCTAACACCACAACACTCCACAGAATGGACTGTCTCTCATCTGTGTAACAGGCAAGTGACCCAGGGCCCCATCACTCCACTCAGTGAGGCAGTGGCGACTCAGCCACCAAATCAACCATAGAGGGGCAAGCATACCACATCTCTGGGAACAGGGTGTTGAGGCCTTCCCAGCTGTAAACGTTCAGAACAGCCAGCCAGAACTTCCCCCAGGATGGCACACCCACAGCACCACCTGCAGAGAGAGAACAGGCCCATAACATCTGCTTCTAACTGCAGACTAACCCCTCAGGAATCCTGTGCGCCCCTTCTTTCATGAACTGAAGGCAACCTGCTAAGGATCCTCCAACCCCCGTGAGAAGCAGGTTCCAGAGGAGCTCAGGACTGCCCAACACCACAGCCGCTGCTGGAGGAACCAGTGGCTTCCCCAGAATGAGTGTGTCCAGCCCCAGGAGAGGCATTCGCAGCCCCTACTGCCCGGGGAGAAGCACACAATGGCAGCTACCTGGGAAAGTGAGGGGCCCAGACGTACACAGCAGCCCATGTCCACATGGGCCTGGAGAAAGTGATGAGGGGAAGTGAGCACGCACACTTGGCCTTCTCCCTCTCAAGGCCACGCCTAGCTGCCCCTGACCTGTGTATCCCCACTCAGCAGATGGTCTGGACTCCAATATGGCTATTGACAACACCTGTGGCCCCACAATGAAGCCACTCCCAACAGCACCAGTCACAGGCACAGAAACACTGTCCTAGACATGCTTCACAAGGAGGCCTCACCCCAAACCCATGTGTGTGGAAGTCAAAGACCCAGGAAGCTACTAGGGAAGCCTGGCCCAAAAACACTCCTTCACAGGCAAGGAACCAGAAAGCAGCCTTGAGAATTCAGGCCGATGAGACTAGAGGCTAGTGATGAATTCATTATAAGAGTAAAACATATGAAGAAGAATGCAGGGTCGTGTTAGAATGAGCACCAGGAGGCTTAATCTAGCCTGGGAGGTCAGGAAGGGCTCCCGAGGAAGTGACATCGAAGGTGCCAGGTAAAGGCTAAGTAGGAGTTCCCAAGGCAGCGGGGTGGGGGGGTCGGAAGGTGGGATGTCCCAGGCAGACGAAGCAGCACATGCAGAGCCCTGAGGTGGGAAAGGGCTTTGAGGAGCTGACAGGATGGAGTACGGGTGGATCGAGGAATGTCCATGAGAGGAAGGCGGGTGAGAAAGCTCTCAGAGCAGCGGGAGCCATGGAGCCTCCCCAAGGCTGTAATTAATCGCCTTCAGAGCCCACAGGTGAAGGGAGAGGTGCCACCCGCTAGAAGCCCCACAGAACACACAGGAAGGTGACTGTGGAGGGGGCGACTGTGGAGGATGCGAGCAGAGTTCCACTGGCTCCTGCTACTCTTCTGTGGCCAGGCTGCCCTCCAGAAAGGTCAGACCAGGAATACTCCCTCAGGCAACGTAGTAGCTTGTTGTTTGTAAGTTTTTGCCAATTTGTGAAACACACTGAATTATACAGCTATCTTAATTTGCTTTTTAACAAAATTACGGGTAAGGGGCCAGCCCGGTGGCGTAGTGGTTAAGTTCATGCGCTCCACTTCAGCGGCCCAGGGTTCACAGGTTTGGATCCCCGGCGCAGACCCATACACCACTTATCAAGCCATGCTGTGGCAGCGTCCCATATACAAAATGGAGGAAGATGGGCACAGATGTTAGCTCAGAGCTAATCTTTCTCATCAAGAAGAGGAGGATTGGCAATGGATGTTAGCTCAGAGCCAGTCTTCCTCACAAAAAAAAAAAAAAATACTGGTAAAGTTAGGCAGTTTCCATCTATTTCTGCTTTGATGAATTCCCGGCTCATGTGTCTTGCCCAGGGTTTAAGTGGAGGGGCATCTTTTTATTTCTCATTTGCAAGAGCCTGTGATGCTGAGGGGACATGGACCTTTTTATCCAGCACACGCTGTGCAGGGTGTACCTTTCTTATGAAGAATGTTCCGGGCTCGTACCAAGTCAGGATCATCAGGCCCAACACCCAGAATCCTCAGAGACACATAGTTGAGCGCAGTCCCAAACACTGTGGACTTGTCCTCAACGTGCCTACGGGAATGGAGACAGAGTGAGAAAATGACATCTTTCCCTACTTCTAAGAAATTAAGCAATGCTTTCAGTGAAATTTCCTCAGAAAATCAAGAATGCTAAAACATCCTACACTGACATAACATGGCAACACAAGAAACATTCAGAACGGCCCTTCTCCATGGGAGTTCACGCACCTCCCATGACAGCTGCGCAGTTCCAAAACTGCCTGTGCAGGACCTGCCTGCCTCCTCTGCACACTTCCATACCTGAATCCACACAACCAGTCCCAGGGCAGCTACCCAACTATGTAAGGCTCACTCATCACTACAGCACCACAGAGGAAAGCCCACAGGCAACGTGTCAGGGCAGGGAAAACCCTGGGCCCATCCGAAGGCATGGGTGAGATCTCGAGTCTGCCATAACATGCCGGGACCCAGAGGCCAGAGAGCTGGGGCCTCAAGTTCAAGAGGCCCACCCATCAAGGAAGCGAGCACAGGCTTAGCCGTCCTCTGGTGTGGATTTAGCCCACCCAGGAGGGGGCCCACCCTGGTTGTAGGACAAGAAGCACCAGAGCCCAAACGAGGGAGGGGCAGGCAGTTGACCACCCTTGGGGAGGGCCCTGCTCCCAGGGCGAGCTATACCATCGAAGGGCGGGCTGAGACCTGGGGAGGGCTGCCTGGCCCCAGCTCCACCTGCTGCCACCCAAGTCGAGAACAATTTCTTTCTGCCTTAGTGATAACAGCCAGATGGTTTTCACTGTGGTGTGTGCGTCTCAAGAGTCTCTCAACCAGTCATGAAACCCATTTACAACACAAACTGTGAAACTGAGGCCTAGAAAGTGAGCAGCCGCCTGTTCTGAGACCCCCCAGGGAAACCAAGGCCCAGCCTACACAGAGCCTCCAGCTCACTTCCCTTCTGCCAGGTTCTCTCCCTACTCCTCAACAGGTGCATCTCCTACATAACAACACATGTGCATATGCATTCACACGTGTGCAGTGACACGGGGTCAGGCAGACTCACAGGCCCCAGCCGCCGTCAGGAAGCTGTACCGACCGCAGGTACCGTACCATCTCTTCTCTATATCCAGCCGGCAGATGGATGCGCGCCACATGGCATGCGATCAGGAGGCCTATATGGCAAAAAAGATGTTCCCTGCTGGGAGCAGGCACTCAACACTGCTAAGCCCAGGCCCCTTTCCTCTTGAGGAGGACTCCACCTGACAGAGAGCTGTCCCAGGGGGCCTCCTTCCATGGAAACAAGCCTGGAAAGGATATTCCTCCCAGCCCCATCAGAGACTTTGGGAACAGGACCCCAGGGAACGGCAGCAACAGCACATGTGACACTCCCCACATGGGGTGGGTGGAGCCCATCCAGCCATTCCAGGGTCCCACAATATTGTCACACCTGCTAGGAAAGAAACGTCATCCAGAGGTGACATTTACTTGTTTATATTTATATTTTCCTGTTTTATAAATTTTTTAACGGCATATGTCAGTTTACAAATGGGAGAGATGGACAACAATATTATCCAATATTACAACATAAAAATAAATATTAGAACTTTCCATTCCCAGCCAGGCCCTCCTGAGCATGGTGCTCACAGGCTGCCCCTCTACCCCTGCACTCCACTCCACAACCCTCGTCAGCTCCATCAGCCACATGCCCATGGCACCCAGCGCAGGGGTGTCTCAGGGCAGGCCCTGGCCACAACACACCATAGAACAGATGCCTTACTCCAGCTCAGAGGCATCAGAAGCCCAAACAGACATACCCACACACAGACACACCCGCACACAGACAGGCCCTAGAAGAAGGGCAGCTAGATGCAGAGATGCTGCAGAGGTTCACAGAAAACAAGCCATCCCAAAACAAGCCTATCTCCTTTCAAAACAGTTATGATGCTGTCAAGACAGGGAAACACACACACAGGCAGGAAGCAGAGCCAGTGTCTTCCCCATTTTATAGGCGAGGTAACAGGCACAGCCCCTAAGTGGTGGGACTGGGGCTGGAGCCCAGGGGGTGGGACCCCAGAGTCGGTGCTCATCATAGTGATGCATATACATGCACATATGACTGAACTCAATTCTCATCATCCCCATGTCATAGATGAGGTGGTCAAGGCACGGTGAAGTCCTGTCACCCTGCCCACGGTCAGAGCAGGCCGATGCTGTGTCACTGCCTCCCCATGAAGACCTCTACGAATAGTCAATGCCACACAGGCCACGCTCAAATGGGAACCGTCTTCACAGATTCATGACCCCAACAGCATTTTCTGAATTAAAGCAGGAAAAAAGACTAATCAGATCTCAGCCAGCCATGGAAGAACCCTGGTATGGCACCCCAAACAGGCCACTGTCAACCTGAGAAATACGGTCTGTCCAGAGTCCAGAAAGGGGAGAGGAAAAGCCCCAATGTGCAGTTGCACAGGGGAGGGACCCGACAGGCCAGGCCCAGAGCTGCAGCAGCAAGCACAAAACAGTGCAGCCGGCCCAATGACCACGTGCCACTGCGTGTCTGGTGCTGCGCACATATGACCGAACCTGATTCTCATCACCCCCATGTCACAGATGAGGCAGCTGAGGCATGGCGAAATCCTGTCACCTTGCCCAGGGTCAGAGCGGGCCAATGCCATGTCACTGCCTCCCTAAGAAGACCCCTGAGAAGAGTCTCAACAGGCTCCAGGTGGGGCCAAGAGAAGAAAGAGCCCCTTGACTTGCCCCCAAGGATAGGCCCATGGGTCCCTGGACAGGAAGACACAATGTTGTACAGTACAGCAGGCAGCAAGGCTTGGAGTCAAAGCAGAGACAGAAACTTGACAGATTCCCAGTGCTTCTCCCACTAGGGGAAAGAGTTCTTTGGCATAATCTCACAGGAGAGAATTTCCTGTTACGAGGCTGAATATTTCTTTAGAGAAACAGTCCCAGGATGCAAAACAGTCTTGTCTAGCCAAACCAGCTCAGTACCCAGGGGGCCCAACTGCAATCCTCCTACAACTCACCAACCTGAAGCTACAGGACCCCGCCTGAGCTCCCTCAGCAGTACCCCTTCAGGGTGAGTGCACAGGCCAAGCTGCCTGGCCTCTCCCCAGCCCGCCCACAGAGGACTTAAAGATCCCCACCACCACCCTGCCCACCTCCAGCACCTTTGCATCGCCTAGGCCCTGCACCTGGAGTGCCCCTCTTCTGCACTGGGATTCAAGAGCCACTCCTCCTCTGCTCCCTGGAGCACCCCTTGCTTCCCCTATCAGAACACTGGGCCAGCTGTGCCTTCACTCCATCCCCCAGCACCAACGCCAGGACAGCTCAGGCACAAGGCAACCCTCCCCAGCCGTCTTGCCCGTGAGCTCCTGGGTTTTCACCTGCTCGCTCATTCACATCACAGACATTCACCAATGGCCTGAACCAGGTCAGGCCAGGACCCCAGGGAGGCCCTGGGGTCGCCTCGCCCACAGGGCAAGGCAGCACCCTCGTACCTGGCAAGAGGAAAAGCGGGCCACCGTAATCACCCGCCCAGTGCCCGTCCTCGGCCTGCAGCCCCATGTAAAACGTCATCCCATTCAGAGCCCCCTCGAAGGCCGTGTGGGCTTTGGGCAAATCCTTAAAGTAACTCCCCTGCAAAGCAGAAAAGAGATGAGAGCTGAGGGGGTCTACAGCCAAACCAGAGGAGACGTCATTACTCACAGCCCAAGTCAAAACATGAATCTGAGTTACCTTAAAAGTTTCACCCGTATCAATCAAAAGTCTGAAACTCTTTGATGACGGTATTAGCATCTCAGCAAAACAAAAGGACGGTTCCACATTCTCACAGTATTGCTTTCCAGTCACATATTTGCAAATTTTTTCACAACTTCTCCAAGACATCTTAAATATATAAACCAGGCACTCAAGAGTCTGGGGTGGGGCACTGAAGCCCCAGGCCTGGAACTCAGCCCTCTCTCTGGAAGGGGTCAAGGGACAGCACAGCAAATAGCGCCAGGGCTCAACCGCGAGACCCCACTTACACTGCATACTCTGAGACTAGCTGACTTTCTTGTATGAAATGCACTGGATCAAAAACCTTTTCCTGAACAAAAACAAAACTAGAGCAGTTTCCTACACACAGCTTAGCGATAAAAAGACTGAAGCAACTCGATTCATGCTCTGTCCTCCACTCAACCGATTTCTGGAGGACCCAGCTTTGGTGACTTGTAGCACGGGCCACACATCACACACCTCTTCTTTTTTAACAGTGGAAAAACCCCCCTTCTCAGCTACCTTTTTAAAGCCTCTATTGGCTGTTGGCTGCTGCTGGCTACGGAAAGGGATGCCGCAGGTTTCTGGTGGCGCCCCGAACACTGTGTGACAAGCAGAGATGACCACTTACGGTGTCCAGTCCCAGTAAGTGCGCTTCCAGCCCAGTCTGCTCTCGTCCAGGGTCTTCCTCTTCTTGAAAATACGTCCACACCTGCCTCCCCTTCTCATTGCTGAGCCGCCAGCGGCGGAGGTCGGTGGCGGGCTCTGTCTTACAGGGTCCCCCTCGACGCCGCAGACACCTGCAAACGACGTGCAAGCGAGGAGCCGTCTCGCCGGTCCCTAGGCAGGGCAGGGCCCAGCGGGCCCGGCCTGGCCCCCTCCGACAGCCTGGGGCAGGCCACTGCTGCTCTCGCCTCGCACAACGAAGCCCCTCGGCGCCGCTTCTGCCTCTGGCCACCGCCCGTCACCCCCCCGCAGAGGGGAGACACCCGCCAGCCGGACCTCCGCCCTCTGCCGCTACCCCCGGACCCCGACCCGCACCCCAGCCGGCTCCGCTCGGCCCCGCCCCCGCCAGGCGCCGCAGAGCCGCCCCTCGCCGCCCCTCCCGGGCCCCGCGCCGCCCGTCTCCACAGACGGGCCCTCCGCGGCGCCCCCGCCCGCGCCCTCCTCGCCCGCGGGGTCCCGGGGCGCGGGGACTCACGTGCCCTCCGTCATGACGGCCGCCGCGCTCTCCGCCGCCCGCGCCCCACGGCCGCGACTCCACAGCCGCCCGCCCGCGCGCACCGCGTAGGCCCGCCCCCGGCCGACAGCAGGAGCGCGGTGGGCCGATGCCCACGCAGCCAATGGGAACGCCGCGGGGGTGGGCCCAGCGCGCGCCCGGCCGCCGCAGTGGTGGAGCGCGGCGCCCCGGCGCGGCGTGGGCGGAGCCTGGGGCGGCGCCGCCAGTCCCGCCGCGAGCCCGGGAGCGCCCAGGGGGCGCGAGGTGCGAGGCCAAGCGCGCGGGCGGGGCGGGGCGCGCTGAGGCGGGGCCGCGTGGGGAGGGTCCGCCGAGGCCGGAGGGCGGGGAGGGTGGGGGGCGAGGCTCGGGCAGACGTGGCGGCGAGGGCAGAGGCCCGGAGCGGGGAAGAGCTTGCGCCCCTGAGGACGGGCCGGGAGGCCGGCTGGCTGGCGCTGAGTGAGGAGAGATGGAAGGCGGGAGGTCAGGGCGCGGGCGGCGGGCCCCCCTGACTGCAGCGAAGGGTTCTCGGAGAGGCGGTGAGGGGACGGTAGGCTCCCCCCCATGGGGATGGGGCTGGTGAGGGAGGCCCCCAAGGCCTAACTGGACCACAGGCGCCAAGAGCCTCCCAGCCCAGGGGAGGGAGAGGGCCAGGCAAGGGCGTCAGGAGACCCACCGAGAGCCTCAGCCACTCAGAGGGGTCCTTCGAACTTTGGGGTACCCAGAATAAGTTAAAAGTGAAAGCCCTTGACAATAGAGGGAAGAGAGAGAGATGTCACTGCACAAAGGGCAGGATCTGCTGGCTGCTAGACAGAAGCCACTCATCAAGAGGCAAGATGGTGGAAAAGAAAGGCAGTTTATTACAGCTTGCTAGCAAGAGGGAAGATGGCCGACTCGTGTCCAAAAGAACCATCGTAAGGGGGCAGGAAATCTTACAGCAGTTATAAAGGCCAGTGGGTTATAGGGGAGGGCTTAGGAATGTTGACCTTCTGGTGTTACAGACTGGGAGTGCCACACCAGATCTTTTAGTTTTCATTGATGATGGCTATCAGCATAGACTCTCTGTTCAGGGGTCATCACATTCCTAGGGAACTCAAAAGAACAAAGTTATCATCTTATTGTAGCTGGGAGGTATGTGTACAACAGGGGTCATAAAGTCTACAGAGCAGGTAGATCTCCTGGAGGGTGCATATCCAGCTGGGTTGGTTAGTCAGAGGTCATTCAGAGTTAAAATAGGGCATCTTTTCCACAATATGGCTTCCCTTATGTCAATCTTGTCTTGAGCTGGAATCAGAAAGATGGAGGCAGAGCAAGTGACCAAGCTTGAAAGGGACAGCTGGGGGTGGGGGTAGGGGTAGGGGGCAGAGGGGCCTGCAGGCGTGTACAGCAGAAACCAAGGACGGAGGGGAAAGTTGAGAGCATCTAACTAGAGGAAACAGTGCCGACATGGAGGAGAAGAAGGCCCAAAGGCGTTTCTCCAGGAGCCCACAGATGGCCCCAGCATCTCCTCATCTACCCCTCAGAAGCCTTGACATCAGGTTACAACTACCCCGGCCCAGTGAGCGTTTCTGTACCTATCCCTTGAGCCCTACCCCATGCCCATGTACCACAGCAAGCCAGAGGGGAAAGTCAGGGGGCTTGCAAAAGAAAAAACACATATGCACACCTTCCTCCTAATGGAATATCGGGGTTTTAGATAGTCAGTTAAGGACCCTTGCCTCTTCCTATCCCAGTTCAGAAACGAGTGAAGAAGACACATCAATAAGATGAGTGAATATCGATATACCAGCCTTGCCCCAGATAAAAGGCTAGTTTAGAGGATGTGGCTTAGATCTGCCATCAAGACAGCTAGCTACTGATCCACCCCTAAATCAGACTAACATACCTCCCAGCCTCTGGGGCAGCTGGACCACTGCAGCCTCTGGGCTACAGAGCTGCCCCCCCAAACACCAGGCAGCTAAGTGCCGATGAGAAGATGCCCATCAGCCTACATAGTCCACAAAATGTACCCAGAGGAGCCTGAGCACACTTGACCCTATCTGTTCTCCCAAATTCACCAATTCACACTTCCCCTGGGAGTAGAAAAGAGGCTGGAAATTTTTTCCAGGAAAGTCCCTCCATGTGGAAACACAAAGAGTGGGAATAAGGGTTTCAGCCTACATGGACATCTCAAACCCTGAGTCTTACCAAGCTAAAGGAGGGAAGAGGTTTCAACTGGAGCAGAGTTTGAGTTTTGATATTTTACTGGACTGGAATTTTTATGAGAAAAATAATAATCGTCTCTTTTTTAATATCTAAGAAGGAAGGAAAAAAACTATAAATCAAACTAAGAATTCATAGATAAGAGTTTCTAAAAACAGTCATGAGAAAAGATAATCCTTTCCTCTGCTTGCACCCTACCAATTCCAGCTTGTTCAATAAACTGGATACAGAAGGTGTCCAGGTTTTTGGCATGGACAACTGAGGATGTGATGGCGTCATTTACTAAAATAGGGAAGGTTTGGGGGGAAATTTCAGCTTAGATTGGGGACATGTTAAGACAAAGATGCCCATTAGGCATTCAAGTGGATATGTTGAGTAGGCTGGTGTTCAGGGAGAAAGGACAAGGCTAGAGAGAGGAATTTGGGAACCATCTGTTTTCAGGTAATGTTTGAAAACATAAAGTTAGATGAGATCAACTAAGGAATGACTATTCCAGAGAGAAGAGTTTCCAGGATGAGCCCTGGGGCATCAACTGTTTCCAATATAGAGGAGAAGTCGTGCCCAGAGAGAGGAGAAAAATCAAGGGAATGTGGAATCAAGGGAGCCAAGTGAAGACATGGTGATTTGTGCAGAGGTTTTATAGGGATTGTAAAATGAGGTCTGCGAATTGATTAGATGTGACAATTTATTGGTGACTGACAACAGCAGTAACAAGAGACGTGAGGAAAAAAGCCCAGTGGTAGAGTTTTGTTTTGTTTTGTTTTAAAAAAGGGAAATTTCCAGTTAAACATGTCAGACAGCACAGGCATTGACTTTTATTTCCCACTCAAACCCTACTCACATAAATTAATAAAAGAGATAAAAACTCACAGAGAAAGAATGGGAGAAAAGGCAGCAGTAAACAAGAGAGATCAACAAAATTATAGAGGCTGGGAATGTAAAGGGGAATGATAACTGACTTAGCAAGCCAGAGAAAGCTGAAATCTGTGTGTGGGGGTGAAACCATCAAGAAAAAAGACCATTCTTGCCAACGAACCCCAGGAAGGCATAGAAGTTGGAAGAACTGGTGGAAAGTTTGAATAAGGAGCAGCGTGACAATAGATCCCTCCCCCAACCTGGGTGGAAGCCTGCAGCAGTTGAGTCAGCAGTTGTGAACTCAGGCACAAGGCATAGCTGAGGGCCACTGAAAGCAGGAGGCTTGAGTGAAAGTTTATACTCATGCAAAAGCCCAGTCCCACTTCTCCCACTCAGCCATATAGCTTCAGGCAGTAGGAGGAGGATTTCTCTAAAGCAAAAGACCGCCAAAACACATGCAAACATTGGCCAACTTGGACCCAGTGGAAAAGCAGAGAAGCTGGCAGGCTGTATCCATTGACATAGAGCTTCCAACAAGCTCCTCAGAGCCCCAGTGTCAACATGAGCCAGACATTTAAGGAAAACCTCTACCACGAAAGACAGCAAAACACAGAAAAAGGAAATTTTGAGAAATGGAGATGATGAAGGTGTGGAAGAGGACTTTGACAAAAACATGTCCTCACAGAAATAGGATGTTGCACCCATGAAACAAGAACCATCCAACACACTCTTGCCGTCCCTGCCTTATTTTTCTCCTTGTTTATCACCAACTAGCATACCAAATGTTTTGCATATTTATCTTGTTTATTGCCTGTCTGAAAGAGAAGCCCCATGAGGGCTGAAATTTGTTTTGTTTGTTGCCGTATCCCCAGCACCTGGAATAATGCCTGAGATATCGTAAACACTCAAAAATGATACATTGAATAAATGAATGAGCAGGAGTCTCTAAATAGGAAATATTAAGAAAAAACACTCTCAGAAATGAAAAATATGGCAGACTTTAAAAGTCACTAGAATAGGAAGATAAAATAGAGAAATTTTAGGATGGTAGAATAAAAAGATAAGGACGTAAAAAATTGAAGGGAAAAGAAAATTAGAGAATCAATCCAGGTGGTCAGACATAGGAATATTAGGAGTTCCAGAGGAAAATAATGGAGGGGAAGAACATATTAAATAATTCCAAAAAATTCCCAGAATTGGTGGATAATTTTCCAAATTGAAAAAGCATGGCAGGGGCCAGCCCGGTGGCGCAGGCAGTTAAGTGCACGCACTCCCGGGCGCGCACCGACGCACTGCTTGGCAAGCCATGCTGTGGCGGCGTCCCATATAAAATGGAGGCAGATGGGCACGGATGTTAGCCCAGGGCCAGTCTTCCTCAGCAAAAAAAACAGGAGGAGTGGCAGATGTTAGCTCAGGGCTGATCTCCTCACAAAAAAAATGAAAAGAAAAAGAAAAAGCATGGCAGATTGTTTTCCAAAGATGCCTGCAACACCTCCCATCTCACATGCTCCTCTACAATGTGGTCTTAACCCTCATCCCCATTGAGAAATGGGATCTATGTCCCATCCCCTGATTCTGTGAACTGCTTGTGACCAATACAATGCAATGGAAGTGATCCTGCACTAGTTCCAAAGCTGGGCTTGCGTTTTGCTCCCTAGGACACTTGCATTTGGAGCCCTGAGATTCCACGTAAGAAGTATGACACCCGAGGCCATCTTGCTGTGAGAAAGCCAAGCCATGTGGAGAGATCACATATAGCTACTCAGGTTGAAAGTCCCAGATGAGGGCCAGCCCGTGGCTTAGCGGTTAAGTGCACACGCTTCGCTGCTGGTGGCCCAGGTTCGGATCCCGGGCGCATACCGACGCACCGCTTCTCCAGCCATGCTGAGGCCGCATCCCCCATACAGCAACTAGAAGGATGTGCAACTATGACATACAACTATCTACTGGCGCTTTGGGGGGGAAAAAATTAAAAAAAAAAAAAAAAAAGGAAGTCCCAGATGAGCCCCCAGCCAACAGTGCAATATCACCTGACAGCCATATGAGTGACATCCCATATAAATGGAGGCAGATGGGCACGGATGTTAGCCCAGGGCCAGTCTTCCTCAGCAAAAAAAACAGGAGGAGTGGCAGACATCTCAGACATCCAGCCTAGTCAAACCCTCAGATGACTGCAGCCCCAGGGAATACTTGACTGCAATTGCATGAGATCCCGAGAAAGCTGCCCAGCTGAATCCTTCCCAGATTTAAGCTACTATTGGGAGTAGTTTGGGTTTGGGGGTAGTTTGTTACACAGCAATAACTACTGGAAAAAAGCATTACTAAGTGCCCAGCACAATAAATTGGGCAAGCAGGAGAGTAAGGGAGGGAAACCAACACATCAAGCATGTTGTTGAGAAATCTGAGAACATCAGGGATAGAGATGATCTTAAAAACTTCCAGCAACAAAAAACAAACAAAAACACTGGGGAATGATTTCCAACCTAGAATTCTATTTCCATTCAGACAATGAATCAAGTGTACGGGTAGAAATAAAGACATTTCAGACATGCAAGCTCAGAAGGCTGCTAGACGATGGGCTCCATCAAAACGAGAAAGCAGACCAGGGAAGAGGAGTATATATGACTCAGAAGCCAGGAAATGTCCAAGCCGTGGCAGAAAAACGGGTTACCCAGAGGGTCATCTCCAAAAGAAAGGAACTAGCACATGACAGAATTAGGAGCTTTACACCTAGGATGGAGAGTTTTGGGTGAAGTAGTGATAGGAACACAGAAAACCAAGCAAATGGAAAAACAAGGCAATTCATGCCGGGAAAAACTGAAAGTTGTACCTAAAGGAAATGTAATCATAAACCAATACAGGGTTCAAGAGCAAACAGTATTAATACAGTCCACATGAGTGCAGATTCCAGTCAACATTATATTAAGCTGTTTTGGGAGACTAGTAGGAGAGGAAATGTAGATATATGTGTGTGTGATATACATTGCAGAGAGGATAGTATAAGAGAGCTAACTCCTCTTCCAGTGCAGGAAATCAACAATGTCTAAAATCAAGATTAAGAAATAGCATTATTTAAGTCTTTATTGATAAACATGAAGTTACTCACTGAAGAGATCCCTAAAAGACTTGAATAGTGTTTGTTTTGGGGAAGCAGGGATCAGCTAGTCGATTTGGTGGTGGTGGGATAAAGAAGTTCTGTTCTTAGTGCTTCTATTTTCTCAGCGAAATAAGCAGCAAGGTCATTATCTAAGAATGTGGGAGTTTTGAAGAGAATAAGAAGTTATGCAACAGTCTTCTCAGAGAGTCTAGGGGATATAGGATTATAGTAGAGAGGTGCCGACTGCCAATTTAAAATTGGTGGTCATACTCAGTGTCATCAAGTCTATTAATACCTCTTTCTGTATATGGCTCAAATTTATCCCTTCTTTCCACACCAACTGCTAGCAAACAAACTCAGGATTATACCCTTCCTCTTTCACCTGGACGGCTATAGCACCTCCCTCTCAAGATTCCTGCCTTGTCTTGCTGACCTTCCCCATACACTATCTGAAAAAGAAAATGTGACCCAGTCACTTCTCTGCCTAATATTCTCCAACAGCTGATTCCCATAGCACTCAGAATAAGGCAGCAAGGGCTCTGCGGTCTGGTCTATCCCCTCACTTGGCAACACTACCAAACTGTACCCAAAAGGATGTGATGAAAACCTGGAGGTGCCACTCTTTCCCAGTACACCCCTGCACTCCTCTCCAGTAATTCTGCTCTCTCCTCAATCCCCTTGTCTCCCTCTGCTTCCAATCCAGGCACATACCCGTGCACATGCTCAGAGAGCTACGTACATATACAGTTGACTCAGTACCTCTGTTCGCTCTCTCAGATGTGAGCTGAGTGGGCCTGGTGGGCAGGCTTCCTGCGCCTTATTCATCCCCTGCATCATTGGTACCTGGCACATCAGGGACTGCAACTTTGCTGAGACAATGAATGACAACTTGTTACACACAGAAGTGTGAGCTACAGATTCCCTCAGAGCATATGTTGGTGAGTAACAGTCTGAGGATACGGTGAAAACAGGTAAGAATATCAAAGATGTTACACAGGAGGAAATAGCCTTTCATTCTGAAAACTGGGTAAGACCTTATTAGACATTCAAATAGTTTATTTGCATGATTTTTTATTTTTTTTTAATAATTTTATTTATTTTTCCCCCCAAAGCCCCAGTAGATAGTTGTATGTCATAGCTGCACATCGTTCTAGTTGCTGTATGTGGGACGCGGCCTCAGCATGGCCGGAGAAGCGGTGCGTCGGTGCGTGCCTGGGATCCGAACCCCGGGCAGCCAGCATCAGAGCGCGAGCACTTAACCGCTAAGCCACGGGCCGGGCCAATTTTTGCATGATTTATAATCACATTTCCAACAGTGCATCAAGCATCTGAGAATAACATCATTTTGAGTAAAAGCAGAAAATATTCCAGAGAGACCCTCCCTCTCTCAGGCCCAGCAGCTCAAATGTCCACCATGTCCAGCAGTGCAGAGAGATGGAGCTCAGAGGCAACTTCCTCTTCCTTTGAACTCCGGATCAGCCTTTCCAGGTGCTTCAGCCGTTCAGTAAGAGATGTGTCTGTTGCCTCTGACAGCTGCAGTTGCTCCCCTGTCCTTTTATTCTATTTGAATAAAAAAGAAACTAAAAACAGTTTTGATATATTCATAAACCAAGATCTATTCTCTGTAAAAGCACTAGATCTGCCTCATGTTAGACACCTTGTCTGGGGCCTGTGGGGCTCAACAAACCCCCTCCTGGCAATGTATCATACATCCTTCCAGCCTCTTCCAGTACAGACACATACAGCTGGTATCATCTGCACATGGAATGTTTCTCTCCTGATTCTATCATTAACAACCTCCAGTGTCAGTCATTTTTGAAATATCATCGTCTGGGCCAGCTCCGGTGGCCTAGTGGTTAAGTTCGGCACACTCCGCTTTGGCGGCCCAGGACCGGTTCCCAGGCACAGACCTATACCACTCGTCTCAGTGACCATGCTGTGGCGGCAGCCCACATACAAAGTGGAGGAAGATTGGCAACAGAAGTTAGCTTAAGGCAAATCTTCCTCAGCAAAAAAATATATATATATCATTGTTAAGGGCTACGAACTATTGCATCATATGTATTGTAATTGCTTAACCAGACTCCCATCTTTAGATATTTAGTTTGTTTCCACTCTTATGCAGTATAAGTAAAGCTACAGTGAACAAAAATACATTATTTTTTGTAATATATAGTAATTTCTTTAGGGCAGAATTGTTCAAGTCAAAAGTACAAATATTTTTAAGTTGTCTGCCAAAGTGATGAAACAGTATGTCGTCTTAATTCCCTTTTCTCGAGACCCTATTGAAGGGCTTCCTAAAGCCAGTTCAGAAGCATACTTTTTACCTATCCAGCATTTTTTTTTTTTAATTTTTTGTTTATTGCAGTAACATTGGTTTATAACATTGTAAAAATATCTAGCATTATACATCAATGATTAAAACTCTGTTTTTGCTTCTTTTACCACTGAAGGAAGGATGGTAAGGTAGAAAGACCTTGAGCTTTGGAACCAGTCATGTCTGGCTTTGAAAAGCACCTCTGCCACTGACCAGAACACTCTTGGGTAAGGCCCTTGACTTCTGTGAGCTTACCCTCCTCATTCATTCATTTTCCTCAGGGAAAGTTAATCCCAGAACGGGATATCTGGGTGTTGCCAAGGCTTAGACAGTATGTGCTCTATAAACAGAAGCCACTATCATCACCGTTCTTATTCTCCTCAATGCCCTTACTGTGTGTCAGCACACGGTTATGGGTCTTGTTCAGTTCTTAAGCATGTCTCAATTCCATTCTTCATTTCACAAGCAGAAACTCAGAATCAGTTGGGCCTCTCTGACACTGACAGATGAAGTTTAAGAAAAGATCTAATTTAAACTAATAACTTATTGGTCATCATACATCACATGATGGATCGAGATGTTACTTTTTCCCCGCCGTTTTCTCAGTCTTTAATTTCAATAAAAATGCCAAATGTACTCTCTTCTCACCTGAGGGCTAACAGCTGTAGATGTTTTCAGCACAGGTTTGATAGTCTGAGGCAGAGACACCAGAGTTTGAGGAAGGTAGAGGGGTAGGGAAGTTGAATCTGTAAATGCTCCTGAGTCTTCAGACAACCACCGCTGAAGTTGATCTTCAAACCTGAAACATTTGAGCATTAGGAAGCAAAAATTTAACTATCATTCAGTTTTCTCCTATATATACTTTAAATTTTTTAAAGCTTTGCTTTTTACTAAGGATAGGACTATTATGACATCAACTGAGGAGCAGAAATTTTACCTTCTTAAAAAATTTAATATCTTCCCTTTAATTTATAAACCCAATTTACATTTTATGAGAAAGGTGGCACTAATCCAAAAACAACTGCTTTTACATGTTACTTAACATTACTTATAATTCTCTCATTTGGTTTATTTTCTGTTTGGCTTATTTTGGTTTTATGTGTCTATAATTAATTCTTATCTCTTGATGTATTGTCCAAATGTATGGATTGCTTATAGTTTAAAATTAACTCAAAATAATATCCTACTGCCACCTAACACACCCCAGAGCTGTCCACTCCATACACTTGTCTTTTCAAGAAAAACAATCTGATCCAAACTGGTTAAATGATACAGACCTAGGAAAATCTACTTTTAGAAATCATGACACATTCATTCACACTTCCAATACATATTTATCAAGCCCTACAAAATGCTAGGCACCATTCTAGGTCCCAGAGACACAGCACTGAAACAAAACAGACAAGGCCCAGCTGTAAGCAGCTTATACTTTAGTGAAGGGAGATGGAGAAGGAACACATGACAAGAAGAGAAAGACAAAGCAGAGACATGGAGACTGGGAGGGTTCGGGGCAGGCAAGGAGGGCCTCATGAGAAGTAGATACTTGAGCAGCAAATGCAAAGGCCTGGCTGACCACAGCCTGGCATGTTGGAGGGAGGAGCAGAGGTCAGAAAGGACATAGAAGGCAGATCACGCAGGGCCTTGCCCACCTCATAAGGAGTTTGCCTTTGATTCAGGGTGAAAGAGAAAGCCACTGGAAAGTTGTGAGCAAAGGGCTAACATGACCTCTGCCTCACACCTGAAAGGCTCACACTGGATCTGCCGAGACTAGACTACAGCCTACTGCAAAAATGGTCTCTCAATATATTCTGAATAGAGCCAATAGGATTTGTGGATGGACTGGATGTGGAGGGATGATTCCAAGGCATTTGGCCTAGGCTGCTAGAAGGATGGGGCTGCCGTCAACTGAGAAGACCACCGTAGGAGGAGCTGGTTGGGGGAAAACCAGGAATTGGATTTTGGGTATGTTAGCTTTGAGATGCCTATCAGATGGCTAGTGAAGATTTCAAGGAAGCAGTAGTATATTCAAATCTGGAGCTCAGAGGACTCAGGGTTTGAGATATAACTTTGGAGTTGTCAGAATACTGATGTTCTTGTAAAATCTGTGAAACTTGATGAAATCACTGGGGAGTGGGTGCAGATGACACAGAGGAGAGGTTCAGAGAGTGAGCTGGGGAGGAGGCAGTTGGGACATGACGAAAAACCAGCAGGGGGGCCTTAGGGGGAATGGCTAGCAGGGCAGGAGAGAGACTAACGGTATCCTGGGAGCCAGGAGGGAAGGAGCAAAGGTGTGGAACAGTGCTGGGGACTGGGGTTCGTGATCAGTTCAGCGTGTGCCGGCTGCAGTGACCCGGACCGGAGCAGACATGGGGGGTGAGAGGGGCTGAGGAGAGACAGGGAAAGAGGACTGGGGAAGTGAGAATCACACTGCTTTTAAGGAGTTTACTGTTAAGGGAGCAGAAGCATGGGGTGGTGACTAGGAGGGAAACGGGGCCAAGTTAGGGAGAAACGCCAGCTTGCTTTCACGTTTGTACGCTGGTGGGAAGGTGATGGTGCACCAGAGTGACTGTCACTGGACGAGTGTCCTTGTGTGGGTGGGAGATGAGACCTCAGCCAAGGGGAGAGTTCATCCCCAGCAACAAGAGGGGACAGGCTGGACGCAGGGAGGCTGCTGAAGGGGGGGCAGGGCAGGGGGAGGCATGAGGACGACCCGTGTGAACCCCCTTCTTCCTGGTCCTCTGTCTCAGTAAAACCATAAACAAGGGTGGTGGGAGACACAGAGGGCCTGCTCTGGCTGCCTGCCCGCCTGCAGTGTGGGATGCTGCACCAATACCCTCAGGCTCCCAGAGGGCAGAGAGCGGGGGTCAGCCACACGTTTAGCACTGATGGTCCAGTCAGACCTGGTTAGCCAGCCACACTTACTTCTCACTAGCAAACTTAAGACTGACTTTCAATAATAAACAATAAATTAAATTGATTTCAAATAATAAAACAGTTTAAGACATTCTATCTAGGGCACTGCCTCTGCCTGGTACACCTTTGACTCGCCTTCTTTTTAAAACAAAGTCATGTTACTATGATCCTTGCTAATCCAGCATGAAGCAGCCTGAAGGGCACAATGAACCACAGGGACAGGGCTTCACCTCTTGCTCTCCTCCTTCTCCAGCAGCAGACTGCTGGACAGACACTGGGCCAGGCGCTCGTGGGCAGAGGCTCCGCGCATCAGATCCTCCGTGCTGGGAATCCGCCCCTCTTGGCCGCACTCCACACTCCTCCTCCCTTTGCAGTGCACGTGAAGGAACGGAGTAGGAAACTTGTTTGCAGAGGGATGAAAAGATTTTATCCCCAAACTGTAAGTACATGTTTTGAAATGCTTACGGTCAGGAAAGAGAGGGAGAAAGAGTTCCTCCAGGTTAGGTAGAGTGGGTACAGACACAGAGCCTCAGACCTGCCCCTGCCTGCTCCTCAGGAGGGAAGCAGACGGAGCGCAGCCTCTGCCTTACGGGAGCTTCCACTCTCCTGGGCAGCTGGGCTCTCAGAGCTTCTCTATTCTGAGTTTTGCTTCCCATTCCAGGGTTATCAGTAGGTTCCCTATTTTCCCTGATATTTGCGAAGTTCTTATTTTTACATTTAGCTCTCAAATCCATCTGGAACTAATGTTTACAAACAGTGGGTGATATGGGCTCTAATGTTTTTCCTAAACAGATACCAATGTCTGTCGTTCCCCCACTAATTTTGCTAATTTGGCATGGTACTTTTGTCACAGATGGTTCTGTTTCTGGACTTTCCATTCTGATCTTTCTATTCTATTCTGATTCTATCTGATTCTATTCTGATCTTTCTATCTGATAAAAGTTTCGATTCTATCATAACTTTATGATATGTTTTGATATCAGGCAGAGAAAACCTTCCTTTTTTAATTTATTTTTTTTTATTTTTTTTATTTTGTGAGGAAGATCAGCCCTAAGCTAACATCCATGGCAATCCTCCTCTTTTGGCTGAGGAAGACTGGCCCTGGGCTAACATCTGTACTCATCTTCCTCCACTTTAGATGGGACACCGCCACAGCATGGCCTGACAAGCGGTGCATCGGTGTGCGCCCAGGCTCCGAACCCAGGCCGTCAGCAGCGGACCACGCACACTTAACTGCTATGCCATGGGACCAGCCCCAAGACCTTCCTTGTTATTCAAAATTTTTTCAGCGATTGCTGCAAATTTTCTCAACCTGATGAATTTTAGAATTAACTCATCAAGACCGGGAGGAAAAATCTCTTTGGGTTTTTGATTAGAAATGCCCTGGGGCAGGCCCCGTGGCTTAGTGGTTAAGTGAGCGCACTACGCTACTGGCAGCCCGGGTTCGGATCCCGGGCACGCACCCATGCACCACTTGTCTGGCCATGTTGAGGCGGCATCCCACATACAGCAACTAGAAGGATATGCAACTATGACATACAACTCTCTACTGGGGCTTTGGGGAGAAAAATGGGAAACAAAGCAGGAGGACTGGCAATAGATGTTAGCTCAGGGCCAGTCTTCCTCAGCAAAAAGAGGAGGATTGGCATGGATGTTAGCTCAGGGCTGATCTTCCTCACAAAAAAAAAAAAAAAAAAGAAAGAAAAAAGAAATGCCCTGACTTTATACTTTTGAGAACTGACATCTTTACAGCATTGCGTCATCCTGTCAACAAAGTCAGCCTGCCCTTCATTTATCCAGCTTTTCTTTGCACCTTCAGGGCCTGAGAGTCCCCTTTACAGGGTTCAGCACCTCTCCTGGTCACTTTATGTCCCTCTGTTATGTGCTTGTTGCTGCTGTGATGAGAATTTTTGTACATTGTACATTGATCTGTCCCATCACCTTGGTGAATTCTGTATAAAGTTCTAAGGGCATGATTGTTTATTATCTTGAACTGATAGTTGTACTGTCTGGAAATGACAGTTTCCTCTTCCTTTCAATATTTATGCCATCATACCTGTGTCCTTGCATGGGCAGGATTTCCAGGACAACAGTGAGCAGCAGTGACATGAGAGGCAGCTCAGGCTGGTTCTGACTTCACTGTTTCCAATGTTGTACCAAGAAGCATGATTTTTTTTGTGTGGTAGTTTTATGGCAGATAGCCTTATAAAGCTAAGGAATCTTTTTACCCAAGTATGTTAAGCAATTTTATCAGGAATGGGTATAAATTTTGGGGAGGGAGCGGGCAGGAATGGGTATAAATTTTAAGAAAAGCATTAAAACCTACTGAAATGATCACTTATTTTTCTGTTATGGCAGCAAATTACACAAATAGATTTCTATTGTTAATACTGTTTATCGTAGGATAAAGCCTACTTTACACTTTTTTATGTACTACAAGATTGTATATGTTAACATTTTATTTAGTGTTTCTGAACCAGGTTTGTAAGTGAGATGAGAGATGTCAGCTTTCTTTTGTCTGCACGCTCCTGGTTATGTGATGATTTCAGGGTCAGGTTCGTCTGATAAATGAAGTGAGATTTGCTTCTGTCTGCTCTGGAACAGTTTCTACTACGTGGGAATGATCTGTTCCTCGAGTATTTGTCAGAACCTGCTCACTATGGGCTGGATTCTGTGTATAGGATATTAATCTCTGTCTTCTACTTTGGAAGAGAACAATATGGTTCACTCTCTTGGCTGTAGTGACGACAGAAACACACACTGAACACAGATCTCACCGCCCCTGACTCAGCTGTAGCTCCTTCTGCGTCTGCATTCTGGCTTGTTCCCACAGCAAAGGAACATCATATTTTTCCAAATGGTTTTTAAAAAAATATACACATATCTGACCGTCTTCACTCAGCGCCTCTGAGAAAACAATACAAAAACAAATAAGAAGAGAATCAGAAGAGCAACAGGTGACCACTTGACATTTGCTTAAATTCACTGATTTAAGGACAAGTCCTTCTGATAATTAAAGTCACATAATTACATGACTCCCATGTTTGAGCCAAATATGCTCCAAGTGTCTGTGGGTCATTCAAGGTCCAGACAGGCTCATGTCCAGACTATGGCATAGCCAGTATGATTCCTCAGAGCTACAGAATTCTAACTTAGAGCCAGCATAGGGGCCCATTTCAGGGAGGAGGTAAGTCTAGGCTCTCCTGGAACCTTCTTAACTCTCCCCAATGTTTACAGGTCACCTGGAAGTCACTGGCTTGAAGAGGGAGTCGGACGGAAAGGAAGGGCAGGAACCCACAGGAAAAGAAACAAACATCCAGTAAACATCCTTAAACAAGTCTCATGAGGAGCTGGCCCCACAGCACCGAGTGCTAACTACCTGGCGTGACGGGAAGCTTGGGGGGCGTCCAGTCCCTCAGCCTGTGGTTGACACACAAGGCAATGATGTCGTCCCATGGGATCTCCGCAGCCGAGGGCCCTGCACCCCGGCCCAGGCGGGGGCTCCCGCTCCTCCACCTGCAGTACGTCCTGCGGAGCAGCCTCTCCACTTCGGACTGGAGGACAGGCTGCGTCTGCCGAGAGCTGGGAATCTGCGAGGCATACTGGATGACCATAGAGTACATGGGGAGCCAGGGAGCTGGAGAGAAAGCACCTCTTGAGTTACAAGATTTGGCCAAAATCTATGTAAATTGTTCTTAAGACAAGGCAACTGTATAGTTGAGAAGTCTGCTTTTGAATCTGAATACGATAGAACCACAGCTGCAGAAGAAAGAGCATCTCCCTCTCCCTGTCCTGGTAAGAGATGCAGACAGGCACCCTGGACAACATTCACAACGAAGGGTCCACCCTAGAGGCTCTGATTGCACAGGCCTGTGGTTGTGCCCAGAAATCTGTATTTTAACAAGCACAGGAGAGTCTGGTATGGGAGGTCTTGGCTTCTCTTGGGGAACCCTAACCTAGCTCACAGTACAAAGGATTTGTGCTGTGTGCTTTGCTTCCCTTCGAGTTCCTTCTGTAACAAGGAGCTACTGAAGACCACATCGTGACATTTAGAAGGGCCACTGAGGCCTCTGTTCCATGTGGCCCTGGCAAGGAGAGTGGCCTGGCAAGACCACACACGGCACCACATAAGCAGCAAACGGCAGCGTCAGCAAGGGAAGGGGCAGCCTCCACACTCAGTGCACAAGACCCATACATCAAAACAGCCCAAAGGCCTCACCTGGGCACAGCCTGGGCCACAGAACAGAGGCTGCTTTGACAAACAAGGAACACTGGCATTAAATCAACACTGAGTACCATGGCCCCAGCAGAGCCCAAGTGTGGAGACGGGACTGCAGTCCCCACGTTCTTTGCCCCACACCCCGTGGGCACAGGCAGGACAGGACCTGCTGTCGTAGGCCTTGAGCCAGTGCTCCTCCTGACACTGCTCGCCACCGTCCTCCCAGGGCTGAGCAGACACCCACAGACGGCTCTGTTGTTGGTGACGGGTTAAAAGCCCCCACTCCACAAAACCCTGCTCGTTGTGACCCCTGAACCCAAAGGTGGCCAGAGGCAGTGTGGGGATGCAGGGCGCACAGTGGAGGAGGACGTACGAACCTCACACTAGTGCCTAAGCCTGCCAGACTGTCACTACAGTAAGAAAGCAATCGGGCTTGGCCGCCTCACGCTCCTCCCCAGCCGCAGCCCTCAGCTTCAGCACGCACCCCCTGGCGGCGGAAGGTCCATCTGCGGAAGCTGGAAGCCCAGCACTGCCTGCTTCAGCCAGGCCAGGTGCTCCGGGGTGTTCCAGTGCAGGTGAGGAAGCAGCCGGCTGCCCCCAGTCTCGGCAAACTCGGTGACGGGCCAGGACAGGTCGCACAGCTGCTCAGAGGACACTGCACAGGCCAGGAAGTGCAGCACACTGTTGAACAGCTCAATGATGGCGCTGGGCTCCTGCGAGGCCAGGCCGCCCAGCCGCCTCTCTCTTCTGTCACGGAAAAACCGGCCGCTAAACTCACGGCCAACCCCATCTTCCACATACTGAACGAGGGTCTGGCAGCAAAGGTCAAGGGCACAGGGGCAGCGGGAGACCAGCCACTGCACAGCCTGTGAAACCTGAGAAGCAAAGACAGTCAGGAGAGGCTTGGTTAAATAACTCATGCTGTTTTTTGAAGGAGCTTCCTGAAGGTGCCTCCTCCCGCAGCTGCCACAGCAGGTGCCCGAGAGCACAAGCTTCTCAACCACACCAGGAAGGGGAGCAGAAGCTTCTGCTGCAGTTGTTTGGCCTCCTAGAGCCCTGGAGACCCACATAGCGGGGCCCCAGAGAGGGGCTCTGAGTCCCACTCCACCCTAGAGGAGTGCGGCCTGCAGGGTCACCCCCCAGAAGTGCTTAGGCCTAAGGGAAACCACCCCTGCGTCCTTTTCACCACGCACAGAAATGAGGCCACATCTTCCCGCTCTTAGAACGACTAACAGCTTCGCTACACGCCAGGAAGCTTTCACATTCTGCAGTTATCTTTCTTCCTGTAGTTACTTTTATTTCCCAGCACTTCTTTCCCTAAATGTAATTGTCAGCACAGACCTCCTTCTTTAAAGGAGACCTCTGATAACATTATTTCTTCATAAAGTCCAAGGACAACCACCGTACAAAAACAATTTATATATCTGACCCTCAGATACAAGACATGAATGGTCATACTTAAAAAAAACACTAAAAAAATTTATATGAACAATTTAATTTGTTGCAGATAGCAGGACTGAGCAAATTTTCTTTTATTTTGATTTCTGCTTATATTTTTAGAAAGTTACCTATCAAAACATAAAATTCAAAATGTAAGCAGTGGTGTACACTAAATTCAAGATAAAGAAAAAGGGGAAAAACTGACATATCTTGTTGGCCCTTTAAAAAGGATGACACTTTACCTTACTTGTGGCTTGTAATTCATTAATGGAATCAGGGATCTCAAGAATGGTGTAATCTGAAATCAGCTTAGCCAAAACCAAATCCTGTAGCATCAGACCTTTGAGAGAAACAGATGGAGGTCACCTGCCTCCTGCTCTCAGCCTGCAGTGGAGCTTACGTCTCATGCGCCGACGCCCAGCCCTGCCCCCAGTCACCACCACAGCTGCTGTACCGTGACTCCCAACACCACACTGCAAGCTTTCCTCACACCCAGGGCTGACCCACTTATTAAACATGCCAGTTCACAAACAAGACTGTCTTCACAAACCATCTTCCACTTCCTTCTCCACAGGGTCCCCTCCGGGGCTGGGCGCAAGAACCACCAGCGGAAGTGCAGGCTGGAAGGGCTTGGCCTGCAGGAGCTGCTTGAGCTGCAGCAACGCCGACAACCAGTACACGTCCTCCTCCGCCACGTCCTCGCTCTTCACTTTGGGGGGAAGCAGTAGCATGAGCCCACTGGCCCCCAGCAGCTCCTTCTGCGTCTCCACGGCATCGAGAGCACAGTCACTGAGCGCGCCATGGGCCACCTGGAACAGCACCCCGACCATCAGGATAGACACACAAGGGGACAAATCAGCAGTGAATGAGGGCCCCAGAGTGAGCACAACCAGATGCTCACTGGACCGGCCTCCCTCCATGAGGCCATGAATTAGTGCGAGAAACAGCCAGGTCAACAGATAATTCAGCTTCCAGTGTTTGAGCACATTACTTTAATCTTAACAATTATCCTTAAACAGGAATAAAAACAGGTAAGCCCAAGGACGGGCCCAGTGACATTGTGGTTACATTCGTGCACTCTGCTTCACCGGCCTAGGGTTCGCAGGTTCAGGTCCCAGGTGCAGACCTATGCACCATTCATCAAGCCGTGCTGTGGTGGCGTCCCACATAAAAAATGGAGGAGGATTGGCACAGATTTTAGCTCAGAGACAATCTTCTTCAAGCAAAAGGAGAAAGACTGGCAACAGATGTTAGCTCAGGCCCAATATTCCTCACCAAAAAAAAACAACAGGTAAGCCCATAATGACAAAAAAGGTGAAAGGCAAGCCAGCAGCAGACAAGGGATTCTGATCCACTTCTAGAAAGCAGCACAGAGATGGGAACAACCATGGGTTAAGGAAGCAGAGGAAGCCACACCTGAAGGGCTGCAGACATGGTATGAAAGGAACCAGGCAGTTGAGCCTGCAAAAGCCCTGAGCTCCCAGGCCTTGTGGCACCAAGAGCCAGAACTGAAGTTAGGAGCACAGAGGGACAAGTCACACACAGAACAGTGGCCCGACAGGTCATCCACCCACCCTGCAGGCAACCTCTAAGCAGAGCCTGTCCCCTTATCCTCCTGGGCAGGATCCAGACACAGGGGCATCACCCAGCAGTGGAGGGGACCTTACCTGAGAGCACCAGCAGCTGCCCAAGGAGGAGATGAGATGACTCCTTTTCCAGGGAAGCCCAGGGAATAGATATCCTGACATTTTGGGGTCCCCCCAAAAAAGGCTGGCTTGCTATTCAGTTACCCTCTACCCCACGTTAAGCACAGCTTGTGCCCAGCCTTTTAGGGCCTCACTCAGGTATGGGGGATAGCCTCAGATAAGGTGTCTGAGGAGAGCCTCCAACATGAGAGAGACTAGAATAACAGACAAAAAGAAACAGATAAAGCAGGGAACATGTGAAAACTTAGAAAGACCTCAAAAATCCTAATTTCCTCAGAGAGAGAAGATGATGCACCCAATAACAGTCATAAGATGATATGAGAAAGACAAATAAGGGTAAGAAAAAGGAAATGAATAACATATATGGAATAAAAAATTCAGTACAACATTTGAAATATAAAGTGAAGGAAATCTCCCAGAACACAATATAAAAAACAAGATAGAAAATAGGCTAGAAAGGATGAGAGGCTCAGAGGATCAACTGCAGAGATCCAGTATCTGTCTAACAGGTTCAAGAGAGAACAGGAAAAAAGAGAGGGAAAGCAGGTGTCACCAAGACACAAAAACATCCCAAAAGTGAAACAAGGGTCTCCAGCCTGCAAGGACCTGCCAGGCCTAGCACAATGAGTGAAGGATACTGGCACCAGGCAAACCAAAGTGGGTTTTCAGAACCTCAGGGACAGAGAGAGCAGGCTTCCAAAGAGAAACAAAACCAGGCCACAGAGAAAGGAACAGGAATAGTCACAGACATCTCAACAGCAATGCTGGATGCAAGGTGACAGTGCAGCAAAACTGGAAGGAAAACAACTTTCAACCCATCATCCTACAACTAGCTACGCTATGAAGCAATCAATTGTGAGTGTAAACACATTTTCAGACAGGCCAGGACTCAGCAAATTCTCCTCCCATGCATCCTTTCTTTGGAAGAAACTGGAAGTCATTCTCCATCCAACAAGAGACTAAACCAAGAAAAAATACTGCTCCTGCTGTGAACAGCAGCACTGCACGAGCACTTGGTGTGTGTCAGGCACGGCTCTGAGAACTCACTTGTATAACTCACTTCATCCCAGGGGCACCTGTATGCAGCACCACCACGAGTAGCTCTATGGCATGAGGCAATCTATTTTAACTTCTCTGAGCCTCTGTTTCCTCATGGGTAAAACAGGGATACTGAGTAAGAGTACATCCACAGGCAGCACGGGGGCATGAGGAGTGTGCCCAAGGTCACAGAGTTGCCAGGTGGAGGAGCAGGACAGCGACTGGTATGGAGGGCCCAGTGGCATCCACACCCTGGGACACGCTATCAGCCAGACAGGAGCAGACGATGGCACTTTCTCAGAGGGAGGGATAAGGTGAAGTCACAGAGCACTTGGAAAACTCTATTAAGATGTATACAGCCCCTCTGCTGGCACTCTTGGGTAAAAATTAATGAGAGATACAGACAAAACTACGTAAGTGAGAAAATAAGGCAACTATTTCTCGCAGAAAAAATAAAGAAATGTAGTCACAGAACACTCGCCAGTTCTGGGGCAAATAGCGGTCACACAGACATCAAAACATAACCCCACTTACTGAGATAATATAAAGTGACAATGTAGCCGTCCTGGGAAGGTGGGGAAGGCTGAGTGAGACTGTGGTGTAAGAGTTCACTCCTCACCTAGCATGGCACGCAGCCGCCAAGATGGCCCCCACGATCCCACTCCTAGTGCTCATGCCGTTGCACAATCCCCTGCCCTGAGTGTGGGCTGGGCCTGGCGACTCACTTCTAACAGACAGAATCAGACAAAAAGTGACAGATGTCACTTCTAAGATTAGGTTACAAAGAGACTCTGCCATCTTACTCAGCTGATGGAAGCTGGCTGCCACGGTGCAACCTGCCTTATGGAGAGGCCCACATGGCAAGGAACTGAGGCCTCTGGTCATAGTCTGTAAAGAAGTGAATCCTGCCCACAACCACGTGAGCTTGGAAGTGAAGTTCCCTCAGTCGAGCTCTCAGATGAGACCAGACCTTGGCCTACATCTTGATTTTCACCTTGTGCGAAACCCTGAACCAGAGGATCCAGCTAAGCCATACCTGGACCACTGACCCACAGAAACTGTGAGATAACAAATGTTTGTTATTTTAAGCTGCTAAATTTGGGTATAATTTATTATGTAGCAATAAATAACTAATACACCTATTTTTTTTGTGAGGAAGATCAGCCCTGAGCTAACATCCATGCCAATCCTCCTCTTTTTGCTGAGGAAGACAGGCCCTGAGCTAACATCTATTGCCAGTCCTCTTTCTTTTTCTCCCCAAAGCCCCAGTAGATAGTTGTATGTCATAGTTGCACATCTTTCTAGTTGCCGTATGTGGGAGGCCACCTCAGCATGGCCAGATGAGTGGTGCGTCGGTGCACGCCTGGGATCTGAACCCGGGCCACCAGTAGCAGAGTGCGCACACTTAACCACTAAGCCACGGGGCCAGCCCCACTAATACACCTACTTTAATGGGAAGTCAGCAGAGAATATCTAAAGTGGATAAACTGAGAAATAGCAGTGTAAGCATACGATTTGGAAACACGAAGAAATCAAGCTCTGCGGCAGAAGGCTAGGAGAGGGGGCAGGAGCTGCTGTTCCTCATTGTAAATCATATGGTACTAGGGCCGGCCCTGTGGCATAGCGGTTAAGTGCTCATGCTCCGCTGCTGGCTGCCCGGGTTCGGATCCCGGTCGCTCACCGATGCACCGCTTGTCAGGCCATGCTGTGGCAGCGTCCCATATAAAGTAAAGGAAGATGGGCACGGATGTTAGCCCAGGGCCAATCTTCCTCAGCAAAAAGAGGAGGATTGGGCAATGGATGTTAGCTCAGGGCTGATCTTCCTCACAAAAAAATGATAAATAAATAAATAAATCATGTGGTACTGACTTTATTTTTTTTTTAAGTTTTTATTTATCTATTTTTGTGTGTGTGAGAGATCAGCCCTGTGCTAACATCTGCCAATCTCCTCTTTTTTTGCTGAGGAAGACTGGCCCTAGGCTAACATCCGTGCCCATCTTCCTCCACTTTACATGGGACGCCGCCACAGCATGGCTTACCAAGCAGTGCATTGGTGCGTGTCTGGGATCCAAACCAGTGAACCCTGGGCCACCGAAGCGGAACATGTGCACATAACCTCTTGCACCACCAGGCTGGCCCCTGACTTTTTAATTACATGCAAATATTACTTTGATCAAAAACTTTAAGAATAAAGGCAAGAGCTGGGGCCGGCTCAGTGGCATAGCAGTTAAGTTCATGCGTTTCGCTATGGCGGCCCGGGGTTCGCCAGTTCAGATCCTAGGCACAGACCTACTCACTGCTCATCAAGCCATGCTGAGGTAGTGTCCCATACAGAAGAGCTACAACTCTACAACTATGATACACAACTATGTGCTGGGGCTTTGGGGAGAAAAAAAAAAAGGAAGATTGGCAACACATGTTAGCACAGGGCCAATCTTCCTCAAAAAAAAAAAAGAATAAGGGCAAGAGGAACAACAATCGCTGTCTAGCGGGTGAAGTCTGACTCTGTACTCACAGGAAGAAAGGGAAGAAGACACACCGAGACATTACTGTCGCCTCTGAATGGTGAAAGCACAGATGGCTCTAGTCATCTGTATACTTCCTTTACATTTCCTTATATTTTTAAAGTTTTATACATGTATTACTTTTACATTTAGAAAATACAATAAATAGTATTAAAATGGAGAAACAAAAACTCTATCACCAAACTACAATTTGAAGACGTTCCAAGGACGGAGGGAATACGGACTGCAGCGTCAAATGCAGATGACCAGGGCGTGCCATGAAGGTGACATGGTTAGGAAGAGGAGTGGCCTGAGCAGTGTCAGCCTTCAAGTCAGGACATGGGGGAGGGCACTGACTTTCACTGAGCCGTCCTCCAAGCATGCAGCCCAGCTACCCTCACAAGACGCTGGTGCAGCAGGCTGTGATCACCACACTATGGAAGGTACCGCGCCCAGGCTCAGAGAGCTGACCACGGCAGCAGCAGTCAACACCACGTCTACTCAACACTGAAGCCCACACTTCCTGCTGTGCACTGCTATTTTCCAAGTAAATAAAATATACATCCGATTTTATTTCTGAACACATAGACTGAAACCTAAAATTCACTTATGCAGGTTTGAATCTAATGAGGAAACAGGTTCTCATTAAACAAAACTCTCTCAGGGAACCAAGTAAGGTCAGTATTGTACAAATACCTATAAAGAGCAAAAATTAGAACTTATAATAGAAAACCAAGGACAACATGAATGTAAAACCAAAACAACTAATCTGAAATGTCCAATATTGAACCCATATAGTAGCTGGGATCAAGTTTAGTGAAAACTGCACAGGATTAAAAACCATTAGTCTTTTGGTAAGACCTAAAGTATCAGGAGGCTATTTTAACAAAGATGTCAGCCGTTGGCAAACCACGTGTGATGTAACAGTCGCTGCATTTTTGTAGAGTGCTCTGTCTCTTATCCCTCTTGGGTTAATTACCAGAGGCCCATGGAGGAGTTCAGGACTTCTGAATTATGTGCAGAACAGCATAAGTGCATCTCTGCCTTTTCAGGATGGTTCTGAGTTTTCACCAAGTTCTCAAAGAGGTATGTGACCCAAGACAGTTAAGTATCACTACACTCCTGAGAACCTAGCCTGGTATCTCACTCCAAAAAGTGACCATGGGACGTCAAGATTCAGGAGGAAAAGACATGACACTTGCTTCTGAGCCTCCCACATTCTTTCAAAACCACTTCAGGGCATTTATGTGATTCCAGTGATGTCTGGGAGTGAGTGAAAATAAGCAAATCATAGAAGCAAATACACAAAGTATCTGTGACTCACCTTTATACACACATTGACAGAAACTGTCTGACTCTCTTTGCTCCTGAGCGCGTTAAACAGTGCAAGTGTCTGAATCCCACAAGCGTCACTGCATGTGTCATCCACCGAGCCATCGTCTCCCATGAACTTGACTTTTAACCAACTTGCTAGGATTCTGTGAATAAAAAAGAACACTTGAAGGGGCCGGCCCGGCGGCGCAAGTGGTTAAGTGCGCATGCTCCGCTGTGGCGGCCCAGGGTTCGCTGGTTCGGATCCCGGGCGCGCACCGACGCACTGCTTGGTAAGCCATGCTGTGGCGGCGTCCCATATAAAGTGGAGGAAGATAGGCACAGATGTTAGCCCAGGGCCGTCTTCCTCAGCAAAAAAAGAGGAGGATTGGCGGATGTTAGCTCAGGGCTGATCTCCTCACAAAAAAAAAAAAAAAAACTTGAAGAAGAATCTAATTCTAAATTTGAACTACAGAGATTTTCAGGAAAATAAGTTAGAAATATCACACAGATATAGGTCCACAGACACCAAACCTTACTGTGAAATGGATCTACACAAAACAGGCTGTGATTTTAAAATGGTGCTAGGAACTCTACTGGGTTATTTATTTGGGTAAGAGGAGAGGTTATTCATGAAACTGGGTCATTCTAATGTGATTTAAGATTCTGAAGCACTAAGAGAAGATTTTGAGCAATAGAAAAGGTCCTTAGAGTTTGAAATATAAATGTTCTACAAAATCAAATTTCTCATGCCTGAGACCTTAAGAATTTTTATGACATGTTTCCTTATGAACTTAGTAAATCAGAAGACAGCTGTTTCATTTTAAGAAATGAATCATCATTTAAATACTTTTAAAATACCACAACTCTCTTCTTTGCTCAGACGTCTCATGAGATAAGCTTTACGACTTGCTTTTTCCTTAGCATGCATGTGTTCCAATAGCAGTTACTACTGGTAACTAAAAGTAATATATTTAGAGAACTTAATACCCTCATACATTGCTAATAGGAATGTAAAGGGTGCAGCTACTGTGGAAAACAGTCTGGCAATTCTTCAAAGACTTAAACATGGGTTACCATACAACCTAAGAGCAATTCCATTCCTAAGTATATACCCAAGAGAATTGCAAACGTATGTCCACACAAACACTTATATATGAATGTTCACAGCAGCATTATTCATAATAACCAAAAAGGGGAAACAACCCAAATGCCCATCAACTGATGAACAGATAAATACCATGTGGTATATGCATACAATGGAATATTATTCAGCCACAAAAAAAGAATGAAGGACTAATATATGCTATAACATGAATGAACCTAGAAAACATTATATAAATGAAAGATACCAGTCATAACAGACCACATATTGTATGATTCCATTTATATAGGATGTCCAGAATAGGCAAATGCCTAAAGACAGAGAACAGATTAGTGGTTGCCAGGGGCTGAGGGCAGGGAGGAATGGAGAGTGACTGCTAATAAATATGGGGTTTCTTTTCAGACGAAAGAAGTATTCTGGAATTAGATAGTGGTGATGATTGTACAACTCTGTGAATATACTAAAAACCAGGGAAATGTACAGTTTAAATAGATGAAATTGATGATATGTGAATTTCATCTCAATAAAGCTGTGAAAAAAGAAAAATAACATGTTCTGTAGTTGCTTTAAAAGTATGGTTTCTGGAAGCGATTTGGTTACAGGAAATAATGCCATGTCAATTTTTTGGATTTCTTTTTAAAAATGCTAAAAGTTTTTTTCCTAAGAAAACAAAGAGAACTGTAGCAAACTGTAAACTGTCTTCCCCAAGAGTCTAAAATGAAGAAGGCTCTAACCAATATACCTCAGCATAGCTTTAAATAATAAACTCTGAAATGCTTTTGGACAAAGACTATTGCCAAGTTTACAGAATGAAAATTTAAATAATCTCAAGTGTCAACTTCAAATCACAAACAAAACAGACTTCACGTCTCAGCATCAAAACATAAAAACACACGTCGGGGTTCCCGCGGTGCACAGGAGGAATACACTGCGCTCACACCCCAATGCTCTCAGAAGAGCTGCTCCACCCACCCAGGCCGAGGTCTCAGGATCAACCCCACAGAGGGAAACTCTCCCTGACCTGCCAGGACTCCCTGGGGACTGCTCTTCTCCAGCAGGCAACACCAGCACCAGCTTCCAGAACACGCGCTCCTGCCTCCCAGGGAGGTGCTCGGCCACAAGGGATGGCAGGTCCAGGGGCGCCCAGGCTGCATCACTGGAAGCAACAGAGCGCTGAGGGTGAGCCAGTGCTCAAGCCCCGGGCAGGAGCAGCACGCACCGCAGGGGCACAACAGACCTCAGCAGCTGCTGGTGGAAGTGCTGGACCTTCAGCTGGTGCACCGTCTTGTTTCTGAGCCACCTTAACCTGCGGAGAAAGGGAGAAGGACAGAGTGGCTACACAGCCAGCTCAGTGCCTGTGGCAGGAACTCGGTAAGTATTTACTGATGTTCTGAGTGTAAAGTAATTGGTTAGTGAGTGTCTCCTGGTAGAAAACACTCTAGGAGACCAAGAAAACTTTCTCTTTTTTTTTTTTTTGGTGAGGAAGATTAGCCCTGAGCTAACATCTGTTGCCAATCCTCCTCTTTTTCCTGAGGAAGATCGGCCCTGAACTAACAGCTGTGCCCATCTCCCTCTATTTTATATGTGGGGCGCCTGCCACCACGTGGCTTGATAAGCAGTGCATAGGTCCATGCTCAGGATCCAAAGCTGCGAACCCTGGGCTGCCGAAGCGGAGCGCGTGAACTTAACCACTACGCCACTGGGCTGGCCCCAATAAAACTTTTTCTGATAAAGAAATAGGTTAGTCAGAGGACTCATTCATTCCACAAACATCATGCAATGATCTACTGTGTGCCAGCCATGGAGGATCAACAGTACACAGACAAGAATCCTGCCCTTCTAGAACATGTGCTCTCACAGCGAGAAGAGCCTCTGTGAGTGGACGGCATGGCTGATGCTGTGGGCGTGCTGTGGTCTTACACAGGCTGGTCAGAGAAGGGGATATATAAGAACACCTGATGGAAATAAGGGCAACCAGTGTGACAAGCTCTCGGGGTAGACAGGCAGAGAGGATGGCCATGCCGAGGCAGGAGCAGGCCTGGCACATACTCAGAATGAGCACAGAGAGAGTAGTGGGGGATAGTAGAGGGGGGCGGTGGCTGCCGTACGAGGACTTGGGGAGCAGCACAGGGATGTCAACTAGAGACCTGAGGTGACCTGACTCGGACGTGGTGCTGAGCACACCAGGGTGTAGGGTCAAGGGTGGAAGCCAGCAGACAGACAGGCGGCTCTATGAGAAGGACTGGCAGCAGAGGTGGTGAGGGTAGAGCTGAAGGATGGTGGGTCCGAGTCCAAGTGCGTGACCTCACACCAGAGAGGACAGGCTGGCGTCCTGGGAGCAGGGAAGGCCTCGAGTGGGGCAGGCTGGGTGAAGATTAGGTTACGTGTTGAGTTGGGAATTGTATACAGAAGTCTGGGATGCAGGGAAGAGGCCTCGGCTGGAGATGCACGAGGGGAGTTGTCAGCGTGAAGGATGGAAAGAAATTACCAAGGGAGGGGGCAGAAGGGAAGAACAGAGGACAGGGGGCTGTGCTGAGAGGGAGGGGGCGGGGGAGACACAAGAGAGAGGGCTGTCCTGACACAGGCAAAGCAGCCATGACTCCAAGAGGAAGCCAGGCCACTGCCAACGCTGCCGTGGGTCAGAGAGAACCCTGAATACCCCGACCACACAGTGCATCCGAGACAGGTCAGCACTATCATCCACCCCACTCAGAGGTGCAGAAAAGGGACCCCAGGGATCTAGGCAACTGCAAAAAGTTTGTTGGACCCAAATGAAACCCAAGGAGACGGTTTTTGGAGAGAACACCCCATAACACCCCAGGGAGGATGAGGTGCACCAGAAGACCTCGGCACAGTACGCTGCTGCAGCCCCTCCATATCCCCTTCCCCCGGGGTCCCCACTGGGAGGCCCCTCTCAAGAGCTGATACAGCCCTGCATCGCCAGGATTGGAAAGCCTAAGCAAGGACCTGAGCAGGTCCCCGAGGAGCCAGACGTGCCTGGGATAACCGGAAGGAGCAGAGGCAAGGGCATGCCCAAGGGCCACAAGGAGGGAGCCTGTGAGAGGAGACTGGAGGGCGGGAGGTGGAGTCACTAAAACGCTGCTGCAGAAGACAGAGGGTCGCAGTGTGAGCGAGGCGGCAGCAGGAATGACAGGGAAGCAGAAGGATCTGGACACAGAGGAAACAGGTGGGGGTGGGAGTGAGGCCAGTGTGGACCTCTAGCTCCACCAGTGAGAATGGACGTGGTACGTCCTTAAACCATGAAGACCAGAAGGAAAAAGGTGATTCCAAACAAAAGTCGATTACCGGGACACTGAGTGTCTCAAGGAGAAAAGGCGTGTGAAATCAGAGCATGTAGAGTAAGTCACACCCAGAACTGGAGGGAAAGATGACCTTCAAAAACACAATCCTGCATTTGTCTTCACTTTCTCTGATTCCACCCATTTCCCTCCAAATACACATGTGAATCCACACTCTTTCTAAAGCCAGGTGGGGTGGGGGGCACTTAGGAGGCCGTGCAGCAGACCAAGCACTGACCTGGTGCAGGAGATGCCCACTTTCCCTGCATGGCCCAGGTCCAGGAGGCCCTTGGCCAGGTTCTCCTCAGTGATGGGGCACTCTGCGCTGGGCGCCAGTGCCCTCAGCCGGTCATTCACGTCCACACAGGGCGCCGCAGGGAAGGCCCGCATCTGGCGCCTCAGTTTCTTCCGGGCTGTGACAGCCTCCCTCCACCTGGAGGACACATCAACATATCATCACTGGGTGTTTTAAAGGTTCACCACAGGGACAAATGCAAAGACAAGCTCCAGCACCCTCACACGGAGAAACACATTTTTGGCAATATGTTTAGGTCTTTTTCAGCAATAATCCTCAAACTGAGAAATGAATCAGAATTAAAACTCAGGCATGGGGAAGGCCTGTATCAAATGAGTGGTGAGGAGCAACGAAACTACTGAACTTAAGAGTGAATGCTAAATGATCTTTGGAGGCCAACTTGGCAACAAATACAAGATACATATACCCTTTGAACTAGCCAACACCACTGACAGGAATTTATCTCTAGACACGTGTGAAATATTCGTAGAGACACTCACTACAGCACTCTCTGTCATGGCTAAAGAGAGAGAGCCAGGTGAAAGTCCATCACCAGGGGACCAGCAAGGTCCTTTATGATGCATTCTTGCAGTGATCCGCCTCAATGCCACTGCAACGAGCAGGAGAGCCCAACATGCTGCCGTGGTCAGGCCCTGCCTCATATCAAATGGAGTACAGAAAGGCTTAGCACAGAGGAGGGAACATGCTTCCATCTGTGTTAACAACCACAAAAAAGGACAGAAGGTTTCTGGATGGGTACACAAGCAGCTGCTGCTCCTGAGGAGGACGACGAGGTCTCTCATGGAACGGAGACTCACTGCTCACTGAATTCCCTTTTATCTGGTTGCAACTGCCAAGAACACTATGACTTATCTTAAATTTTGCTATGAAATGAATCACCATACAACATTCATAACATAAACCTAATACCGACGTCCTCCTGCCCAGTTGAGAAGCAGTGGCTGTGACCAGCACTGCGATGCCCACGGGCCCTGCTCAGTCACACGCCCTCTTGCTTCCAAAGGTAACCATGATACTGAGTTTATGTTCCTTATTAGCCTTCTTTTCTTTAGGATTATACTACTATACATAAATCCAAAACAGTCTATTTAGTTTGAATATACATTGCTTAAATGTTGTATACATTTCCCTAAGAAGTGCTTTTTTTCACTATAAATTATGTTTTGGAAATTCATCCATGTGGGTGAATATGGCTATAATTTGTTTGGCTTGTTCACAGCCATCTCTCTGTGTCTAGCACAGTGGGTAAACGACTATAAATACTTGTCAAAATACAGAACAGGCCCCCCCGCCCCGCCCCAATCTAATTCCTTACTTATCCAGTTTAGACCCTTGAGTAAAGAACATGTTACATGTGTGTATAATCGACTGTTTCTGAAAGTACAATCTTTGTAAGACACTCTCCCTGTGGGCATGGACTCACCGCTGGAGATACTTGCAGAAGCACTGAAGTTCCTGGAGGGTCTCCTTTGCCGTCTGGAAAATTTCCTCCCCGAGAAACAAGTCCACCAGGTGGGCACAGACATCCTCACAGCAACGGGCCCTGCGGAGCCTCTGGTCTCTCTCCACCGCACTCCTAGGGAAGAGGGCAATCAGCATGGGAGACACTGCACCCAGGGCCCCACACACCGAGGGCTTGCCTTAAAAGCACAAGAGTCCATGTCCTTAATACTGAAATATAATTACATTTTTGCTGCAAGAGAAGCTCTAAAATTTTCATTTTATTTAATGTACAGACACTTGGAATGATAGAGAAAACGGAACAAAAGTGGTACAGGGTACTAGATCATAGGTCCAACAGGGCCCTTGTAAATGATCAAGAATAAACCTTTATTTTAATAAAATAGTTAAATTTTTTAACTTTTAAATAACCATTAAGACAACTGCAACAGCTTCTCATCAGCAATATCTGATGCTTGCAATTAGAAGTGTCACAAGTACGTCAGAGCTAGCAGCCTGTGGTCATGTGGTAGTGGCCTCAGATAAACCAGTATCTAAGAGAGAGCTTTTTACAACAAAATTCTATTAACCGAGGGAGCAAAGAGGACTTTATCAGATATATTTAGTGACAAAATCAAAGGTGCTTAAACAAGCCAGACCCGTTTCCAACAGCCATCCTCTGTGACGGGTGGAGACAGCCCTGGGGGTGAGCTGCCGTCCAAGTCTCCCAGGACTGTGGAGAATAGCACTTTCCCCATGCATCAATGAGTCCTAGGTTTTACTTATCTCCTAACACCCTGCCTGGGATTAAGAACAGAAATACATCCATCATCTGTGAGGTCTCTTGCTTACAGTAAACAGGGACATAGACTCACAATTAACAGAGAAAGAAAGAAACATGAATTAAACAATACACTTCTGCCTCCCGGCTGTGTCCCCATCTACACGGGAAGCTGCAATCTGTACTAACGTCCATCACCTTCAGGGCCATGTCAGGGGAGCTTAAGTACAAAGACAGACTTCCCTGCACAATTGAACCTTTTTCTCCCTGAAGCTTGGCATTAAAATTAATAAAGTTCTTAAGTGAGAAAGCTCAAAGAAATCTTTTAACACATGAAACAAGGGACAGAATCTTCTAGGTGAGAAAAACTACGTAACTAAGCTGGCATGGAGACTACCAGCGAATTCTTTTGCCAACAGACACATCCCTGCACCCAAGGCAGGGCCCACAATGAGGATGAGACTGAAAGTGAGGCCCTCTCTGGAAGCAACACACACAGAAGTACAGGGATGGCATTTTAGTTTTGGTATCGAAAAGATATACTCTTGTCAAAAACAAACCCAGCTAGCTTGAACTGCACCAGCCTGGCCACAGGGCCTCAGTCACCCTGCACCTCACCCGCACCCCGCACTGCAGGACAGTGCTTCTCTTACTTCAACTCCTGGGAGCAGGTTTCCCTCACACATTCCACCACCACAAGTTCCATCAGCTCTGCAGCCAGGCCCTGGCTCAGTTCATTCAACACCAGTTCTCTCTCTTGTTTCAACCTAAGAGTAAAACAAAAAAAAAAAAGCACAAGGGTAATGCTGAAGAATAAAAACAAGTGTCATCACACTCTGACCTTCCAAGTGGGGATCTGAGATGTGCTGCCTGAGTCGGCAGGCCCGACCCCTCTGATCCCATCAGACAGCCACAGAGCCGCCCCCACTCCAGCTCTTCTGACCACCACCCTGTCCGCCACCCCAGCTAGGGAGGACTGCTGCTCACAAGGTGGGTGCGGCCTTGGGACCCCCACCCACTCCCTGGGCCACAGGGCACTGGGTGCACCATGGTCTGATCCTAGTACAGGGGACAACAGCAAGAGCGTCCTAGGCCAGGGCGGGTTCTCTCCTGTGTCCACACGCTCTGACCCCCATGTGCACTGCAGGGAGGAGACACACTCACCTCTTCTCTTCAGCCTGCCGCCTCTCCTCCTCCTTTCGTTCTCTTTCCTTAGTCACTTCTTCAGCTGCAATGTGCCTCAAAATGCCTGTGGTTGCAGCTGTTAACAGCTCCTCCATAGCAGCATTGGAAACACTAGACAGAGCAAAGTGGATACCGTTCTAAATAAATAAATAAATAAAAGCCAAGCAAACCACATAACTAAACTTCTAACACTGGCAAGGAAAAAAAATACTTAATTGGCTTTTAGCATAAAAATTTAGCCCATGGTTGAAAACATACACTCTATCAAAACTGACTCATGAAGAAATAGAAATCTGAATAGACCTGTAACTAGTAAGGAGATTGACTCAGTATTCAAAAACCCCTCCCAACAAAGAGAAGCCCAGCACCAGATGGCTTCACTAGTAAATTCTACCAAACTTGAAGAATTAACTTAAAGAAGAACTAACACCAATCCTTCTCAAACTCTTCTAAAAATTTGAAGAAGAAAGATGTGCTGAACTTCCTAACAGTTCTATGAAGCCAGCATCGCTCTGATCTGATATCAAAGCCAGACAAGGACACTACAAGAAAACTAAAAAGTAACATCCCTTATGGATATTGATGCAAAAATCCTCAGCAAAATACTAGCAAACCAAAATTAAGCAATACATTTAAAGGATTATACAACTTTATCAAGTGGGATTTATTCCTAGGATGCAAAGATGATGCGACAAATGAAAATCAATCAGTGTAATACAACCACATTAATAGAACGAAAGAAAAAGAACCCACATGGTCATCTCAACTGATGCAGAAAGAGCATCTGACAAAATTCAACACCGTTTCATGATTAAAATACTCAGTAAAGAATAGAAGGGAACTTCCTCCACGTGATAAAGGCCATATAAAAAACAACCACAGGGGCCGGCCTGGTGGCGCAAGTGGTTAAGTGCGCGAGCTCCGCTGCGGCGGCCCGGGGTTCGCCGGTGTGGATCCTGGGCACGCACAGATGCACTGCTTGGCAAGCCATGCTGTGGCGGCGTCCCATATAAAGTAGAGGAAGATGGGCACGGATGTTAGCCCAGGACCAGTCTTCCTCAGCAAAAAAAAAAAAAAAAAGAGGAGGATTGGCAGATGTTAGCACAGGGCTGATCTTCCTCACAAAAACAAACAAACAAACCAAACAAAAAAACACCACCACAGCTAACATCATATTCAGTGGTGAAAGACTTGAAAGCTCTTCCTCTAGGATCAGGAACGAGACAAGGGTGCCCACTTTTGCCATTTCATTCAATACCATATTGGAAGTTATAGCCAGAGCAATCAGACAAGAAAAGTAAAAAACATTCAAACTGGAGAGGAAGAAGAAAACTTTGTTCACAGATGATATGAACTTGTATATAGAAAATCCTAAGGAATCCACTCAAAACCTATCAGAACTAATAAACAAGTTCAGCAAGGTTGGAACACAAGGATCAAACACAAAATCAATGGTATTTCTACACACTAGCAATGAACATTCTAAAAATGAAATTAAGAAAATTCCAGGGCTGGCCCCATGGCTTAGCGGTTAAGTGCACGCGCTCCGCTGCTGGCGGCCCGGGTTCGGATCCCGGGCGCGCACCAACGCACCGCTTCTCCGGCCATGCTGAGGCCGCGTCCCACATACAGAAACTAGAAGGATGTGCAGCTATGACATACAACTATCTACTGGGGCTTTGGGGGAAAATAAATAAATAAACTACACTGGTCTTTAAAAAAAAAAAGAAAGAAAATTCCATTTACAATAGCAACAAAAAGAGTAAAATAATTAGGGGCCGGCCCCATGGCGTAGCAGTTAAGTGCGCGTGCTCCGCTGCTGGCGGCCCGGGTTTGAATCCCGGGTGTGCATGACGCACCGCTTGTCAAGCCATGCTGTGGCGGCGTCCCACATAAAGTGGAGGAAGATGGGCACAGATGTTAGCCGAGGGCCAGTCTTCATCAGCAAAAAGAGGAGGATTGGTATGGATGTTAGCTCAGGGCTGATCTTCCTCACAAAAAAAAAAAAAAAAAAAGAATAAAATAATTAGGAATAAATTTAACCAAGGAGATGCAAGACTTAAATGAAAACTACAAAACATTGCTGAAGGAAATTAAGGATGACCTAAACAAAGGGAAAAACATTCCATGTTCATGGATTGGAAGACTTAATATTGTTAGGATGTCAATATTACCCAAAGCAATCTACAGATTCAATGCACTCACTGTCAAAATCCCAAGAGCATTTTTTGCAGAAATAAGCCCATTCTAAAATTCATATGGAATTTCAAGGGACTCCAAATAGCAAAACAATCTTGAAAAAGAGAAACAAAACTGAAGGACTCACACTTTGTGCTTCAAACCTTACTACAACTTACTACAAAGCTACAGTAATCAAAACAGTGGTACTAGAACAAAAACAGACATAGACCAACCGAAGAGAGTAGAGAGCCCAGAAAGAAATCCTCACATATATGGTCAATTGATTTCAAACAAGGGTCCCAAGACCATTCAATGAGGAAAGGACAGTCTTTTCAACAACTGGTGTTGGGAAAACTGGATACCCACATACAAAAGAATGATGTTAGATCCTTATGTTACACCACATATAAAAGCGAAATAAAAACAGATCAAAGACCTAAACTCAAGAGCTAAAACTATAAAACTCTTAGAAGAAAACACAGGGAGAAATCTTCATAACACTGGATTTAGCAACGATGTCTTGAATATGACACCAAAAGCAGAGGCAACAAGAGAAAAAATATATAAATTGGACTACATAAAAATTTAAAACTTTTGTGGATCAAAGGACACTATCGAGAGAGTGAAAAGACAGTCCACAGAATGGGAAAAATTACTTGCAAATCATATACCTGATAAAAGATTAATCTCCAGAATATAAAAGAACCTACAACTCAACAATAAAAAAAAAAACAATTCAAAAATGAGCATAGTGAATTTCCGTGAACTAAAATTAAAGAAATAAAGTTTCTGTAAGTAATTCAAAAAAAAAAAAAAATTTTATGTATATTTTACCACAATAAAAAATTAAGCCCATGGAAATCATACTTATTTTTAGTTCCATCAAATAGAAAGTATGTATACAACTCCAGTATAAAAAAAAAAAATGAATCAAATCTATCAACTGATCTTTTTGTGTAATCTCCATTCATATAGGTGAAATATCTTTTATCATTGTGTCACTTTATGTGTACTAGGATTTTTACAAGATGTTTGAAATCCTTAAAGTCTGATTTACTAAATTTATTAATTTTAATTAGCTTTACAAAAGTTTCTTAAGAGCTTACAAAGATTTTGATTATTAAATTTATTGTCTAAGGAAGTTTCATCGTGGTATAAAACACAAATGGTATAAAATGTTTAAAGGGATTTAATCTGTCAAATTTATAAACTGAGACTTAATCCAAGATCAAGTAAAGTGAGTGTTTTTAATTTTTAATAGAGAATTTTTTACTAGATTTTTAAGTCGTTTAAAACAAAGAAAAATAAGTTTTTAATTTACAACTTTAAAATAAGCCTGATATTGCTGAAAAAGCACACACGAACGGACACTACATGCCAATGACAAACAGAAGGTCAGGAACATGAGACATTACACCCGCCGAGAGAACAGGACCAATATTTAAGCCCACACAAATGGGTAGCTGCGATCTCTTGTTGAAGACTGAGAGCAGCTTCATGACAGGAAATATCTGGAGGGACAGGGTATGGCCCGAGCGAGAGCAGACCGCCTGAGCAGGAGGAGCGCCACACTTACCCCAGAGCTGTGGCTGCGAAGGCCGCCCCCGCAGCGCCAACCTCCTCGCAGTCCCTCTGAAGAACCTCCTGGATGAGCTCATCCACCACCTGCGCCAGGTCCTAAGGAGGGGCCAGGCAGGGGTCAGGCGTGCCGTGCGGGCACTGAGAGACACTGCCTCAACCAGACCCCGCTGATAACCAAATGGTCTCACGCTACAGCCTTAGGGTACTGAAGGTCCTCCCAGAACCTCAGAGAGGGAGACCAGACGACCTTCTCCTGGAATAGCTCACCCAGGGCAGAAATCCCTTCCAGAGCTTGTTTGAAGGCGCCCAATGACCCTCGCACAGGGGTTGGGTACACTGCTTCTGGAAAAGTTTCCTGCTAATGAATGAGAGCAGCCTTCTGGAGAGGACGGGGCAAGCCTGCGGCCTGCTGGACAACAGCTGTGCAGGCGGCCCTGATGCCACCTCACATCAAACACCCTCAGTTTCTGTGGCCATTATCATGCTCTTCTCAGGCCTCCTTGATCCCTCAGCGGGCACAGTGCCCAGCGCCTGCCCAAGCAACAGGGTGGCAAGATTCAGTCCCACAACCTGTGTGGTGGACAGGCCCTACTTGACCCCAGGGGCACCCCTGTCAGAGGGCACGTGCACCACAGGGACACGCCTGTCAGCGGGCATGGGGACCCCAGGGACACACCTGTCAGCGGGCACGGGGACCCCAGGGACACACCTGCCAGCAGGCACAGGGACTCCAGGGACACGCCTGACAGCAGGCACACAGGCCCCAGGAACAGGCCTGTCAGCGGGCATGCTGGCCCCAGGGACACGCCTGTCAGCGGGCACGGGGGCCCCAGGGACACGCCTGTCAGCGGGCACGCGGGCCCCAGGGACACGCCCATTAGCGGTCCCACACGTCCCCAGTCCACGTGTCCACTGACTATCTTGAATGAGCAGGTGTTGAGCATCACGTTGAGCAGACACCCTGCATAAGGGTGCAGGGTGGCATAGGGTGGCGCAAGGATAGAAAGACCACGGACAGGAGTGTCTGCTGAGCCCCCGGAAAGAAAGCACTCAGTGCAGGACAACACTTATTGTACCAACAGTATTAGGTCCATAAAACCCCTCAGTTCATTCTCTCAAGTTTCAACTGTAACCTTTCAAAGAGAAACGCAGGCAGCAAGCTGGGGAGCCGCATGCAGTCCCTGCTCTCGGAGCCGCAGGCTCCTCATCTGAAAGACGGGCTCCAGCCTGAGGGCCAGGGTCCTGAGACCCACCATGGCTGGAACCTTCCTGAGCCACACATGCCACCACCTCAGCAGGTTCAGTCTACAGATGACGGTCAGACTAGACACTGGACACTGCTAGACACCTGTGCACAGCGGGTTCCTCAGAGCCCTGGTCTGCAAGACTCCTTACCGTGTCAGAGTACACAGGCGCAGGCTTTGGTGGAAGAAGCTCAGGCTGCACAGGGGGCTGGAAGGGGCTGGGCGCCACACTCGGGGCTGGTGCCGGTGCCGGCAGGTGAGGCAGAGAGACCGGTGCAGGTGGTGGGGCAGGAAGAGGCTGTGGGAGGAGAGCAGGCGCGGGCGCGTCCGCCTCTGCACCACTCTCCTCTCCTCTCTCCCCACCTGGAAGGGAACAGACAAACATGGGCACTAAGGACGACCCCTGGGCCACCCACAGTGACCACTAGGGACTGGCCACCTTCCCTGAGCAGACCACACGTCATGGGGGACAGTGTGTGCTTCACCCAGGGGAACCAAGCCCCATGACGTCAAGGAGCCATTCAGGAGGCTCTCAGGAGGAAACATCCAAGCACTGAGCAGACACCCACATCCCAGCCCCCAGAAGACGACACTGCTTCTAGCTCATGAGAGGCTTTCTAGGGGGAAACACAGCTAGCTCCCTCCCGCAACTGCAGCTCACTCACCTGCTGCGTCCAAGCCAGGTCTCTGAGTGCCCATGGGCAGCTCGGCGGCCAGGCTCTCCCCAACATACTTGTTCTGGGAGTTGAAGCTGCACACAGGTGTGTGACGAGGGACGGGGGGCAACAGCCCTCCATTCACGATTTCCCCAACCGACACGGTCAGCTTCCTGGTAATAAACACCGACTTCCTGGCCTTGGATAACCCCTCTGGTTCCAGGAACGAGGACCGGTTCAGCTCGACACAGCTACCCAAACCACAAGGAACCCAGAGAGGTGTCACAGAGGTGAGAAGCCAGCCTTCACCTTCACAGTACCTAGCAGCATGTTAGAAGCCTCACCCCGCCACTGTGTCACCACATGGCCACATGGAAACGAGGAGGGAAGGTGGCAAAGGCTGGTCTGCCGGCTAGGCCCACAGCGCCCACCACTGCCAGCCCGGGCGTTTCTTTCTGACATGGGAGCCGCCTGGCCTAGTCGTTAACAGCCAGGTGTGGAGCAACGCACACCTACATGCTCCTGGCTCATTCCAAAGCCGCCACATTTCTGTGAGGACAGGACTGCAGGCAAACGGGGGCCAGCGGTAAGGAGCCAAAGGAGGGAGGGGCTGGGGAAACACCAACTCAGGACACGAATGTTGTGGGTCATGGTGCCATTTTCTGGGAGGGGAACCATGAGTTACATCAGGCTCTCAAAACACTCTGCTCCACAGCAAAGGAGAAGCCCCTGGCCTAGCCCACCAGCGCCTGTGTAGACTGTCAGAGGGGGATCAGCAAATGCCATCATCACACAACAGAAGAAGGAAGGCCCTAACCTTTACCTTTAGGTTCTTTACTAATTTGTGAAAAGCACTGATTTTTGGAGTCACAAGTAACTGGGTCTGAGCCCCAATCTGCTGATGAGCAGTGTGTGACCTGGGGATGTTCCCCAGCCATTCTGAGCCCCATGTGTTCACCTGTTCCCAGGGAGGCAGCACATGGAACGTCCCTTCTCTAGGGCCTGGCACGTGGCTAGCGTGGCCCAGCCGGTTATCAGGGATTTACTAAAAGAGAAAAAGGAGAGAGGCCCACAGTTCCACTCTCAGCTCTTACCCCTCAGAGACGGCGAGCCCGTGGTAGTTGAGGAAGTCTGTGGCCTCTTCGCAATCTCTGAACAGCAGCATGCGCACCACGCTGTCCAGGGGAAAGGTGGTGGACCTCTGCGTGCTCACCGTGTATGCAATGTTGAGCGCTCGGAGAGCATCCTTGCGGATCTAAAAAGAGAAGCCAAATGACTGCAGTCTCAAGGGTCACGGTCACCCCACCGCCACGGAAATGCCACATGGGGCAGGGGTCCTGCTGTCGCTCAGTCCCCTGGAAAACACAGGGGCACCACAGGTCCCAGACTTAAGGATCATCAGGCCATGTGCTCAGTGGAAGATGCCCAGGAATGCGTGCAAAGAAAACAGTTTCACACAAAGGAAAAGTTAGGCCAAGAAGGCTTTATTTACAAGAAAAACCAGGAAACAAACCACCCGGAAACAGGGCATGGAAAGTAAACTGAGCAGCATCCACTCAACGGAAAGCTGTGCAGCTGCTAAAAATTATCACAGCGACAATGCAGTGGCGTGGAAAAACACGTAACATGAAATTCAGAGAAAGACTCAGTGACAAAATTCTTTCACAGTATTATAAGAAGTGCTTTAAGAAAAGAAGACAGAGCAAGCCCTCACAGTCTAGGGGTTAAGATTCGGCACTCTCATTGCCACAGCCTGGTCAGTTTCTGTCGTGGAACCACACCACCAGTCTGTCGGCTGTCATACTGTGCCAGCAACACACGTAGAGAACTAAAAAGCTAACAACTAGGATACATAACCATGCACTCAAGCTTTAAAAAAAAAAAAAAAGACAAAGGAAAAACATGAAAATGCTAACAAAATCATGTTTGGGTGCCAGGAGTCTGGGTGACTTTTGCTACTCCTCCTCCAGCGTTCTGTAACCAATTCAACCAGTATTTATCAAGGGTTTCCTATGCACCTGGTATTGTTAGTGCCGAGATACAGCAGTGAACAGAACAAGACGCCTGTCTCCATGGCCCACAGGTCAGGGAGAGACCAACACTGAACAAATGGATACATAAATAGCAGAGTACACTTAATGCTGATAGCGCGACAGAGAGAACAGACAGAAGAGGAGGACAGGGAGCAGATAGGGTGGGTGGTCAGGGTGGGCCCTGCCGAAAAGGTGGCAGCCAAGCCAAGATCTAGAGGAGGTGAGCACTGTATGGCTCTCAGAGGAGAAAGAACAGCAAGTGTAAAGGCCCTGAGGCAGGTGAGTGCTGGGGCTGGAAGTGCAGGAAGGCATCAGTGCAGGTGGAGTGGAGCAAGGGGGGAGCAGGAGAGGAGGTCCAGGAGACAATGGGACCGTGTGGGCCACTGCTAGTGAAACACTTTGTTTTTCTTGAGAAAAGGCACTCAGATTTCCTTTTCATTTAAAGTTATTGAAATGGGCACAAATGGTCAATGGTCTAACAACATTAAGTAATCATTTTAAAAATATTAACTATGATTTATTTATCAACTGTACCGAGTTGCCCAACTGGCACATTGTTAGAAATCTTTTCATTTGTTCCAGAATTTCAGTTCTGTTGGCAACTGTCAGATCTGACAATGAGCAAGCTTACGGAAGATCTTTGCCTGGGATGTGACCGTGGGTTTAGGCACTGTTTACAGGAAGACCTGGTGTGTGACCAAAGAGGGAAAGTGCCCAGAGTCACAGACCCAGCTGGGCAGGGCCCTGAGATCCACCAGGCAGGCTCCTCCCCACCGAGTGGACCCCAGGCAGGTAGCCAGGCAGGCAGCATGTCCTCACACCCCTGCAGGGGGCAGGGGTAGCACAGCACATGCAAGGCGAGGGGGCATGCTCCCTGAGGTAGGTGGGGGCTGCTGTATTATCATCCCCAAGTGCTCTCAGGGGCTGGGGCCGAAGACCTGACTTGGAAAATTCCAAGACCAGGAGTTTACACTCTATGCGAAGCCCCAGCTAAGAGATGGTCTTCCCCCTCCTTTGTAACCCCAGTGTACAGCACAGGACGCAACAAAGAGCAGGCACTTAAGATATTTATTGAAATGAATTTAGCATCATCAGGCTCAGTCCAAAAATTTAGATTAATAACACTAAGAATTTCTAAGTCAGGGATTTTGTGCGTGCAAGTTTTGCTTTTTGGTTTCTTTGTTTCCATGGAAGATGATAGTGCTGAACTCAAGTTATATCTTTCTAAAGAGACTTCTCTTATGTGAACCATAAGAATAGTATTTTCCATTGCATGGCCTTTTCCATTGGTGATCAATGGTGCCAACCCCTGTAAAACGGGGTAACACCAGTAACCCCCTCGGAGGGCTGCCACAAGGGTTGCACAAGAGTTAGCCCAGGACCTGCTGAAATGTTCTTGGAATAGAGAAGCACCTAAATATCACAAGTAACAGCCCACTTTCTTCCAATTCTGCAAGTACAGCGATGTTACTCACCTGGTTAAAGTAACAATGCAAAAGACAAGCGTTTAGGTAAGAAGCCGACTGGACCAGTTTGAAAAATCTCACAAAATTATTACTGTTCAACGCAGCAAAAGCCTGAACAGCAAACTTCACCTCAGAGGAGTTTCTAACAGCAGGATGGAACTGTTGTACTTCTCTGTCAATTAAAGGAGAGAAAAGGGGTTAGAATTTTATTTTTAACTAGGCAAAATTTCCATGAAAATAGATCTGATTAAAAAACTAGATTTCAATCATACTGAGAAAGAGGGTCTTAATAGTGACATGTGCCATTATACTCATAATTTATTAACTTCAAAGCTGCCACTCTTGGGCTGGGTTGGTAACAAAAGTTTTCTTTAAAAAAATGATGGGGGCCGGCCCGGTGGCGCAAGCGGTTGGGTGCACGCGCTCCGCTGTGGCGGCCCGGGGTTCGCTGGTTCGGATCCCGGGCGCGCACCGACGCACTGCTTGGTAAGCCATGCTGTGGCGGCGTCCCATATAAAGTGGAGGAAGATAGGCACAGATGTTAGCCCAGGGCCGTCTTCCTCAGCAAAAAAAGAGGAGGATTGGCGGATGTTAGCTCAGGGCTGATCTCCTCACAAAAAAAAAAAAAAAAATGATGAATAAAGTAAATAATTTCAAGCAACAATTTAAGAACTGATTATCAAAGAGTTACTTTAACTCTTTCAAAGACAGTTGACTGCCAACTGTGCTTTATGACAATGTCTAATAAACAGAAGTTAACTGTATTTCGTTTAGAAATAAACTGATTTGACTGAATTATTCAAGATAGGAGACAAATACCTATCATATATGAAAAGACCACATAGCCATTTCCCATAACTAGTTTATCTCCAAGGCTTAATTTTAAAACTTAAAATCAATCACACATCTAGATACACTGCAACAAGGTTCTTGGGGAAAATACTAAGCTAACAAAAACTTTTGGCATAAATAAGAGAATCTTGGAACTAAAGGGGACACTGGCTGTCATAAAGTCCAATTTACCAGTGAAAGGAACAGAGGCCCAATGGACTCTGCCATGTTTTTCATATAAATGTCTACATATATATCAGACCAGGGTTTAAAATTCATTCTTTCTTGGGCCGGCCCCATGGCTTGGCGGTTGGGTGCGAGCACTCCACTGCTGGCGGCCCGGGTTCGGATCCTGGGCGCGCACCAACACACCGCTTCTCTGTCCATGCTGAGGCCGCGTCCCACATACAGCAACCAGAAGGATGTGCAACTATGACATACAACTATCTACCAGGGCTTTGGGGAAAAAAAGGAGGAAGATTGGCAATAGATGTTAGCTCAGAGCCGGTCTTCCTCAGCAAAGAGGAGGATTAGCATGGATGTTAGCTCAGGGTTGATCTTCACAAAAAAAAAAAAAAATCATTCTTTCTTAACATCTCATCTTTAGCATTTTTGTTTCACACAATTTTTTCCTCTCCTATTACTTAGATCTTTGACAAGGTGTGTGTACAAATGTGTTAAAAGAAACACACCTAAGACAGCAAATTGCTAACAGCTCTGATAGGGCGCCCTGGGGTTCCCTGTCCTGTTCACTCCCATGTCCTGCTCATCAGGCCAATTCCTTCCTCCTCCTCTCTCGCTGACAAGGAGAAACTGTTCTCAGAAAGGACTGGGGGCCGACTTCAGATGTGCTGGTGTCAGTCTGCGTCCCCATCCTTCTGCTCCTGGCAGCTCAGCTCAATAGACTGTACAGCCCAGCCCAGGTTTCTTACTATCATCCCAGCTTTTAATACCAGAGAAAACTCAGCACTATCAGCTACTGCTAATCCTAACAGCTCTTTCCCTGTTTAAACCTTGCCTTTCCATACATCTTAGGCTAGCTTCCAAATTTGAAAATTCACCTTAGGATATCCCCCTTGTTGAGATTGAGCAGAACATTGTAGCCCTGGAACTCTGCTTCACTGGCACAGAACACGCCCTTGTTTCTCAGGTCCTGGTACATCTCCTTCAGACTCTGAAGGCACTTGGTCATGTTCTCATTGTTGATCTTGGCATCAAAGGATGACATGGGCTCCTCACACATGAAGTGAGCACAGTGGATGTGAAACCGGGTACATTTCTCGATCAGGGACACCGTTACAGGGTCACACAGGTGCTGCTGCGTGATGTCCTGGCCACAAGCGAGGGGAAATATTACACATACACACACGTTTGATACACACATGGACATCATACACAGCCAGGTGACCTGGTACGCACACACACACCTTATATGCACATGGGTCTCATATACACACAGATTTCATGCACATATTCCCATGCACAGAGAATCAACTATTAGAAAAATCATGCTTATTACCCAAGTTTCTCATATTTCAATTTGAAACAAAGCCCATGCAGCACATTTTAATAGAACACTGTAATGATTTTAAATTAGTGTATTTTTTCTTACAGATAAACTATAACTGAGTGAAATGAACTCTCACGTTCACTTTGGAATTTACATGCACTTTCTAGCCTCCTGACGGGAAGCGGCCAATACCTTCCGTATGCCTCGTGTGCGGTTCCACACGAAGTCATACCAGTCCCGCAGGCTGCCCTCCTTCTGGTCCATGATCTGGGTCACCAGGTAGTCCATGGTCCTGCTGAGCACTGCCGAGGGCCGCAGCTCGTGCGGCAGGGGCTCCTCCTGATCCGCTGAGGAGCGGCTATACTCCTTCACAGCTGCCGCGTGGTCCACCTAAGCACAGGGAGTGGGGACAAGCTGCTGGCGGGCAGGTGCTGGGCCAGCCTCCCAGCAGCGGTGCCTTAAAACAAGGAGGGAAATCACCCACACTCATACAAGATCAACACTGCAGAATACCACTGTAAAATATAAAACTTCTGTTTGAAGGTGATAATTAAATTCAAAGACAAAATAAACCGATAAACTTGTTTTTGGCAAATACGACAAGGAGGGAAGATGTGAGGCCATCACATCAAGAAGCAGACGGAATGTAAGTGAAGGCATACCTGCTTGGCTCCAAGCACAAAGGTGTGACAGGTAAAGGACTTTAAGACATTTTAAAGGTCTCAGCCCCGCTCAGACATCAGATTAAGCCTACATGGACCAGAAACAAAATGGAGACCTCAGTGAGGACTAAGGGGGCATAGCAGCAGCAGGGGCTGGGTGGGGCTGGGACCAGCTGCCTGCAAGAGGCCTGGAGTCGCATCTTCCACCTTCAGAAAGAGGCTGAAGACATGTGGCTGAGGGCAGAAACAGAGACGTCCACAGGACTGGGCCCTGGGCATCCGCTACAAGCTATCGTCACTGTCTCCTGCGGCAGGAGCCCTGGGCCTCTGCCGTGACTGCTGCTGCCCAGCTGGGGACTCCACATGGGCAAAGGCAGCTATAAAACCACTAGCCAGGAGAGGAGGAGAAGCCCATAAGCAAAATTAACAGAGAGTAAAAGGATCTAAAATGACGTAGATTTCTGGGGAAACAATTTGGGAACATGAATTGACACGTTCAGGAACCTTAAGAAAGGTCATACCCTCTGATACAGTACCTTAATTCTTAAGATGTATCCAAAGGATATAATCTAAACGCCTTAGAAGCATTACACACAACATGTCCAACAGAATTATTAATAAAATTGAAAAATCAGAAACAGCATATCTAATGATTGCAAAATGGGGAGTTTTGACAGAGCTACATAATCAAATAACATGCTGTCATTTAAAAATGCTTATAAAGAGTTTATTATAACAGAAAAAAATGCTCATAATTTTAAACGAAAAAGAGTCAAACAAAACTCTATCTCAAGCATAATCCCAAATGTCAAAGTACAAACACAGGAAAGGACAGGAATAAAGTTGTGAAAAGAAAAAAGAAATGACAATTTTTAATCCAGGAAGCAAATCTGCATCTACACCCACACCTTAGGGTGCCATGTGGCCCAGCCACCGCCCACGAGGTAGCTCAGCACACACCTCACAACACAAAGGATCTGACGGGACTGCTCACGGCACATCCCCACCACCCCATACAGACCCGAATCAAGTATCAATTTGTACAGAAATTACGGAGAACAAGCCTCTCCTCCCTTGCCCACCCCACCTCCACCCGATGATTAAACATGGGCAGCGGCCTGGAGAGGAACCCCAGGGGAACAGGGGGCTCCACCTGGTCAGTCCCCGGGACCACTTCAAACACGCTCAGCTGGCTCCGGGTCTCCCGCATGTACCGCTCCTTCTCGGGACACATGTCCGGGCACGTCCCAACAAAAGTCCTCGCTTTGTCCAGGTCGGTTCTTTTCACCCGAGCTAAATGACATCAGATAAAAAGTTAAGAGTGTACCACAGTTACCAGGAACCAGAGAAGTGCATTTTCATAGTGATAAAAGGAAAAATAAAAATAAAAACAAACATCACACACAAATTACAAAAGAAAAGGCAGAAATATTTTTGAATTTAACAATCACTGGGCCTTAGAGAAAGGAAGTGCAGCCTATCACTCGGGGGACAGGGCAGGCAGGCCCACGAAGACCTCAGGCCTTCCCTCCCCAGCACTCAGGTCCTCACTGCACACCACAGGCAGGAGCTCCTGTAGCCAACTCAATGACAATCACGCTGCAGTATGTTTTAAAAGAATGAATTTAAAAAGTAAACATTCAAGATATACCAGTATTTTAACACTGTCAGTATTTCATTGTTTTTAATATAACAAGAATCACATAAAGGAAGTTACCTGGGTCCTGACCTGAACAAACCGCTATTATCACCCACAGAATTAAACAGTTACAAAAGCATATTTTAAATGAAACAGAATGCAACAACTTCACAACTCCAAATATACATATCTAATTTTTAGGTGGCGTAGCAGTTAGGAGCACGCGCTCTGCTTTGGCAGCCCAGGGTTCGTAGGTTAGAATCCCGGGCGCGCGCCAACACACCTCTTGTCACACCATGCTGTGGCAGCATCCCATATAAAAGAGAGGAAGGTGAGCATGGATGTTAGCCCACGGCCAGTCTTCCTCAGCAAAAAGAGGGGGATTGGCATTGGATGTTAGCTCAGGGCTAATCTTCCTCAGGAAAAAAAAAAAATTCCAATACCTGGTAATAATTTTATTTGGAATATAAAAATCACCATGTCAATGATATAATATACCATGGCAGCTTTTATTACCACGTTAAGGAGGTGCTGTGATTATTCCACTTATTCACAGCTTTTAAAAGGAGGAAAATCCTACAGCTAAAATTTAATTTTAAAAAAACTTTGCAAAGAAGAGCACAAGTGCTTTTTCCTTTTATTTTTGGTCACTGTACATATTTTTCAATGTTAATAGAATATTTACTTTTTGAATAGGTAATACATTCACAAAGTTCAACGATCCAAAGGTAAAAAAATGTCCAAAATGGAACACCCACCCCCACCTTGCTCTGCTCTCTCCTGACAATCAGAGTGAGCAGACCCTTTCGCATCTCCCATAACTATTTTATGCACATGTAAGCAAGTATACTTACATATACACGGTAAGCATATGACTGACTCACACACACACACACACACGCACACACACACACTCTTTCCCCGTTTTTGTACACAAATGGTAGCACACTAGGTACTTCCTGCATTGCACTTTTTCACAACAAACCTTGATGATGTTTCCATCAGGAAACCCCAGTCTTCTTTCAAGCTGTTTAGAATCCGACTGTGTGGACAACCAGTTTCCAACCTCTGTCATCACAAACCACCTTGTGCACAAATCACACACACGTGCACTATGTTTGTGAGGTACACCCCTAGACATGGAATACTAGGTCAAAGGCACGAGTTTTCTTAAGTCTCAAAGATACTGCCAACTTGTGCTCCTCCACAGGAGTGCAGCCCCGCAGCCCAACCTGTGGGGTGTGATCTACATCGCCCACTGTGTGACAGCCCATTCACGACACTTCCTTTTCTTGCAGACCCCTTAGTCCTTTCCCACTACATTTGGTCTTTTTCATACTAACTTCTACAATACTTTCTGTATCAGAGAAATCAGCTCTTCGTCTGTGATATGAGTTACAGATTTCTTCCCCTAGATTGATATTTCTTTCTGAGTTTTATTTGTGGTGACTTCTGTCAAACAGAAAATTTTGATTTTTTTTACATGTTTTCTGAATGTCTAAAAATTGCCCTTTAAATTGTTTAATTTAGCATGGATCAATGGTTTGTAGACTTTCTTGCAAAATAAAATAAAATTAAAAACATATCTGCATTATGTCCATGCCTACATTCACGCCTCAGGAGACTCGCAAACAAGAAAGACCGTATGTGGCACATCAGAGGCCCAGGACTCGACGACAGTGGAGCCGCACAGACAGGTCGTTCCTGCTCTCAGAACTCTGAGGAGATGACCTTGTCATGACCTTAGCAGGGTCTCTGGACCTCTGCCAAGAAGACCCAACATACCTTGCCGCATAATTCTGTCCCTCTGGTCAAGTACGCGGTACTTCTCCTCAGACGTCTCAGCCACGGTGCCTATCAGGGTACTAAGGGAGGACACACACGGCCCGAGACCCTCAGAGCCCTCGGAGGCCTCATCAAAAGGGTCTCCTTCCAACTGGTGGGCCTTCAGAAGACTTGGCTTCTTCACTGGAGAGCTACAAAGAAGACAACACATTAAGGGCCTGTATCTATCAAGCATTTGTATCATTTCCACTTCCAAACACTTTTCTTATCTTTCAAGGTTTTCTGCTCCTCTAAGGCCGACAAACTTACAAGCATTGAAGTGCAATGAACCTTGATAATGCTGGTGATGTGCACAAAGGTGTTAGTTATATTAGTCTGTGTTAGTTACCATGATTTTAGAATTTTGAAATATTTTATACTTTTTAAAAATGAGATGAGCCCATTTAAACAGCTGAAATGAATATTTGTAGATTTCTATTTCAAAGAAATGAAATTCAGCCTGAAAAAGAACACACTTTAACACCATGAGGAAATATCATGCCTACGTGTTTTCACACATAAACACGTATCATTTCAGCAGAAAGATGTACTAAAAAGAAGTGGGCGTTCTCTCTCAGCTTCCTATTTTCTAGCAGGCTTTCAACATTCTGTGAACCCAAATGCTGAAGGTATGACTTGTTGAGTGAGACAGGAAAAGCACAAAAAAATCAGCAAATAAACTGCTAATTACAAAATGGAAAGTGACAGAAACGACACACTGGCTAAAATATGTGAGGAAGGATATTATAGAAGATCTGTTGCAACAGCCTGATGTGAAGAGGAAGTCGGGATCACGCAGGGAGGGGAGGGCGACAGAGATTCCCACACAGAGAGGCCGTGTGAAGCGCACAACCAAGCGCCAGCCTGACCCGAGGGCCACACACACGGCTCCCCAGTTATAACGTAGCTGCAAGGGAGAGCGCCTCACCGTAAGGAAGCTGGACCTACAGAGTCACGTTGGAAATTGCTAGAAGTGGTTACTAGGAACACACCGGCTATCACAGCCAGTTAGACGATTTAAGGGAAAACGTTACTGCTTCTACATTTATACATCGGGTGGAACCATATGACAGCAACGGCATGGGACACGGGACCAAGTGAGAAGAGCGAGGAGCACCACAGGCTCTTCTCAGCCCTGGCAAGTGACTCCTACGGTTACCCCTCTTGTGTGCCCCCAGTCCTCCTGCCCCCGGGTCCTCTCCCTCACCATGTCATCCTCTCCCCCTCCCCGTCATCCCTCAGTCCCTTCTCACGTTGTCAGCGTACCACCCCACTTCCCATGCACGATGGCTGTGAAGTCCCCCGTTTACAGACATCAGAAGTCAAAGCACCCACACGGCATGTAACATACAGTCATCAAGAAGGAGCGGCCACACCTCTTATTCAGCAGGCTGCCAGCTGCGGCCCTCCCCACAGGCCTGCCCAGAGAGGCGTGCTGGAAGGGGGCGTCCTCCGTGCCCTGGCCAGCCTCACCATCACCCGGTGTCTTCTCCGTGAGGGAAAGGAGTTTCTTGTTGGGACCTGAGGACGCCAAGAGTCAGAACAGAGGTTATAATAGCATAAGTCATTTGACACTGGACTTTTTCACTTGTTTTTTGAAAAAGTAAAATTCTTGTAATTGTTACAGAAAGTTACAAAGGAGCCCCAGGAAACACCATGAGACAGGAGGATCCACGTGGAGCCGGCCCTCCATGGCAGTGGAGAAGGGGCTCACACTCAAAGCTCCAAGGGCCTTGCACACAGAGCATTAGAGACTGTGCAAATAATAACTGAAAACTCACTTATTTTCTTCTTGTGCCAAAAGATAGCCATGTCTTTATGCAAACCTTTCCCCTTCTTCCTAGCCAGGGCTGCAGATGCCTGGAAAACAGTCCACAACACAAAGTATGAGGACCTCAGGAGACCAAAGTAACTGAGATTAAACACTCAAGTGCAACGTGCAGAACTCTGTACAACAGCGCAACGCTCCACTCATACATGTTCTGACCACGCCGCCTGCCTCCAGCCACGGCAGCCACGGTCCTTGCCTCCCTTTCCTGTCTCACAAACACGTACTTGCTCTTCTCCCTTTTGAAGTTAATGACTTGACTGTGAATAGAACCCAGAGGCTTGGCCTCGCTGCCATTTGGTAAGACGACCCTCACCATCTGATTACACAAACAGCAATGGAAAGACTGCCAAGTCACACTTAAACACAAAAGGGAGCTGCAAAATGATACACATGGAATACAATTTATCACAAAACACAACAACACAAAACCAACTACATGTTAGTATACACACAGATATACCTATGAAAATGTCTAGAAAAATGTACACCACTCTAGGAAACTGTGCTTGCTCCTAGGTAACAGGAGAGATGGGGTGATCAGGGGACCTCAGCTTTGTATGCATTCATGAATTGCTTACAATGACTATGTATTTATATACTATATTATACATTTATTATATAAATATTTTTTAGGGTTCCGCCAGAAGAATAAGCACATTGCAATAGCCAAAAAATAACTTTTAAAAAAAAGGATTGGGGCCAGCCCCATGGCGTAGTGGTTAAGTTGGGCGTGCTCCACTTCGGAGGCTCAGGGTTCATGGGTTCGGAGCCCAGGAGCAGACCTACGCCACTCATCAGCCATGCTGTGGCAGTGACCCACATACAAGATAGAGAAAGACTGGCACAGACGTTAGCTCAGGGCGAATCCTCCTCAAGCAAAAAGAGGAAGATTGGTAACAGATGTTAGCTAAGGACAAATCTTTTTTCCTTTTTTCTCCCCAGAGCCCCAGTACATAGTTGTGTATCACAGTTGTAGAGTTGTAACTCTTCTACGTGGGACGCTGCCTCAGCATGGCCTGATGAGCGGTGAGTAGGTCCGCGCCCAGGATCCGAACCATCGAACCCTGGGCCTCTGAAGCGGAACATGCAAACTTAACTGCTAAGCCACCAGGCCAGCCCCTCAGGGGGAATCTTCCTCAACAACAAAAAATTAGGATTACCATATAACCCAGCAATTCCACCCCTAAGTATACACCCAACAGAATTGAAAGCAGGGTCTTGAAGAGATATTTGCAAACCCTGTTCATGGCAGCATTATGGGAGATGGAAACAACTCGTGTCCATCGACAAATGTATAACCAAACAAAATGTGGTACATTCATATAATGGAATATTATTCAGCCATATAAAGGAATGAAGTAAAACCACATGGACGAACCTCGAAAACATTATGCTAATTAAAATATGTCAGGCACAAAGTACAAATATTAAATGATTCTACTTGTATGAAATATTTAGAATAGGCAAATTCATAGAGATAGTGAACTAGAGGTCACCAGGTGCCAGGGGAAGGCGGGAATGGGGAGTTATTGCTAAATGGTTACAGCCTCTGTGTGGGATGATGAAAAGTTCTGGATATAAATAACGAGGATGGTTGCACAACACTGTGAATGTAATTAATGCCACTGAACTGAAAAAAAATTCCATAGAAAGGAATAAATAGCAAAAGCCCTAAAGCTGTGCATATATTTTGGCACAGAACTTCCACTTTCAGGAATTTAAACAAAGAACATGAACTAATCAGAAGCATATGCACAAACACACCCACACATAGAAAACTGGCCAAGTAAGTAAACAGGATAGAACGCCATGGAGCATTTAACAATCCCACTCTAAGCTAGACTGTTTCAGTTCAGAAAATACTACATATTGCTACACGAAGAGGTTACCAAACAGTATATGCAGTGTGATCCCATTTGTGTAAAAATAATGTGACTCTTTAGTCTTTCTGGTTTTCTTCCTTACATTGACAGGCAATATTTCTATCATTTTTTTTTTAACTATTTTTTTTTTAGGCAGTTGGATGCCATTTATTTTTTTTTTCCCCCCAAAGCCCCAGTAGATAGTTGTATGTCGTAGTTGCACATCCTTCTAGTTGCTGTATGTGGGACTCGGCCTCAGCATGGCCGGAGAAGCAGTGCGTTGGTGCGCGCCTGGGATCCGAGCCCAGGCCGCCAGTATCGGAGCGTGCGCACTTAACCGCTAAGCCACCGGGCCGGCCCCATATTTCTATCATTTAACAAAGTATAGAAACATGTTTTCTACTTTATAAATTCCTACAGAACCTAATTTTTCCACACAAGAATACTCAGAAAAAAATAATAAAGCTATAAAGCTACATAACGTGAGTAGTCTGTGTACGCATACACTCTACAACCAATGTGTTATGCATGTATGTGCTTATACACATATTGAAAGTCAAGGTATAAACCAAAAGATTAACAGCAGTTATCTCTGTAGGATGAGATTACAAGGGGATTTTACTTTTTCTGTATTGTTTGAATGTTCACAGTGATCATATACTATGATCAAATAAAACAAAATGAAAAACAAAACAAGAAAACTCACATTTGAAAAAGTGTTGTGTAATCGGTGACAGAGCCACTCCCATGCATTTCAGAGGAATCTGACTTGGTGGGAATCATTCACCCAGCATTTCTAGAATGCTGCCTTCAGTAGGGACTGAAAGCTTTTCACAAATGACTCCAAGTTATGAAATAAATAGTGCATTCCAGCCTCTCCAAGTTAAGAATAATATATTCTAGTATTTCCCTACATTCTAGCAAGCAAATAAGTAATAAATGAAAAAAATAGGTTTTAAAGTGACAAAGTTCAAGTGACCTCTGTCTGGAGTACTCACATGATCAAAAAAATACACCACTGCAAGCTTCTTGCTGCGCCTGGTGTAGATGCGCTGCACTTTAGCAATTTTACCGAAGTGCCTCTCCAGAATGGTTCTGTTGTTGAGACAGTTGGGGATGTTCTTGCACTGGATTGCCGTGACTTCAGCAGGAGACAAGCCCCCAAGACTGTCTGTGCTCTCGCTTCTTTTACTCTGACGCCCAGGAGTTCCTCGGAGAGAATCTAGGGAATCAGAGAACAGGCACGGAAACTTACTAGATGGAACGTTTTCACACAACAGGAGGCTCTAATTATGTACCAGCAAAGGAAATCTTCATGGGTGTAAGACCTGCTCCGAGATCCAATGGTATGTTAGGATCCCTAATGTTTACAGGGGATTTTCCAGAAAAATCAAGCATACATCCAGGGAAATTTACCAAGAACTTGCAAGCAAGATTTACTGAATGTTGTAGATTTTTAGAGCTCACCTTCTTTTTTATCTCTACTTTCGGTTTCTTCCTCTTTATTCACACCTGGAAGCCGGGAAGGTGCAAGGACAGATTGACTCCCCCCTGGGATGGCGAAGTGGTCATTATCCCCAGACTCGGCACAGCCAATTTCCTTTTTCGATTCCTTGTTGCCCAGACGACCTACTTCTTTATTGCTTTTGAAGACATCCTGTATCGTCCGACCAAACAAAGTGCCTCCCCGGGGTCGACTGAGACGGACAGGTCGTTTATCTGGGGGATGATCGCCCCTCGACAGAGGGTCCAAGTCTTCTGCCCCATCATGGCCGTGTCTCCTTGGGGAGCGATCCTGGTCCTCCTTCCTTTTCAGTCCTTTCATGAGGCTGGGAAGTGGCTCCATTTGGGAAACAGCTTCTTCACATCCTTGTCTGACACCTGTTTTGCTGACTGGGAAGGGTTCACCCAAAAACCCTGAAGATGTGGGGAAGCTGGTGAAGCTACTACCAGAACTTCCGAACAGTGATTTAGGGCCTCTCTTCTCTTCCTCTACATTTTGGTTTGACAAAGCAGGAGTAAAGGCAGATGACGAATTATTACTATTAACTGGTTTTGAAAAAGTAAAATTTGAATTGGTAGCTGAACTACTTGTCATCTGAGAAAAAGAAAATGGGGTCAGTCCCCCAGGTCCACTACTAATTGGGTGGGAAAACGTGAAAAATCCAGAAGTAATTTGGCTCTGAGTTTTCTCTGGCTCTGATTCAGTCCCCAATATTGGTCTGAACACTGAATTTTCGAGAGGTTTAAAGCTGAATTCGGTTTTCCCCAAACCAGAACTTGCTATTTCTCCAGTTTCTGGTCCAAAAGTAGAAGTACTTGGAAAAGCCTCAAGGTTGGGTGATTTAAAACTAAATCCCGGGTTTCCAGGCACACATGAACTTGAAGGCCCAGAAGTAGCTACAAAAGCCGGAGTGTGTTCAAGTCCAGAAAAGAGTCCAACATTCGAGGTCTGGGAGAATCCTGCTTGCGCTGAAGAAGAATGACTTACTCCAGAAGATGCTGGAAAGCTGGATACCTGTGAAAATCCTGAGCTCTTCCCAGGTAATGTACTGTTTTGTCCAAAAAGAGAAGGCTGACCAAATCGAAACGCTGGCCTAGCCTGAAACGTTCCTATGGAACTACTAGATGTTGGAAAAACACTAGGCTGCTGCCCACTGAAAGGATTAGTTGGGTTCATTTTCTGATCCAATTATTGGAAAGTAATAAAAACTGTGTGTACAGAAGTAGTCCTCTTCTTTAAACAGTCTGTTGAACTAGAGAGCTCCTCTTCATCTTCACGATAAGCTGAAAGACAAAAATTCAGATCATTACAGCTATGTCCTATTATAAGACTAAGAAAAGAATTTTTAATCACACGTCACACTCTAAGGATAATTATTTAAAAGGCGAGCAAAGCTAAGGGCTGAATATTCTTATTTTCTGAGAGCCAGCGGATTCCTTTTTTTTGGACCGCGGAGTGGAGCGAGGGATACAAACACATTACTTTGCTACGGAGGTTTAAAGCGTGATCCTCTAAGACCAAAAGAAAAAAAAATTCAAGTCATTTTCCTAAATTGGTGAATTCACGAGAAACCTCAAATGGTAATAAGAAAATGAACGCCGTTCTCAACTTCAAGACGCGTTCCTGCTGACTTCCTCAACCTTCGCAGCCAGAGAAATACAATGTAACACCGCTAGAAGCCCGGTGTTGTTTCCTCCCACCTCATCGTTCTCCGCGTCACCAGAGCACCAGCCTCTCCCCAGACACGGGAATAACTGCGTCTTCACACTGGGGCGACCCCCGCCCCCCAGGCGCGGGCTCAAAGGCCCCGAGGGCTCAGGCGGGGGCGCCCCAGATCGGGAGGGCCCGGAGGGTGCGGCCGCGCTCGGGCCCGCCGTGTCCGCCCCGGCCGCTCCGTTACCGCGGGCACAGCGGCCGCTCACCGTCCGGCTTGGGGACGCCGCCGCCCGCCTCCCGCCGCCGCCGCCGCCGCCGCCCCGGGGCCCCTCGGCGCCCGGCTGGACGCGCAGAATCGGACCCCGGCCGCCGGAGACAGCCTTCGCTGCGCGCCGCGGACGGGAATACCGGCGGACCGACTTCCGGTCCGTCAGGCCGGTCCAGCTCCGCCTGCGCCCCGCCGCGCTTGGGTTCCGCTTTCCGGGCTGGGCGGCGGCGGGGTTTCCGGTGCGCTGTGTCCAAGCCCGGGCTCCCCGGCTTCGGCCGGGGTATGTGCGCGGGCGGCTTCCCCTCTCCCAACGGGGCCGTGGTACACGCCCCGCATGCTGCCGGGGCCTGCGCACCCCACCCAACTCCGGCACCTCATACCCCCCCGCTTCCCCACCTCCCCGACCCCGTACCACCCCGCTCCAACTCCCCGACCCCCGCTCCCCCCACCTCCCCCCCACGCACCCCGCTCCCCCACTACCCCCCTCCCTCCGTCCCTCCCTCCACCGTCGCACCCTGCCGCCCACAGCCCACCCCCTCTCTTTTTATGGCCCTTCCCCTCCACCGGCCTTAGTTGGCTACTGGCTGTTGTTATCCCTTCTGACTTCGTTTCATATCCCCTCATGTTTCTATCTTCCTTATGATAAAATGTAAATTCCCTTACATTTTTCAGTGAATTCCACCAAATAAAGTGATTTGTGTGTGCACGTGTGTGTTTACAGAATTATGACTTCCTAGTACTGATTTGTCTTCTCTTAAAATTTAACCACAGGTTCCTTCACCAGCATTTTTAAAGGGCCGGGTTGTTTTTCCTGAAATGAGTTTGGTGCTTAGAAATCTGCAGCGAGCCGTCCCCCTCCGGAGAGCGCCACTCCGCAAGAAGATGGAGATAGTAAGGAATATTTTAGGAGTGCAGAAGTTCGACCTGGGGATCATCTGTGTTGACAACAAGAATATTCAGCACATTAATAGAGTCTACAGAGAGAGAAATATCCCAACCGACGTGCTTTCTTTTCCATTTCATGAGGTAAAAAGTATTTTCCTCTTCACCTTGTCTAGACTACTATCCAGTGTAAATTTCCTGTGTTAATTATACAATGGGTGTGATTTTTAAGTTTTATTTTGAAAACTTTCGAGTATACACAAAAGTAGATATCAACCCCTATTGATTGATGCCCATCATGGAGGTAAAAAGGCAATTGGACTCCTCCATCTCCCCCTCCCCGTCCCTCTTAATGCTGTCAGCGAATTAAGAGGTCTTCTACAATTGTAAGTGTGATTAGATAATGAATATGTATAGATTGAAAAATTTAAATAACACTGAAAATAAAAGAACAGATGGGTAAATATTTTCAACAAATATGTGAAATATAAACAAATATGCTGTGAGGTCACTACCTCCGTGAAGTAAATACCTCATTCAAGGCTTCACACATTGTTAGTAGCAACATAAATTGGAGCGACCCTCTTGGAAAGCAGTTTGTCCGTATACTTTAGGAGCATTTAAAACATATATGTACTCTTAATCCGCTAGTGTCACACTTAAGAAAATAAATCAAAGAAGGGAAAAGATAAAATGTTAAATATATAATATTAAAATGTTTATTTTCCCTAATAGGAAGAAAAAACGTTAACACCCTAAATATTCATGTATAGGTGACTAGCTTAGTGTGAACAGTCCTCAACTGAACGGACTGATCTTTAAGGTGTTTATGTGGGAAAATGTGAAAGACTTTAAGACAAAATTCCAAGCAGAAAGAACAGAAATATAAAATTGTATCGATGTGGTTTAACTCCGTAGAAGTGGTGGATCTGTGTGATTTTGCACTGGGAAGGATGAAAGAAATGGAAAGGAACTCATCTGACAAGGTGGAAACATCTTAAGTCGCTTGTGTGTGGTGGCTCTGCTGAGCACCACCCCCCACCTGCCTTGGGACTAGTGAGAGGGGTCTTCCAGAGGGAAATCTGTAGGCCTGCAGTCGAGGTCGTGTTCCTGAGGTCATGTTCTCCACACCTGTATTTCCTCATTTGCAGAATCTGAAAGCAGGTGAAATTCCCCAGCCGGATTTTCCAGATGACTATAATTTGGGAGACATTTTCCTAGGAGTGGAGTATATCTTCCAGCAGTGCAAGGAAAATGAAGATTACTATGACATCCTGACTGTAAGTGGAATGCTGAACTGACAGATCCCGGTAGCGAGATAAACACCGATGTCCTTCATCCAGGCTGTGTAAAGAGGTTGTGAATGCGACACCTGCATCCACACTATCATCCACGCATAGGACGGGGGTTATTGGGGGAGACCTACAAGCAGGGACACGCCTCTCTCCCACAGAGAGAGAGGAGAGCCTAGGCCCTGGGTCTGCAGGCCCAGGGCAGTGTTGGGTGGGGAAGAGGACAGGGAACATCTATGTAACTGGGAAAACGGAAGCTCCCAGAAGTGGCCTTGTTTTAGCTTTTATCTCTGGAGATCAGCAGGCTGTGTTTAGCTAACTCAGACGTGCTGAATAACTGAACTGCCCAAAGTAGGCAGGACTCTAGCCTCCAGAACCTTCTAGATCTGTCTCTCCTCAGCTTGATGCAAAAAAAAAAAGGGAGTGGGGGGGATTGTTCTGAAAAACGATGTGTGTAATTGAATCATGTTTTAACTTCCCCATGGATTCAATTGAGGTGCCTTCCTTTGGCGGAACAGCTGCACCCTGAATTACCTTTGGGGAATCCTAGTGCTTCTGTGTGACTTGAAGCAGAGCTTCCAGGCCAGACCCAGTGTGAGCAGGCATTGGGGGCCTGACTGCTTCCTCGGGTGAGGGTGGGTGAGGGTGGGTGAGGGCGGGACTTCCCCGGGGGAGGAGGCTGTGCTTTCTTCCTGAGAGTGACAGGAGCCCCAGCATAGGCAGGACTGGTTGGCATGGGGTTCAGCTCTGGGACCTCTGGCAGCAGCTGTGCACCCCCAGGGTCCTGCGGGGGGCAGTCTTGGACGTCTGCTTCCACTCCCCCACACCTCCTGAATATTCTGTTACCCACACTGGAGGACCAGGCCTGCTCCTAGGACCCTCTCCCCCGGCACCAGGCCAGGCCAGGCCACTCTCCTCCCCGCTGGCTCCCAGCTGCACGTAGGCTCCTTCCAACAGCCTGGGTGCCCTCCACCTAGCCCCCCTTATCCTCCATGTCTCCACAGCCCCCACCCTGCCGCCCCTCCCCCTGCCCCCTCCTCCCCCCCAGGGGAGACCCTGGTCTACACACCCGTAACGGGGCCCTGGCCTACCTGCTGTTCCCTGAACTGCACCCCTCTGTCCTCACAGCCCCGCTGTGTCCTTTCTGCCCGCCCTCGCCCTCGGTGCTGCTGCCACCTGCTCCCACAGCCCCGCCTGGGCCCAGAGGCAGGTTCCTAACCTCCTCTGAGAGGTGTGGGCTACTGCCTTCCTGCCTCCTCCCCCCTTTCCCGAGCTCACGGTGTGGTCGTCTTAGCCCCTGAGGCGGCTCTTAATTGTTCTGACAGGTGACTGCCACCCATGGGCTCTGTCACCTGCTGGGCTTCACACACAGCACAGAGGCCGAGTGGCAGAAGGTAAGACCATCCCTGTCCATCGGCATGCGCAAGGGTGCGCCCTGCCGTGTGCACCAGGCACCCCCAGAAACAGGGCCACCCAACCCGTCCCTTACAGCCAAGGATGAAAACCACAATTGGAAAAACAGTAAAATAAGGAACTTTATAAATGCCTGCTTTATGAAAAAGACTCACAATGTTTGTTTTAAATATTGGGCTCCCCAAATGCTGTTAACTGTGCTATTTATTAGCTACTGAAAGGAAAGTCTCAGCAGAGAGACTGAATTCTATAAATTCTATAAAATTCTAATGGCTTAAAGTTAAAAAATCTTTATAAAAGAAATTGTGATGATATTTATGAGTTGGAAACAGGATTTAGGACATGCAGGCGTCCGATCGGGACTATTGGGTAAAGTTATTTACCAATTTGTTTTCTCAAAGGGCCAACATTTACCCTGTTTATAAAAGTCTGCGTGGGTATATGCACCATATTGTGTTTAATAAACTCAAATTATATTTGTAATCTAACAGTCGGGTTCTCTGAAAAGCATAGAAAAACTTTTTTCATTAACAAAAAAAGTCCTTGATGCCGTTGGCCTCCCAGGGCCCCATCCTAGGCTGGGTCCACACCCTGGCTCGGCCCTGTTCCCAGTGGGATGCTGACCCCGCTGCGGCCCCTCGCTCCTCTCCTCCCTGCACCCACAGACCAGGAGAGCCTTCGATGACGTCACCTCCAGCAGGCCTGTCTTCCAGGGACTCAGCCCTCCTGGGGCGTCCCTGCCCACCCGCCCAATCCCCCCGGGAGGGAGTGTCCTCACGCACCCACCCCTGTGTGTCCTGGGCCTGGCTGACCGGCGTCCCATCCTCCTGAGCCGCCCCATCTGGCTCGTTCTGCAACCCCAGGCACGTTCTCCTCTCTCCTACCTGAGACCACCACCTCAGCCCCTGCCCTCAGCCCCTCCTGCTGGCTCCGTCCTTCACCCTGAGTGGCGTGTTGGCCCCCCACCGTGTGCAGGCGCTGGTGACGGTGAGCAGAACTGGACCTGCCCTTCGGCCTGTGTGGGAGGCCGTGCAGCCAAGGCTCCCTCACACCACAGCCGTGAACGCGGGCCTTTGGTCGGGGCTTCCAGCAAGGGGATCCCTGGGCCGAGCCAGGGACTCTCCAGGCCTGAGGAGGCCAGGCCAGCTGGGCGAGTCCCCAATCGTTCTCCGTTCCTTTCTTTCAGATGTACCAGAAGGAGAAGCAGGTTCTCGAGGAGCTGAGCTGGCGGACCGGTACCAGGCTCCAGCCCCTGAGCAGGGGCCTCTTCTGAGGATCGAGGCCCAGGACGGCACCCTGGTATCGCAGGGTGCTCCAGAACACAGGGACACAGTGGCTGGAAGACAGACCCCTCCCTTTGGGCTCTGAGGATCAGGGACTGCCCCAAACTGAGGGCCCTGCTGGTCCCTGCTGTCCTGTCGGGCTGCAGAAGTGCCAGCCCACGCTGGGGCTAAATTTCCCGAGTGGAACCTGACCAAGTACAAGAGAAATTTCCATTCATTATTTAGAACACAGCAGACGTGTTCTTTCAGTATTGTAAACAAAATAGTTCTAAACTCTCAGAATGGAGAGATAGAGCACATGAACCCCCCCGCCCCCTTGGGGTCCTGCGTTTGGTACAGAGGCCCTTCCCTCTCCCCCCTCTGCAGCCCACTCTAATACGCAGCCCAGGCTGGACATTCCCCTCACCCTCCTTCCTGCTGGAGTCCCAGTGGATTTGGTTCCCGCCCAACCCTCAGGAGCACTGTAACCTGGAGCCTTCACTTGGCACCTCTATGACAGGAGGGACAAGGCTCACCCTTGGGGTGGCTGCAAGGCCCAGGATGACCCCAGCCAGGTGACCCACAGTGGACGTCTCCTATCTGTGGTGTCTCCCGAGATGGGCATGGCCCCTGGTCAGGGCATTTGCCTGTAGACTGTACCTGAGTCCTCCACTGTGGCAGGGGCGTGGCCAGAGCTCTGGGGCCCCAGCTCCCCCTTACTGCCCACTGAGCTGTGTTAAGTGTCTTCTGGCTCAAGGGAGGCACCTGAGCTCCAACAGCCGCATCGCATCCTCCCAGAGGAAAGCGTCCCTCCTGTCAGTATTTCCTGCCTTGTCTTCTGGGTGTTAAAATAAACCCAGGAGTCATCACAGAGCTTTGTCCAGAGCTACTCATGAGCGTGGGGTGTCATGGGTGGGAGTGGATCGTGGAGGGGCGCTGAGCCAACCCAGGGCCTCCATCACGGGGGCCTCCCAGGTCCACACACCAACCACAGCGCAGCGCAGCGCATCCCTCCAAGGAGCCCTGAAGAGGGTGCAGCAAGGAAACACAGCCTCTCAGAGGCCCTTTTTTGGCGCTAAAACCCAGGGGTGCTACGATTCTGAGAATTTGTTTCTCCCATGAATCAATTTTAGAAACAAGAAAACACATTTCCCGCTGGATTTGTGTCCTGTCTCAGCCAGGACTTTCCCTGGGCTCTCGGGGACCCGGAGTTGGGCCAGTCGTCGTCCTGAGTCACTGTTGGCCATGCACGGCCTGCTTTTGGTCAGTTAGTTAAGCTTGTTATCAGTTTAAAGTCTGACACAGCGAAGACCAAAGATAACCCCCCAAAGCTCCTGGCTCTGCAGTCCTTTCTAAGACTGAAGGGGTCCTGAGACCTATGGGTCCCATCGGTGGGTATTTCGGAGGCTCCTCCGTCTGCCGTCAGAGCTGACCCTGGTGAACCTCTGGCCACATCCAGGGCACAGGCGGGGTCCTGGGGATGGGCCTCACAGCGGAACTGCTGGGGGCCGGGGTGGGAGGTCCAGCTTTACCAGGCAACACCTAATCCTGAAGGGCCAGCTCACCTGTCCCCCAGCAGCCCGATGCAGTGACCCCGGGGTCCAGACCCCAACTGTGCACACCCTGACCCCTCCACATGGATGGGTGTCTGTGTGTGCACTGTGGCCGTCCTGTGTCCTGTCACCAGTGACCCTCTTCATTGGCATTGCCTCCACTGTGAGGTGACTGCTCAGCCCTTAGGCCCATTTTTCTACTAGTTCTTTTTTCTTACTGATTCAGAGGTGTTTTCATATATCACTGAAAACAATAGAGACTGAGTAAGTGTCCCTCTGACCTTCGGAATCTGAGAAAAGGCCGCCCACTGTCCAGTCAATGGCTGTGTCACCTGCCACCTGGCTGTGGAGCTCCGTCCTGGCTATTTCATTCCACTGGTCACTTTTGCCCACCCCTGACGTGGCCCACACTGCCCTGGCTCTGGAGCTTCCTGCAAAGCCAGTGTCTGCCAGGGCAGACCCAGTACCTTGGGCTCCTCGGCCTTCTACTCTCCTGCCTGTATTCTGGACTCAGCTCCTGAGCCGTGACGACCTGGAATCTTGGTGAGAGTTACATTAAATCTGTAGGTCAGCTGAGGATCTTAAGGCTCCAGGCCAGGCCGGCGCAGCATCTCTTACTTCGTGGGTCTTCGATGCTTTTCAGTGAGTGTCAACGTCTTAGCACCGGTGGGCACGATGTGCCTGTAGGAGCCCCACCAGCATGAGGGCATGGCCATTAAAAGAAAACTGCTCACAACAGGAGTTAGTGCAGACCCCACAAGTTAAGGGCTCAGTCCCGAAAGACTGCTCCCCACTTCAGACCAGGGTACCCACACTTCTGTTCAACTTCAATACAAATCAGGGTCTCCACACCCCCTCCATCTGGTTCAGTAATTTGCTAGAATGGCTCACAGAATTGTGGGAAACACTGGTTTATTATAAAGGCTACTATACAGGATACAGGAACAGCCAGATGAAGAGACACATAGGGTGAGGTTGTAACCACGGGCCCTCCAGAACCAATCAACTGACCCCATCTTTTATCAACAGAGTGATTAAGAATTACCTTTCAGGGGCCGGCCCAGTGGTGTAGCAGTTAAGTTCGTCTGCTCCACTGCGGCTGCCCAGGTTCAGATCCTGGGCGTGGACCAACGCACCACTTGTCAAGCCATGCTGTGGAGGCATCCCATATTAAGGAGAGGAAGATGGGCACAGGTGTTAGCCCAGGGCCAGTCTTCCTCGGCAAAAAGAGAAGGATTGGCAACAGATGTTAGCTCAGGGCTAATCTTCCTCAAAAAAAAAAAAAAAGAATTGCCTTTTATGTGCACAGTCACGTAGCCCGAGCATGTGCAGAAGAAATCTTGAACTGAAATGACCACAGAACCAAAGACCCTCCTCCTCATGGAATCCAAGGACCAGTCTGGACACAACCAGAACTTGAATGTCAGACTCTTATCAGAAGCAAGGCGTCCCTCATTCAGGAAGATCTGGTGTTAAAATTCTTTCCTCACCTCATCATAAATGTTTAGAACCCTATCATAAAAGTTGAGAACCGTATCATAAATATTTAAAACCTTACCACAAATGCTTGAAGCCCACCAATCAAAACCTGTCCCACCAGCATTTCCACATGGCAGCCTACTCTCTCTAACCTCTTAAATTTTGCCCCAAATCCTGAATCGGAGACAGATCTGAGGTCACACACCCCCTGTTCACCCTGCAGATAGATCTCACGGAATAAAGCTGATCTCTTTCCCCAAAGGCTGATGCCATAATTAATTGGCTATTTATGCAGATCAGGCAAGAGAACCCCAATTTTGTGTGGTAACAAGGTCTGGGAGGGTCCCGAGCACAGGAGCTCTGTCACCATGGAGTTTGGGGTGCGTCACCTTCCCATCTTTTTGGGTTTTTGTGGAGGTTCCATTCCATAGGCAGGATTGATTCAATCCTTGGCCGTTGGGGATTAACTCAATCTCCAGCCCCTCTCCCCTCCCTGAGGTTGGGGGTGGGGCTGCAAGTTCTGACCCTCTAATCCCATTTAATCACGTGGTTGCTTCCTCTGGTGACCAGCCCCCTTGCTGAAGCTCTGGGGGGCCCACAGATTCACCTCATTTGCATAATCTCAGGTGTGGTTGAAAGGGGTTTATTATGAATAACAAAAGACACTCCTCTTACCCCTCTCACTGGGAATTACACGAGTTTTAAGAGCTTCTACGCCAGAAACCGGGGATGAAGATCAAATATGTATTTCTTATTATATCACAATATTACGCCATGCAAAGCCCCAACCACCATACTCTAGGCCCCTGGACCCCAGAACCGGCCTCCCAAGCAGCTCAGCCCCCTTCCAGGGCTGCTCAGACCTCTTCAGCTCCCGAAGGTTGGCCCAAGAGGGACCAAGGGGGCCACGTATGGGGATGCCTTGACCCCTGGTGATCCACCCCTACTGCAGGCCCTCCCACTAGTGCCTTGTCCTGGGGTCACAGCACAGGGACACTCCTGTGCAGGAACACGTTTCCTCCATCCCTGCTGACCTGGCACGGCCAGGTGTGAGAGCATAGAAGATATATCCATCAGTCTCTGCCTCCAGTTCCCGGCACAGAGCTCCTGAATCTCTTGTGATTTCCTGGGTGATAGGAGCATCTTTTGTCCTAATAAGGTGGGGGCTGGTCACCAGAAGGAGCAAGCCATGATCAGAAGCCTGGAACTTTCAGCCCCACCTCCCATCCTCCAGAGAGGGGAGAGAGGCTTAATGATTGATCATGCCTACATGATGAAGCTTCCATAAAATCCCAATAGCATGGGGTTCAGGGAGCTTCCAGGCTGGTGAACAGGTGCACGTACCAGGAGGGTGATGCACCCCAACTCCATGGGACAGAAGCTTCTGCACTCGGGACCCTCCCAGACCTTGCCCTGTATGTCTCTTCATCTCACTGTTCATCTGTATCCTTCATCATATCCTTTAATAAACTAGTCAATTTAAGTGTTTCTTGAGTTCTGTGAGCTTCTAGTAAATTAATCAAACCTGAGGAGGGGATCATGGGAATCCTGATTTATATCTGGTTGGCCGGAGCACAGGTGATAACCTGGACTTGTGATTGCTGACTGAAGCGTGCTGGGAGGGACGTCTCATGGGACTGAGCCCTTACCCTGTGGGGTCTGACGCCATCTCCGGGCAGATGGTGTCAGAATTGAGTTAAGTTGTCGGATCCCCAGCTGGTGTCGCAGAGAATCGCTTGGTGTAGGGAAAAACCCAGACATTTGGTGACCGGAAGTGAAGTGTTCTGTGTGAGTGTAAAGAGACTCACGGGGAAGAAAGACACAGGAGGAAGACCTGGGTTTTCCCTACTTAGGAGATAAACAAAACTGAGTTTTTCCAATTTACCAGGCCATCCAAAGACAATCAACTTCTGTCAAATTTCCTCTCTCTGTTGAATTAATAATTATGTTGAGAAATAAAACCAAAGAGAAAAGCCATGTTAGAAAAAGTCAACGTGAAAATAGGAAATTGGGTCAGACCTTTAATTGGTGCATTTAACAAGAGACTAGATGCCCCACTCGCTGTGCTCGGGCCACCCCTCCCCTGTGGGCACACGTCACCCTCACTGCTCCGAAGCCGGGCTGGCTCAGCCCAGAGCGAGCCTGCGTTCCGCCAAACGGCAACTCAAACGCCATCTCGCTTCCTCTGACCAGCGCTCTGGAGAACGTGTGTGTGTCCAAGGATGCAAAGGGGAGACAGGGCTCCTGCTTGTGCAGAACTTAGAGAAAGAGATAATTTATCCCAAAAGGGGCCAATGAAAACATCCATAATACTTAAAAATGACATTTACGTGAAAATAATATTAAAATAGCAAGGGACCATAATTCCACCAAGAAAATAAAGTAACAATAAGTACAGAAAGTGTCAAGTTTATGTATTCGTGTCAGAAACCCAACCACCGGAGGGAACAAGTGGGACTGAGGAAGCCCCCCCTCAGCCTTTCTTCAAAAGGAACGTGTGCAGCTTCTTGTGTTTTATTTCTAGGAAGAAAAGCTATGCAAACCCACTTGCAGATCTATCCACGTACATCAACAGAGGTCACATCGTGCACGTCCTGCAGCTTCCTCCACGTTAACAGGAGACTCTCCCTCTGCCACGCCGTGGCAGACACATCTCCCAGTTATCATGCTATTTGACTGTGTTTATGGTATTTTTCCCACTGGAAGGCTTAAGATTTTATGTGGCTAAATCCATTGGTCTTTCTCCTATGGCTCCTGAGCTGTCTTTCCTGATGAAAGCCCCATTTCCTTGTGATCCTGAGTCCAGCATCCAGGGCCCACGACTGCCCCTAGCGGGAGAGCGAGGACCCTGCTGCTTGCTGGAGCCCAATCGTGGGGCTCACAGGCCCGGAGCATGTGTGGGCAGGACGCCATCGGACGCCATCCTAAAGGAAAGGCAAGATGTCTCCGGTGTCTGCCCTGGTCTGGCTCACAGACGCAGACACATCATGCTGCCAGGGCTTGGGCGGGGGGCCCTCGCAGCTGTGTTTCCACTAGACATTCCCAGGGCCACCCCTACTGGGCAGGACAAATGACCTAAGCTGCAGGCAGCTTCCCTGGGAGGTTGGCCGGGGGTCCACACTTGGCCGGCTGTGGCGGCCAGGGGCTGAGGCGGCCAGGGGCTGAGGCTGCCGTGGTCCCACCCTCGTCCCTCTGGGAGACGGCAGGGCCTGCCAGGCTCCTTTCCAAATTCCCTGCTGCAGCCTGTTGACCTGACGCAGATGGGGTGTCCACTGGTTCTCAGCAAGAATGAGAAGGGGTGACTCGGCCCTGGGATCCTCCCACTCCCCAGACCCAGGAAGCTGGCCTTAAGCCCGGCCAGGACTTACGCGCTAAGGGCAGCCGCTGAGGGGCCGGCCACGTGGAGCACAGTGGGCAGGAAGCCAGCAGTAGGTGGGAGGGCAGTGGCCGAGACCACTGAGGGCCACAGGGAGTAACCCACTGGGGAGCCAGCTGCAGGGACGGCCTGCAGTGGGGCTGGGGGCGTGTAGTGGTGGTGGTGATGCACGGCTGGCGGCTTCTGCCTCTCGGCTCGCAGGATGGCGCGGTGCGCCTGCTGGGGGTCCTGGGTACAGCACACACACCGGTCCATTTCAACGGGACCCTGGGCCGCTCTCAGCCATCCCCTTTCCCTCCGCCTGGTTCCTGACTTAGGGTGGGATTGGAGCCCTGGATGGGCAGCTATGGGCAGGGGGGCCAGGAGGGGAGGGCGAGGCTCCAGCAGGGCTCTTCTGGCTTAAGGAAGCAGCTTTCTGGGCCCCGAACTGCACAATCCACTCTTCATCTGGGGTGGGACAGGGGACCACTGGGGGGCTGCACAGACAGGTCACAGACCCAGAGCCAGAAATGTGCTTTTCAGAGTTAGGCAGGTGCGCAATTTCCAGAGAAAAGCCACCCCAGGTCCTCTGGTTTTGGTTTGGGCGTTGCCTTTGCCTTGATGTCTGCTCCCGGCTGAGCCTACCTGCAGGGTGGGGTGCCGGGGGGCGGCCTGCGGTCCTCCAGAGGGCATGAGCGCTGAGGGGGGCAGGGCTTTGAGCATCAGGTTTTGCATGATGATCTGGTGCATCTGTGCATTCTGCATCAGCATCAGCTCCACCATGTCTGAAAGGAGAGGCCAGGAGGGGCTAGGTCATTCTAGGACGGCGGCCGATTAGCGGGCCTCTCCTGAGAACAAAGCTTCCGAGTCTCCTATTTGTTGAAATAGACGTAGTGCATTACAAGCAACGGAGACCCTTCCGCACAGGTATCCAACGTGCAGGTCTGTGGGGGCACGTCCTGGGATGTGAAACGCCTAGGTCAGAGAGTGTGCGCTTCAAAGTGCTGGTGACGGTGTCCAGCTGGGCTCCCAGGAGGCTGCTCTGCTTTGCCTTCCTGCTACAGGATTCCACAAGTCCACCTGGGCTGCATGGTGGCCCCCCAAAAGTGTCTACTTCCTAGTCCCCAAGATCCCTGACTGTGACCTTAATTGGAAGAAGGGTCTTTGCAGATCTAATTAAGGATCTTGAGATGAGATCATCCTAGATTATCCAGGGGGCCCTAAATCCAAGGACAAGTGTCTTTATAAGGCAGAGGCAGAGGGAGATTTGAGACAGACAGAAGAGGAGACACAGACAGAGGAGAAGCCACATGGAGACGGGGCAGAGACAGAAGCGATGTGGCCACACGCCCAGGAACACCGGGAGCGGCCGCTGGAAGAGGCAGGAAGGATCCTCCCCAGAGCCTCTGTAGGGAGGGTAGCCCTGTGACACCTTGACTTGGGACTTCTGGCCTCCAGAATTGAGAGAGTACATCTGTGTTGTTGTAGGCCCCCCAGCTCGTGGTGCTTTGTTAAGGCAGCCCCGGGGAAATTAATATATTCACCAACCCTGGATACTATGAAACGTAAATTTGTGTCAGTGTGAGAGGTAAACACGGGTTCTTTCCACAGCAACTAGGCCCTGGAAACACGGCAGCCCTTGAAGGTCCCCAGGATCTCTCTCACTCCCACTCAAACAATCTGAAGCCTGGAGGCCAGGGGTGCTCCCACAGGCGCAGCCAGGAGCCAGGGTGCTGGCAGGGGTGCCGATGCCCTTCCACTCAAACCGCAACTCTTTCTGGGGTCTCCCGCCTGCCGGCCCGCCCTGCAGATTTTGGACTAGCTAAGCCTTCTTGACCACACGGGCCAATTCCTTAAAAGACATCTTCCTCTCTCTCTATGCATATCCTGTTGGCTCTGTTTCTCTGGAGAGCCCTGACTAACGCAGATTTTGCCACAGGTGCCACGGGGGGCGGGAGGACAGAGCCTGGGTCTTGCAGCAACACAGCTGTGGGAACTCTTACCTACAAGATAAGACAGTGGGGAGGCTGATCCTGGCATTCTGGGCCAAGACCCTGGAGGAGACTACGTGGGCCTGGGCCTGGGGCAGCCCCGTCCAGCAGCAGCAGCAAGCCCTCTGAGGGGAAGCTCCCCCAGTGGGGTCTGCAGGATCCCCACTTGCAGACTAAAGTGTGAGAAGATTAGACAGCAGGAGGGTGCAGACACAGACCCACGTCCGCTGCTGCCTCATGACAAAGGTCGGTGCAGTGGGGAGACAGGGTTGAATTGACATCCATGGCAAAACCCATGATGACCCCTAACTCGAAGCACACACAAAAATCTACTCCAGACAGATTGAAAATCTGAGTGTAAAAGATAAACAAAGCCATAGGAGAAAATAAAGAAGGGCATTCATGACCTCGAGTGGGCCAGGTCTCTCTGTGCGAGAGAGGGAACGCTGAGGTGCTGCTGGGGGCTTGTGAAGGATCGTCTCAAGATGATAGAAATGATTTGAATTTACCTAATAGGTAAATTCAAACAGTATTTTGTGTATGAAATTGTACTAGTGTCTACTTTTGTGAAGCTTTTCTCAGAGGTGGAGCTGAAAGGGAGCAGGACTGGGTCAGGCCAGAGAAGCAAGGGAGCCAAGGGTCCCAAGTTCCTTTTGTTACAGGGGAGGAGGTGGCTCAAGATAGTGTGTGTTTAATTTTCTATGAAACAGCCCAAGAGTTCTCCAAAGTGGTTGTTACAGTACTTTTGAGATTTTGTATTTTTACCTTTAAATATTTGATTCAGTCGGGACTTGTTTGGTATAAGGAGTGGGGTAAGGAGTTTGACTTTACTTTTTCTAAGTAGCTAGCTACTTACTGAATATTTCATTTTTTGCCACTGATTTTAAACACCACTTTTTCTCTTTTAGGCACACAAGCATTTGCACACACATACGGCACACATGCACGCACACAAACACAGATCACCACACGCATGGTTTGCTCGATTTGCCTCTGGACCCTGACAGGCTGTCACTAAAGTTCGCCGGGAAGAACCAGCAGTGAGTCATGAGGAGAGACGCAGATGCCCCTGGGAGTGCACACGCTGTGTCTCTGCAGCTCCAGGGGCACCTGTGTGGGTCACAGTGTGAACAGGCCCCGCGTGGGCAGTGTGGCCACCTTGGACCAGGCCTGTGTATTACAGCACACGGTGGAGCCACAGTAACTAAACAGGCTGGTACTGGTCACTGGGACGGAACTGAGAACACTGCTCAGAAGACTGATTCCACACACGGGTCTGCCCCTATAGACTCCTAATCCATCAGTCTTTAGGGAAATGCAAATTAAAACTACAGTGAACTACCACTAGCCCTCTATTAAAATGGCTGAGATTAAAAAGACTGACCAGACCAAGTGCTGGCAAGGATGTGAAGGAAGTGGAACTCTCATACGTGGCTGGTGGGAGCGTAAAATGGTGCAGACACTATGGAAACAGTTTGGCCATTTTTTGGAAAGGTAAACACACACCTGCCATATCATTCAGCCATTCCACTCCTAGGTATTTACTCAAGAGAAATGAAAACCTATGTCCGCGGGAAGACTCAGACATGAATGTCCATGGAGCTTTTGTGGTGCTAACAGAAAACTGGAAAGAACCCAAAGGTCCATCAACAGGTGAAAGGAGACATAGACGGGCCCATCCACACAGTGGAGTGTTACTCAGCAATGGCAAGAGTCATGGTTTGATGCACCCAACTAGAGTGATGAGATTAAAACCATTCTGCTGAGTGAAAGAAGGCACATAAAAAAGAGTATGTACTGTGTGATTCCATTTATATAAAAATCTAGAAAATGCTAACTAACACAGCATGGCGAAAGCTGACCAGCAGTTGCTTGTGGGGGGCAAGAAAGAGGGAGTAAGCAGGGCCATGGAAAACTTGCAGGGTGATAGATGTGTTCACATCCTTGATTTAGTGATGGGTTCACAGGTATTTACATATGTCAAAACTTATGAAATTGTACACTTTGTGCAATTTATTCTATGTCATCTCAATAAAGCTGTTTTAAAGTCAAATATTTAAAGGTTATTTAAAAAGCAGCAGCAAATTAACCAAGGTTTTGGTAGAGCTAATAATTGGATGAGTTGGGACTGGAGCCCAATTCCTTCAATTCTAGTCTAGGCCTCTTTCTTTTACCTCTTACTTTCTTCCCTCAGATTGTCCACCATATAAGGATTTTTCAAAGTTAAAATTATTTTCATCTTTCATGTAAATGCATAGCTTCAGTTGAGTAGACAATAGCTGACCCTATGTAACTATCTTGATTAGAAAATATTTTTTGTTTCAGTTGAGAATTTCATAAACTCATAACAATTTAATATGGAACACTTACCTTCCTTAATACTTCCTGACCTTTGAGTGGGGAAGGCCTGGGGAGGGGGAATCTGTGCTATGAGTGGCTGCTGAGGCAGCTGCTGAATGATGGTGGCAGGAGGCTGGGGGACCTAGGAAAAGCCAGATGGAAAGTTACCTGAAAGTGCCCTTGGAGAGAGTGTTCTACAGCATCCACCCATGCACCCATCTACCCATCTGTCTACCAACCCACCCACCCACCCACTCACTCACTCAACCACCCATCCATCCACCCGCCCACCCCCCCATCTAGCCATCTGTCTGCCAGCCCACCCGCCCACCCACCTACCCACTCACTCACCCATCTATCCACCCACCCATCCATCTACCCATGTGTCTACCAACCCACCCACCCACTCACTCACCCATCCATCCACCCACCCACTCATCTACCCATCTATCTACCAACCCACTCACCCACCCACTCACTCACCCATCCGTCCACCCACCCACCCATCTACCCATCTGTCTACCAGTCCACCCACCCACCCACTCACTCATCCTTCCATCCATCCACCCACCCACCCACCCACACATCTATCTGGTCATCCATCTATCCACCCATCCATCCAAGGGGAAATTTAAAGGATTAACCCTAGAGGTTAAATAGATGGCTGCATAGATAGATATTTGAGTCTGGGTATCACTTAGGACATGGTATATTATGGACTGAATGTTTGCGTCCCCACTAAATTCATATGTTGAAGCCCCAATCTCCAACATGACTGTATTTGGAGACAGGGCCTGTGAGAAAGTGATAAAGGTTAAATGAGGTCATAAGGGTGGTTCCCTAATAAGAAGAGGAAGAGACACCAGAGCTCTCTCTGCCATGTGAGGACACAGCAAGAAGGCAGAAATCTGCAAGCCAGGAAGAGAGCTCTTACCATGAACCAGATTGGCCGGCATCTTGATCTGGGACGTCCTGCCTCCAGAACTGGGAGAAAATAAGTTTCTATTGTTTAAGCTGCCCAGTCTGTGGTATTTATTATGGCAGCCCAAGCTGACTGAGACATGGTATTTTTAGTGTTTGCCACATTTCCTGTATTCAGCAGGCTAAGTCAATCCCTCATTTCATTAATTCTGCTTTAGTAGAGGCATCCACGGAACCTGTCATGAAATAACCTGCACTTCTCTTCTGAGTTAAAAACACGCAACAATCCAGCATGCACTGGGTGAGCCTGCACCAGAGAGACCACTTACGTTAATCCTTCCTGGAGGTACGGGCCCTGACCTTGTCCCTTCTTCCTCAGCTCACAGAAAGGGTGGCCGGCAAAGGAGGCCGGCACTCTCTCTCTGTGGAGGCCTAGACAGTAAGTCGTCTGGGTTTTGGGGGCCACGCAGCCTCAGTTGCAGCTACTCTACTCTGTCGTTCTAGGTTGAGATTGGCCACAGGCGTGGCAGCAAATGAGGCTGGTCCAATGAAACTTTATTTATGAACACAGATTGGCATTTCCTATCATTGTAATGTGTTACAAATTATCCTCCTTCTTTTGATTTTTTCCCCAAACATTTAGAAATGTAAAACCATTCTTAGCTTGCAGGTGGTACAGAAACAGATGGCAGGCCAGGCTCGGCCCATAGCCATAGTTTGCTACCCCAGCACAGCCCAAAGAGCCATTCTCAGAGCGGCTGTGCCTGTCCTGGCTGATGGGACCTGCTACCTAGGGGTCTCCGAGTCCAGCTTCTAGGAAATTCATTGTAATGACCAAGCGTCCTGCCTGTCCTCGGTGTCTTGGGGCCAAGACTGAAATGTGCAAGCATGCCTGGGCCCTGATGGAGTGCAGTGTGTAAACATGTTTGGGCTTGGGGACAGCCTCCTGTAGCTACACCCCCACTACTCCCACCCTTCCTGGAAGGAGGTTCCAGGTGTTGGAAGACGGGAACATGCAGGCTGGGGATACCTGGCACCTGGACACAGACAGTCCAGGGGCAAAGGGGGCTGTGCGGGCTCTGTTAGCATGGGTCCCTCTGAGACAGCCCCTTCCCACTCCATTCCCCCCACCATATGTTGCCAGCGTCCTCTCCCAAAGGACAAATGCCCTCCAGGTCATGGAGGGAGACTGCCGGCACCATCAGTCTCCCTGGCCAGCCAGTCCAGAACCTTCTTAACTGGACCCTGCCCACCTCCTTGGCCTCTCTTCTCCCTGGTCACATTGAACTTCTCCTGAGGCTTCGAGGTGCCAGGTCCTGGCTTCCGTCCCTCCTCTGGGCACCCAGCGGCCCTCTAATACACTCCCTTTCGCTTAAGAAAGTAGGAGTTGTTTTCCGTTGCTTGTACCTAGGATGCTGAATGAAGGTGTGAGGACCCCAAAATTGGAACACTCTTTTACCTTTTTAAATTCTGCCCTTGAAATTAGGGTCTTAAGCTTCCCCTGGTCATTATGAAGTTTTGAAAAAGAGTTGACACCCTTCTTTCCCAAATTCAGGGCCCTCCTGGTGCTGAATCCCCCTGATCCTTCTGCTCCTGGTGAAAAGTTAGGACTGGGGCTAGAGCCCGGAAGGCCAAGCTGGGAGCCCAGCCCCTCATCTGTAATGAGGGGACAAGACCACCTCCTCCCCAAAGGCAGTCTCAGGGTGCCTGCGAGGACTGACGGAGATGAGCCACCGAAGTCCCTGTACAGTGCTCGGGACACAGTAAATGCAGCCAGTGTTGGCTCTGAGCCACTGAGCACCTTCAGAGCACTTTTGTGATGCTGCTGAGGTTGGCCGAGAGGTGTGGGAGAGGAGCCGCCATCTCTGCTCAGATGAGAGGTCTCTGTGCCACCTCACCCACCTTGGTTCTGCCCTGGGTTCACCATAACGAAGACTTACGGAGTGTTGGATGATCCGTGGCGACTCCAGGGCCGGTGGGGGTGGGGAGGCTACCGGGTAGATTCCCATGGGGGGCACTTCTGGGGGCAGCCCTGACCCGTGGGCTCCTCTGTTCACCCCCCTCCAGGTGTGGGCGTGGGAGAGCTCTTCCAGGAGGTGATGTTCCTGCAACGCCAATGCAGAGCCTGCTGCACCGAGCGGGGAGCCACAAACGCTCAGTGAGGAGGCCCGGGGAGGAGGCCCAGTGGGGAAGTGGCGTGTTCTGGGCTTGTCCTCCGCCTGCACGGCAGCGCCAATGTACAGACGTGTGCCCTCTGTGTGGGCGGCCTTCGGACTGGCCGTCACTGGTCTCCATTGGGCTCTCCTCCCGCCCCCACACAAGGCGCAAGTGCAGCCCCTCTGGAATCAGAGCCCTGGAAAGCAAAGCCTGAAGGCCCCACACGTGGGGCACAGGTGAGCATAACGCTTCTTTCCAAATTCACCAAATAACATGAACTAGCTCTGGGTGCTCTTTTGTTCCAGACAACAGAGTATATTGTCTCCTTCCAACTTCCACATCTACTTCACTGCAAAGCACATGTTTCCATAACCATCCGTCTGGAATCACATGCATCGCGCATGGGCATTCCCTGCTGCTGGTGAGTTGAGTTCAGATGGAGCCCCTGAGCATTTCAGAATCCCACTTTCTGGGGGAACGGGGCCTTTTGCACAGCATTTCCACCTTGGATAATGTGCAACCAAAGCAGGTTTTTAGCTAGTAACACCCCTGCTAGAGCCCAGACTGCAGAAAGTGTGTGTGCCTGTTTGACTTTCCCCGTGAGGTCTGTGATCTGGGTGTGAGGCCTCGTAGCTGCTCACGATTCATGAGTTATCCATCCACAAGTCACAAACATCAGAGAGCCAGCGCTGAGTCCAGAAAGACCCCCCCCACACACACTGTGCCTCCTGTCTGAGCGCAGTGGCCAGCAGTTTCAGCCACAGAGAGCTCGGGCCTAGGCTTGCTGCGACCCTGGGGCGCCTACCCAGAGTCTCTGCAGAAGGTCCTTCCTCCTCAGCAGAGCACTCTGCAGGGCTGCGGCCGGCCTGTCCTCGTCTCCTGGAGGGAAGCACGCAGTGAGGAACACTTCAAGTCTCATCACCGCAGACCCCATCAGAACGCCCCAACCTCACCCGCCCCGGCGCCAGGGGTGACCTGGGCTCAGGCTTCCTGTGAACGCCTGTCCCGGAGAAGGAGGGACAGTGCCTGGGGGGAGCGAGATCAGGGGCCACCCCATCGGGGGTTATGTGGGCCACAGGCGGGCACTCAGGGAGCCCCATCTTTGAGTTGGGGCCTGTCCAGTGGATCATCTTATTCCTGGAAAGGAGCTGGAAGTCACACAGCACAGATTCCTATCCGGGGCCCAGGTACCCCTTGCTCCTGCAGCGCCCGTGGTAGAAAACCCCTCAGGCTCTGCTGGACGCCGTTGAGAGGAAGGAGGCCCTCACAGGGCTCGGTGGTGACCACAACCGGGTGGTGAGCCCGGTGGCCCTAAGCTGCCTGGAGGCTGGCGTGGTCTGCCAAGCCGCAGGTGACGCCATCTGCAGCATCCTTAAGTCCATGCCTCTCCGAGGAACGGGACCCCATTCGAGAGAAGGCTCTAGAAGGCGTCTGGCTCTGGCCTCCTTTCCTCTGGGCACAGCAGGCCTGCCCCCCTCCGCTGGGGGATGCCCAGAGCAGCCTCACCTTGGAGGGTCCCCAGGAACACCTGCCCCCAGCCCACTTGCACTGCTCCGTGGTTCTGCTCACACCTCTTGGGCAGGTGACCTGGTTTGGGATTTTCTATCTGGATTTGGGCCCAGGGCTCTGCCTGCTGCCCTCAGGAGCTGCCTGGAGCCCCCACAGCCCTAGGGGCTACCCCACATATTAAAGAACAAGCAATGCTCTGCAGTCCTCCCCAGCACCTTGCCCAGATGTCCCCGAATCCAGACCCCATCACCGGGGAAAAGGGTCCCCTCTCCTGGTTCCTGTGGCCTGAGCATCTGACCACAGGCCAGGGTCAGCGGACGCACGGGGGTGTCTGGTCTGGACACCTGAGGATGGATGGAACGGGATGAGTCCCCCACATGCCTCACCCCAGAGCAGGCTCAGGGCAACATGAGTCTAATCTGGATGTGGCCACTTCTGAGCTGGGCAACCTGGGGCAGATTATCAGAGCTCTCTGTGCCTCCACCCTCTCATCTGCAAAGTGGGAATGAAGAATGTACTCCCTCTTGGGGTTTGCAGACTAAAGGTGACAAAGTATGAGGGTGTGCCTAGTGGAGCACCTGGTGTGTGTGTGTGTGTGTGTGTGTGTGTGTGTGTGTTAAAGATGAAAACAACAGCCTTTCAGCTCTGAATGAAGAGTCTTAAGGACAGTCTTGCTGTGACAGGAGGCAGGGAGGGACCTGAGCTGACGGGGGTCTCGTGCCTGCCTATAGGGCTCCATGCAGCCCGGGGCTCTCACCTGGCATGAGGCGAGGGTCCTCAGACTCCCCCTCCATGTTCTCACGCTCTTGCTCCAGTTTCTGTGAGGAAAAGAGGCCGTGACGGGGACACGCACTCCGACACAGGCTCAGTGTGAGCGACTGGCTCAGAGGGCTCTGAGGGTTCTGAAGGGACCCGCGCCCCAGACGGAGGGGACTGGGAGCAGGAAGAGCTATGTCATGGAGGTCTGCGACAGGTGGCAAGGGTCACATACTCTCTTAGGGACCATGTGAGTCACGCTGTCCGTGCAACGCCCATACGTTGCACCTTGAAATCAAAGGCAGATGCTCTGAAGTGTATGGCCCCCTTCAGGCAGCTTTCTGAAGAGCTTGACTCAGTCCAGTTCTGTGGCCCTGACCACCCGGACCACCCTGACCACCCCTTCTGAGCCCTGGACTGAGGAGCCATAGTCTGGGCCCATCCTGGGGTGACCCCTGCTGCCCCCTCCACGGGGAGCTTGGGGCTGCGGGGCATCAGAAGAGGAATAAAGCAGGCGCAGGGACATGGAGGAGCTGCTGCACTGGGTGGCTGTGAGGACGTCCGGTCCTGGACCACGAAGACCCTCAGAGAAAGATAAGAAAACTGGTGTGGAAGGGCCAGCCCGGTGGTGCAGCGGTTAAGTGCGCGTGCTCCGCTTCGGGGGCCCAAGGTTCGCAGGTCCAGATCCTGGGCGCGCACGGGTGCACCGCTTGTCAAGCCATGCTGTGGCGGCGTCCCATATAAAGTGGGGGAAGACGGGCACGGATGTTAGCCCAGGGCCAATCTTCCTCAGCAGAAAAAAAAAAAAAAACGGGAGGATTGGCATTGGATGTTAGCTCAGGGCTGATCTTCCTCACCAAAAAAACAAAACAAAACAAAAACAAAAACAAAAGAAGACTGGTGTGGGGACGGGTCCATCAGGCCCATCCTGCAAGGCTGTGGGCCCAGCACTGGGCAGGGTTCCCATCTTCCCTTAAAGACTGAAGCCGCGTGGCTCTATGGTGGAGCTTCATGGGGCCCTGGATCTGCTCTGGCCCCTGGGTGCGTGCCTGCCTCCTGGCTATAGAAACTGTGGGAAGAATCTACTGGGTTCTGTGTAAATGCAGAGAAGAAAAGCCAAGAAACCACTGTCCTTCATTACAAGGCTAAAAACCACCACAAAGGTTTTGCTTTGGAAGCAGCAGTGTACTCACAGGTATAATATCTCACTTTTTTTTTTTTTTTTTTTTTTTTTTTTTTTGTGAGGAGATCAGCCCTGAGCTAACATCCGCCAATCCTCCTCTTTTTTTACTGAGGAAGACGGCCCTGGGCTAACATCCGTGCCCATCCTCCTCCACTTTATATGGGACGCCGCCACAGCATGGCCTACCAAGCAGTGCGTCGGTGCGCGCCCGGGATCCGAACCAGCGAACCCCAGGCCGCCGCAGCGGAGCGCGCGCACTTAACCGCTTGCGCCACCGGGCCGGCCCCAATATCTCACTTTTTGAAGCTGCAATCCCTAAACAAGTTAAAAACACAATTGCCCTGCTATCTTACCTTCTCCAAGAGTTTCAGCGTCAGTCGAGTCATCTGATCTGCCAGTGAGGAGTCCAGCATCCCAGGACCACAGGAGAGGGGATGCCCAAGCCCACCTCCCTCCCTGGTTCTCAGTGATCTGCAGGAAAGACCCGCTCAGCTACAAGGAGCAGCCCCAGCCCTGGTGTCATTGGAGGATTTCCACCCCCGGCTTGGTTCACCTCCTGGAGACTGGCCTCTGTGGGAGGGTCGCTACATCCCTCTGGACTGCAGAGCCTCTGCAGCCCACAAGTCATCACCTTGGCAGTTGCCAGGCGCCGCGGACACAGGGAGGCCCCAGGTTGCCAGGTTTCCACTGAGAGTCCTTCCTATGCCCCGCCTGCTCTCCAAAGGGGTTACCTGTAAACACTGCTGACTCCCAGGTATGCCAGGGGCTCACCAGGAAGGCAAAAGTGGCAGCAGCTGGTGCCAGAGGGCAGTGCGTGGCCCTGGGGAGGGGGGGGACAGTCCAGACCCCTCATACACCACCCCACCCTCAGGACAGAGCCCAGAAGAGTGTGGGGTTGGAGGACAGGGCAGCTGCATCCATCCCCCATGTACTGCAGGGGCCTGCTGCCCCCTTACCCATTACCACCTCCAGGAGGCCATCAAGCCCCTCCCTAGGACCCTCAGAGCCAGATAGGAGTGAAGCCCGGACACCAAGGGGACAGGGTAGGAGCATCACCTCCCTGTGGATTTCAGGAAATTCTGCGTGGCAGCAGAGGTGGCACCAAGGAGCTGGCCAATGTCTCGCCTAGGGACTTCTGGGTGGGGGTCACGGTGGCCCCCCACACAGGCACCTATCTGGCACCTCACAGGACACAGGGCCACCCGGGGCCACCACCCCTCCAGGAGGGGATGTGACTCCAGCGTTGGTACTGCCCTGCGGGGACCCCAGCCCCAGGGTGGGGATCCTGGTGGCCGAGGGACGGGGGCACCTGGGGGCGGGACCTCCAGCCAGGTCAGCACTCTGTCATGACCCACCTGAGGCCAGGGCTTGTCTGCAGGGCTGCAAGTAGGGAGGGGTGCGCCCAGCAAGGGAAGCCTTTTATAATTGCTGCTTCACACAGAGGCCAGGGCACAAACAGATAAAGGTCGCCCTTCATTTGCATGGGCTCTCCATTCCAGATTTACAAATCAGTCAGCCTGACTAATGAAGCGGATACAGCAGATTTGAAATTGGAACCCGTGCCTGCTGGTGGAGGTTGTGGGAGGAGCAGGGCAACAGCAGCTTACAGTCCCCTCCTCAATGCAACTGACCTAGAAACTTGCATCCAATGGCCCAAACCGGGCTAAAAGTCCCTTAAAGTGCCCATACACTTTAGTATTTATGGTTTTATATGTATCATAATCCTAACATTCAAACAGGAGGTCTGAATGTGCACAAAAACTGGTTAGCTTAGCTAGGCAACTCAAGGTATCTAGGAGGTAATCCCAGTGGTAAACATAACACATCCCAGTGGGTATGAGTTTGTTAGAAAATTTTTTTAAAAAATTATTTTTTAGAACAGTTTTAGATTTACAGAACAATTGAGAAGATAGCACAGAGAATTCCCACACATGGCTTTGCCTATTATTAACATCTTGTATCAGTATGATACATTTGTTACAGTTGATGAGCCTATATTGATACATTATAATTAAAGTTCATACTTTATTTGATTTCCTTATTTTTTTTGCCTAATGTCCGTTTTCTGTTCCAGGAACCCATCCAGGACACTGTGTGACATTTAGTCATCATGTCTCCTTTGGATCCTCTTGCTTTTGATGACCTTGACAGTCTTAAGAAGGACTTGTCAGGTATTTTGTAGGGTGTCCCTCTACTATTGGGACTCATGATGGTTTCTCATGGCTGGACTGGAGTCGTGGGTGGTGGGAGGAAGACCACAGAGGTGAGGTGCTCTTCTCACCACATCACACCCAGGGTGCGTGCCGTCCACATGACCTGTCACTGTGGGTGTGGACGTGACCCCTGGTGGAGGGGTGTCTGTTAGGTGTCTCCACTCAGTGTCACTCTGTCCCTCCCCACACTGTCCTCTGTGGAAGGGGGGGTGCCATGCACAGCTTGTACTTAAGGAGTGGGGGGCTATGTTTCCCTCCTTGAGGATGAGTATCTACATAAATTTATTTGGACAGCTTTTTAGTTACTAAAAACAAATTAAGATGGGGCCAGCCCCACAACCTAGTTGTTGGGTTTGGTGCACTCTGCTTCAGTGGCCCGGGTTCAGTTCCCGTGCTCTGACCTACACCACTTGTCAGCCATGCTGTGGTGGCATCCCACACACAAAATGGAGGAAGATTGGCACAGACATTAGCTCGGAGTGAATCTTCCTCAGCAAAAAATAAAATAAAATAAAAATAAATAAATAAATAAATAAAGACTCAGATCCAACATTTACAGAACCTGTCTAGAATGGCCATGGAAATGATTCTAAGGTTCTGAGGAATAGTTGGAAACCCACCGACCCAACCAGTGTAGGCAAACTGTGCACATGGGCCCCCAAGGAGTTTTAAATGTATTGCAACATGAAAAGGTTGAGAGATCTAGGCACAGATCTGGGTCTCTGACTGCTCTTGGAAAGTCTGGTCCTGTGGTCTGCAGGTGTTGCCTGCCTGACCCCTTGTCTTATGAGCCTCATGTTTGCTCAAACCACTCAATTCTGCCGGCCAAGACTGGAAACTCCACTCCCCACACAAACGGCTGTGGTCTGACTCTGGAGGAGGAGTGCTTTCTGGTGGAGGCAAGCTTCCAGCTCCCTGAAGGAGGTTTGTGTACACTGCGGTTGATTAGAATCACAGTTTCTCACTGAGGTTGAAAGATGAGCTTGTGTCGGCATGGTGTCACTATGGCTTGTTAATGGAAGGGCATCATCGCTGCCATTATTCAATCTCAGAGCACACGGCCTGCACACAAACCCTGTTCAGGGAGAGGCCCAGGAGTAGTGAATAGAAGAGAAGGAAACCCAGAAACCACGGAGCGTTTGCTTCGATGAGCCCTGCACAATCACGCTTTTTATGCTGCCTTCTCTCCAGCTGCAGGGTACCTGAAGTGCTGCCATCCTGCCCAGCTCTCCAACGTCCCAGACTGTAGAGGGCCAAGTTTCAGGGGTGTTGACACTTCTCACACAGGGAAATCGAGGCACAGCTGTTCAGGGGTTTCCCGGGTCTCTTCCCGTGTTTGCGGATCCCACCTGTCCTTGGCATCTGCCTGGACTCTGATTTCCTAATTCCGCAACTGAAATGTGGTGCTATTCCATTTACAGACTCGAACCTGGGGGTTTTACTTTTGTTGGGGAAGAGGGAGAATCCCCCTCCATCCTTTCCCTTAAGGTTCTTATGGCTGGCCAAATAATTAAAAGACAGGTTAGCAAGAGAAAATAATACCAAGTTTAATAATATTTATACAAGGGAGAAACCAGGGAAACTGAGTTTCTCAACAAAATGGCAGAGATTCTCATCTTAAATACTATCTTCAGCGAAAGACAAAGGAGGATGTTGGGGGAGGGGGGAGTCAGTTATGGGAGATTACCAGAAAAGCACAGTAAACAAGAGTAAGGTTATTACCCAGATTTAAGGTCTCACCTTCCACATTGATAAGTTTCTAGAGATAAGGTCATCTCCCCTCTTCCCAGTACAGAGAGGGAAATACCTTTACAAACAGAGATTTCCCTTATAAATGTTAATGTTTGTCTGGCAACTCTTTTCAGGGCCACCTAGAGAATGCGGCCAGGAAGAGACAGAATTTTTGATAAGAGGGGCTTGGTGCCTTTCCTATTGTAACATCTATTTTACATTATATTACAGCCATCATATGACAGTGGCTCCTTCCTGAAACAGGTCTTCTATGTTAAATTCTTTAGGCAGTTTGGGGAAGGTCAAATGTCCGTCAGAGAAAATAATCAAGGTAAGGAGACACATTTAAGGGTGGCCAATTTTGATCTCCCACACTTTCATTTTCCTTTTGATGGTAAATGGGATGCTACCAACAGTGATGAGAAAAGGTAAAATGAGACCAAGAATGTTAAGCACATTTAGGTAAACAAGATCACCATTTGGTGAGAGCATCATGGCCCCCCCAGGTGCCCACCTGTAACCCAGATACAGTTACGCTAGAGTCACAAAAGGTGCAGGCAGGACGCTTGGGTTAACGTCAATTAGTCAGAGCTTATCAGCTTCCAATGAGCTTGGTTACACAGAAAGCATTTGATTGTTAACCTAAACCAACTGTAGGCTAGGAAAAAACTCAGCACTGTTTCCTTATCTGGACAAACAGGTTCAAGTGAAGTTTGAAGCTAAGCAACAAACAATGATTTCATGAGACTTCAGATTCCCACACAGACCATGAATTTATAACCAAAGTCACATTTAAAAAAAAATTTTTTTCAAGACTGTATTTTTTAGAGCAGTTTTAGGTTCACAGCAAAATTGAGCAACAAGTACAGCACATTCCTTTTTAATAACTATTTACAATATATTTGGAATGATTTAGTCAAACGTTTCAAAACCTTAATCCTTTTCCACTTGAGAACAGACTGTTTCTGCCTTTCCCTGAACCAGCTCTCTCCCCCTGGTGATTTAGAACTGGGTACAACTACTGCGACGTTTAAAACGGCATCCTCCCTGAATTTTGCTCCTTGAGGAGACCACAGGCCTTGGCAAGGAGGCCCTCTGGAGCCCCTTCCATCCTGGGCTTCCAGAGACTGTGCTCGCGGGAGCAGACGGCATCCCAGGAGTGGGTCTGCCCGTTGGCCTGCCCTTCTCCCCAAGCTCCCCACCGGCTCGTCTCCCAGCGGACACGCTGACTGGGGGCTCCTTTACGGCAGAGTCGGGTGGACCAACTGTGGGGCCCTCTGCTGAGTCTGGTCTCGCCCTTCTTAGAAGTCCTGGTCTGATTCTGCACCGCCTGGAAGCTGCAGCCGCGTTACACCGGAGACCCCGACCCGGCGCGTGTCCCCAGGAGGAGCGCACGGGCCCGGGGTGGCACGGCCGCCCGTCCCGCGACTCCGGGCTCCGAGGGCCGAGGTCCCCGGCCCGAGTCCACTGAACGGAGACTCTGGGCCACGAGGCTTGGGCTCCTGGGGCCGGCGCCCGCGGGCTCGGGCAGCGGAGTCACAGCCGGAGGGCGCACGGGACTGGTCCGGATGACTGCCGGCCTCCGCGACGGCGAGGGGGACAAATGCCGCGGCCGGGCGGGCGGGGCGGGACCGGGGCTCACACCCCTGAGGACAAGGTGCCTTGGGTCCCGGGGCACTCCCGAAGGGGCCCCGGAGAACAGGGCGTAGACTCAGCGGGCCCCCGCGCGTCCGGGGCCGCCTCAGCCCCCAGGCTCACGGCTAACGACCGACGGACCGGTCGGGGACAAAGGCCGACGACCACACCCGCTCCGGTCCCGCGTCCGCGGGACAGCCTGGAGCCCCCGCCGCGTCCCGGGAAACACTGCCTGCCGCGCGCGCAGACGGCAGGCCCCTCGGTCCCTTTAAAACCGACCAACCACAGCCAGTTCCGCGGCGCCGCGCCTGCTCATTGGTCCTGCCCGGAGGGAGGCGGGAGCGTCAGCACACCAATCGGGGGCGGGCGGGCGGCAGGGGCGGAGCTCTGCTTAGCCCGCCCCCCGAGCGCGCGTGCGCGCGCTCAAGAACACGGCCCCCTGATTGGCGGCGGGAGCAGGGGCGGGGCCGGGCGCGAGGCGGGCCCACGTCTGCGTGACAGTTGTCGCGGGGAGGGGAGGGCGAGCCAGGCGAGGGGGAGGGAGCGTAAATAGAGCGAAGGCGGCGCGGCGGCGGCCCTGCCACCTCCCGGGCCACCCGCGAGGAGGCCCGCAAGGAGATGGAAGAAGATGAGCAAGAGCAGCGGCGCAGGAAGGTGGAGGCCGGGAGAGCGAAGGTAAACGGCAGCGCCGCCTCCTCCTGCTGCCTCGGCGTGGACTCCTGAGGGCGGGCTCCGGCGCCCGCCACCACCCCTGTCGGGAGCCGATGTAGTCAGGCGGGCCCCGCCGCAGTCTTGCCCCGGCCGCCGGCTCGGCTGGAAGCCGCCTCCTGGCCGCCGCCATCTTGAATCCACCGCCCTCCGCTGGGCCCGCCCCCTCCGTGGCCTCAGCCAATCAGCGGCTGGGAACGCGCGGCGCCGCTTGGGGAGGCGGGGTGCGGGGCACGCCGGGACTCGCGGGGCTGCGCCTGCGCGCTGGAGGGCGGGGCGGGGCAAGGGTCTCGGCCGCGGGCTGTCACTGTCGCCCAGGGACCCCTCTACCCCGCCGTCCTCCCGCGCGTCCAGGGGTGCTGGCTGCCCTTCACCGAGGCGCGCTAACGGACGCGGTGGCTTAGAAACGCGCTGTCCCTGCCCGCCCGCCACACCCGACCCCGGAGAGAGTGAAGGGCTGGGCGCAGTCACCGCACCGCGCGTCCTGGTTCTCGGCCGGCCGGCGCGCGCCTGCGCGCACCTGCTCGCCTCATCCGAGCTCGGGTTCCTGGAGGACTCCCTGCAGTCCTGGGCTACACAGGCGCTCTCCCGAGGGCTCATCTCCGCTTCTATCGCTTTAGAACTACATGTAGAGTTTTGTTTTGTTTGCAATTCTGCCATTTTTTAAATATAAAAAAGTCTCCGAATGATGTTCCAGGAACACGTGAGTTGTTTACACTGCAGAACACTTCCCGCTGACGAACCGCTTCATATTCCCGGGGTCCAGAAGCTCCTGTTCTCTCCTAGTTGGCCTTAGGGCCCATGCGGACCGTCTTGAGCAGGGGAGGGTGGAGGAGCTCTGCCGGGGTTCCCGGGGAAGCTCCAGACGCCCGGACCGAGCTCCCGGGGTGTGTGTTACATCCCTGGGTTGTGGACGCCCCAGTGAACTCGGTGTGGTCCTGGAGTCACATGTCTCCAAGGATGCTTTTATTATCTCCTTTCTGCCGCAGTTTTCACGGAAACACCTTTCTGTCACTCACTGTTTTGGGGGCATGTCGTGGGGATTAAAGCATATGCTGAATAGATCTGGGCTCTAAAGGCGGAGTGGAGCAAGCACCAGCCCCACCCCGTCTGGCTGTGGGAAGTCACCGCTCTGTCTAGGAATGAGTGAGAGCCTCTACAGTGCTGGTGGAGTATTAGGTAGAGCCAGGTGAAGTTGCTGTGTTTGAGGTCAGACGCCGTCAAACATGGGAATTTCCCATGGGTCAGCTAGCACGAGGGTATTCAGTGCCAGTTCTTCCCTGGAGGAAACCACAGGGCCACTGCACTAAAGAGACCGTTCAGAGCACAGTGAGTGGTGTGAGGCAGTGACAGAGATAGCAGCATCCTATGGTAGAGTGACAGGCAGAGGACAGTGGCCTTGTTCAGGCTTCCTGTGAAGGTGAAACTTCTGACTGGGGTTTGAGGAGGGAGGCTGTGGCGTGCTTTTTTCTTCCTTTGCGTGTGTCTGGCACACAAACCTGCGTAGAGACGAAAATGAACTGGAATTGAATACTTGCTGTGTGTGTTCTCCAAGCTTGGCTTGGTGTGTAAACGTAAGTAAATGTGCTTTCAAGGAGCGTTGAGGATGATGAGGAAGATTAACCTCGTTGCTAGAAGAAACAAGACGCCTCTTGTTGGGTGACCACAGGCCAGAGATGAGGACTGTGGTGCAGGAAGGGCACTCACAGGTGGTTAGATTGGCTGGAATGGGGCTGGTTTTGAAGGCAGTGTCTGTCCTTGAGAGACAGTTTTTCTCAAGTGGCCTTGTGTGTTTTTCCTGTGTCTGTGAAATTTGTGCATTTCTGTTATTTACACGAACGTTTGTTCAATGCATTTGCTTTTATGACCACAGTTGTCATTTGAAGGAACTGATATCCCCCTGTGAAAAGCTGGTGTTAGATATCATACGTTTTGAGTAAAGTGTTAGTGGGAGATGTGTGTGAACAGAGTCTAAAGCCCTCGGGTCTGAGAGACTGAACAGAGCTAGGTTGTGCCTTCTGATGGGCGACATTCTGTGGAGGTCCCTGGTGCTTTGGTGAGCTGTGTCATGAAAAATAGAACAGCTGATTCCATAAAGGAGGATGTTAGATTGACCTGGCTTAATTAATTTTTTGCTATTTCTGTACCTTGTCTCAGAATCTATGGCTAGGAAGTTTTGGCCAGGCTATATATTTCCTTGATTGGGGGAAATGGGGGCAAAAAGGGAGAGATTTAGCTTTTATATAGTTTTAAACCTTAATCATGCTTTGATTAAGCTGTCTTTTAAAAAGTGTATTTTCTAAAATTTTATTTTCTAGCCAGGGACTAGAAAAGCTGTTCTGCTAATAGACTGTATTGCTTTCTTTTGTTTGTTTGTAAACGTAATTAACAGTCCTCATTATTAGACTCTTTGGGTGTAATTGTGAACTTAATTCCTAGCGTCAGAGATATTAATGAAGGCAGTATTTTTGGGCAGGGGTCTGTTGGCTGACGTGAGTCTGGCCAGGTGTGGCTGAGTGGGCTGGGCCAGCCCTGGAGCCTCATGTGCCCCACGGGCTCGTTGACTTTGTGGTCCTGTTGCTGTTTTCTCACTTATCTTTGCCTTTACTATTTCTCTACGTTTTTGCGCAGCTTGCTCACTTCCGACAGAGAAAAACAAAAGGTGACTGTGTGCATTCGAAGAAAAAGACGGCGAAGAGGAAGGGCTCGGCTGTCGATGCGCCTGTCCAGGAGGAGAGTCCGGTAGCTGCCGAGGGTGGACTCCAGGGAGGAGGGGATGTTTGCAAAAGCACATCGTGGGGTGACACCCCTAATGGGGCAAGAGTGGTTCAGGTACATTTACTCAGTATTGTGTTTTCACATTTTGTTTATCTTCTAGTTATTGCTAGCGTAATTTACTAAAAGTGGTCTTTGGTCTGTTTTTGCCTATCAAAAGTGGGGAAAGAGGGTTTTATTCTGGTTTACAAGAGGAGAGTCTGTTTCTGTGGTTTTACTCCTAAGAAGTGTTTTATCTTTGTTACGTGGTGTTGAGAACTTTTGGGTTGACTGTTTGAGGGCAAGCATCAGTGTCGGTGCTTTGGCAGTGTGAGCTTTACAGGTGTGAGTTCCCTGGGTGTGGCTGTGTGCGTCAGCTCTTCTGACAGGTGTTTCTTTGGACACTTATAATATTCTTTCACCCGCTCTCAAATCCACTTGCTTGTCATTCTGTGTCCTTCACCTTTCTTTCTGAACGTGGGACGAGGAGGGAACGTGTTGCAGAAATGGTGTCTTGCTGGAGGAGGTGCCACCGTCTGCTGCTTGAGGCCTGTGAGCTGCTTGAGGCCTGCGAGCTGCTGGGGGCAGGTGTGGCAGGTGAATGGATGTGGGTGTGGGGAGTGCTGAGGGTGCTTGCCCTGCATGGCCTCCCTGGGGCCTCGGATTGCCCGTGGGTGGGCTCTCCTTGGGGCCTCTTCTTGTGTGCCTTATCAGTGAGGGGCCTTGAATTGTGAGTGTCTCTTGCTGTGTGCAACAGGGTAGGTGGAGGTTTAGGTGTTTGCTAGAATGAGCTGGAAAACTAGTGGCTGAGGGCAGTATTTGACTCAAAATCATGTGTCTGGCCTGCCTTATTGAAAAAGATGGAATCATTGCCAGTATGTAGTTTATGATATTCTACCTACAAATCTGGAATTTTGCTTCTTTTGAAAAATTGGAAGACCTAACCACAGTGCTCCCATGTTGCCTGGGGAGCAGCTGGCCAGAACTCTGGTGGCCGAGCCTTTGGACCAGCCTCTGTCCAGTTCACTCTCCCGTCACTCCTGCCACCTTGCAGGCCTGAGGTCGGATGTCAGTGCTGTTCATCGTGGTTATCGTCCTCTTGTTGTTTCTCTTGGGTAGAGCCCCAGTTCTCAGCAGCCATGTCTGCATCACAGCTGAGGAGATGAAAGCTACGTCGAGAGGCGAGTTTTACTCCCAGTGGCTTTTCTCTGTATGTTTCCTACCTAGCCTCTTGGAGGAGAAAAGCTCATATTGTATAATTAATATTTATTAATTTTTTATTTTTACTATAAAATTGGAGGTCTTTTTTAAATTAAAAGCTTTATATTTTTTAGCTTTTCATTTTGAAGTAATGTCAGACTTATAATAAAAAATTTGCAAAAATAGCACCGAGTTCCTAGATACCCTTCACTTAGCTTCCTGAAACGTTAACATCTTGTGTGATCATAGTGTAGTTATGGCGATCAGTTTCAGTTAACATTGAAACAGTGCTGTGAGCCAATCAATAGCGCTTCTTCACATTTTCCCTATTGTCCCACCAAGGCCCTTTTTCTGGTCCAGGATTCTGTGTTGCATTTCAGTGCCATGTCACCTTAGTCTCCTCCAACCTGGGTCAGTTTGTCAGTCTTCTTTGTCTTGTATAAGTTTGACACTTTTGAAGATTACTCGCTAGCTGTTTTGTAGAATACCTGCCAGTTGGGGTTTGTTCGATGCTTCCTCCTGATTGAAGTCAGGTCTTGTGTTCTGGCAAGAACACTGTGGCAGTGATGCACCCGCGTAGTGTGTGAGGTGTTGCTCTTTGATGCGTCTCACTGCTCGTGGTGCTGACTTGGATCGCTTGATTAAGGTGGGCTGCCGGATTCCTCTTGACAGAGAAGTTGCCAATGTTCCCTTTGTATTAATAGGTATATATATATATATATATATATATATTTTGTGTGTGTGTGAGGAAGATTGGCCCTGAGCTAACATCTGCCAATCCTCCTCTTTTTGCTGAGGAAGACTGGCCATGGGCTAACATCCGTGCGCATCTTCCTCCACTTTATATGGGATGCCGCCACAGCATGGCTTGACAAGCGGTGTGTCGGTGCGTGCCCGGAATCCGAACCATCGAATCCCGGGCCACCACAGCGGAGCGCGCACTTAACCGCTTGCACCACCGGGCCGGCCCCTTAATATGTATATTGTGTGGAGATGTTTAGAGACCCTGCAAATATCCTATTTCTTGTCCTACTTTCTTTCATTAATTTTAGCTTCCGTTGGTGATTCTTGCCTACCACAGTTATTACGGTGGTGTTGGCCAAATGATGACTTTCTGTCCTCATGATTCTGTCTACATGTTAATTGGCATTCTACTCTAAGGAGGAACTGTTGTTCTTCCCAGTTTATTTGTTTAGTCAATTACTTATATCAGTGTGGACTCACAGATGGTTATTCTATGGGTTTTTTGTTTTTGTGTGTGTGTGTGAGGAAGATCAGTCCTGAGCTAACATCCATGCCAGTCCTCTTTTTGCTGAGGAAGACTGGCCCTGGGCATCTATGCCCATCTTTCTCCACTTTATATGGGACGCTGCCACAGCATGGCTTGCCAGGCAGTGCATCAGTGCGCTCCCAGGATCCAAACTGGCGAACCCCGGGCCGCTGCAGCAGAGCGTGCACACCCAACTCCTTGTGCCACCGGGCTGGCCCCTTTATGGGTTTGAATCCATCATATCAACCATATCAGTGTTTATGTTGTTGCTGAAATACACAGATTTGGCCACTGGGAGCACCTCTGAATTGGCGTCTGTGTCCTTTCAACATGTCCTCATCATTTTCTGGCACCTTACTTTCTGGCACCAAGGTTTTCCAGGCTTATTTTGTCCTTTCCCTGTCACAGCCCTGTAACCAGCCATTTCTTCAAGGAGCCCTGGTTCCTTTTAGTGAGAATGGTAATTAGAAACCAAGATCTGGGTGCTAGGTGTGCTTATTGCTAGTGGGATGTCATTGCTTCTAGGCTATTTCAACAGACAGAGCTAGGAAATATATGTATATTCACACATCTGTATGTATTTTTTTGTCTATTTATATGTATAATAAAAACCATGAGTTCACATGAATACCTTCAGTTCCAGTCCAACACCACAGAATTCATTCTAGCTTTTCCCTCTCCTTATTTTTAATTCCTTTTTTGAATAGTGAGAAACCTGGCTTCCTTATCTACAATATATTGGCTTATTTGGTCCATCTTAAAATACACACAAATTAGTTTTAGAATTGCTAACCCTCACCCCTGTGAAAAACAAATTTACTAACTAGAGTAGAATACTTGCATATAGTTCTTTTTGTCTTTATCATTCCAAAGTTTATTGTTTAGTGTTCCCAAGTTATTAGGTTAGTCCTTGCCTCTTCATTGTGGTCATTTTATTCATTTGTAACACAGTTTATTGTTTTATTGTTTGTATTCTGTTTTGGTTCTTCTCACATCCAGGCTGATTTTAGTTCATTATTTTTGAGTAAGTGAAACATTAATTACTGAGGTTCTGAGAATCAGAGCTGTACGCTGAGAATGTCACTTCCTCGTCTTGCCACAACCTGTTCCCATTTCTCCCTTCTTCCCACTCCACTCACCCACCCTGTACATGAACAGTCTGTCTAGTTTTTAGTTTATCCTTCCGGTATTACTTTTCACACAGAGGAGTAAATTCATGTTTGTTTTCTTATATCCTGTTTTTATATGAGAAGGAGCATGCTATGGATAATCTTTTGCACTTGGCTGTTTTCCTGCAACAGTGAACCTTGGAATCACTCCCTGTCAGTTCACAGAGATCTTGCTCCTTCATTTTTTGTGGCTGCATAGCACGTCAATTGGGTGGAGGCACCGTAGCATATTCAGTTGTGCCCCCTGAATGGGCATTCACACTGTTTCCAGTAGTTTGTTTCACAAACGGTGCTGTGGTGAATGACCTTGTTCATATGTCTTTTTATATCGTAGGAAGTATATTCTCAGGTTAAGTTCCTAGAAGTAGTCAAAAGGTGAGTGTATCTGTAGTTTTGTTGGCTGTTGCTAAGTCTACTCCATAAGGGACCTATTCATTTGCATTTCCATTAGCATAGTGTGATATTGCCTGCTCCCTGACAGCCTTGCCAACACAATGTCTTGTCATACTTTGAAATTTTTGGCATTCTGACCTATGGTTTCATTTCTCTTGGATCAATACCTAGGAGTGGTGTGGTTGGATCCTATGGTAGGTGTGTGTTTAACCTTTTAAAAATCTGCCAAAAACGTTTTCCAAAGTGGATGTAGCATTTTGGATCCCCACCAGCAATACAAATTCAGCAATAAAAAGGAATGAGCATTCAAGACATACAAAGACATGGATGAACCTTAAATGCATACTGCTGAGTTGAAAGATGCCGGTCTGAAAGGCTATGTACCGTGTCATTCTGTTTATATAACATTCTGGAAAATGAAACTATAGAGACAGTCAACAGATCAGTAGTTGCCAGAGGTTAGTGGAGGGGAGGGTCGAATAAGGTAAAGCTTGGGATTTTTTAGGGCAGTGAAACTGTTCTGTATGATGTAAATTTTAAAAAATCAAATTAAAAAATATTTGTATGCAAATTTAAAAAGATCGTTCAGGAGATTGGGGGATCCCAGAGTGGAATGCAGTCTGTAACAAAAGACCCTAACTGTTTTACAGATGTATAAAGCAACCTCACTGGAGGGGTTGAGGGGAAGGGGGCTGACCTGAGTAACTTTGGAATGAGTGGAGTTTGTAAGACTGAAGGCAAAGGGAACTGTGTATGAACACTGTACTCTAGTTGGGAAAGTTGTGTCCCAGGGGGTCAGGGTTAACAGTTCTGATATTGCTGTACATGTACACTGGAATTGAATAGTTAAGAGACGGATGGTAGGTGGTGGGAGCTAGGTTTCTGCTGTCTGATGACGTGCTCATGCAGCTCTGCCTTGGCTGGCATTTGGGTTGAACTAAAGTTGAGAGTGTCTCAGGTGAGGGCCGTTGGGGGTCTGGGCTGTATGGGGAAGGCAGTAGGGAGAAGGTCAGCGGGAAGAAAGGGAGAGAGAAGCTCGGGGGAGATTTAAAGGCAGTGTCTTAAGCTGCTCAAGCTGCCATAACAGAATACCACACAGACTGGGGGACTTAAATAAGAGACACTTATTTCCTCTCAGTTCTGGAGGCTGGACGTCTCAGATCAAGGTGCTGTCAGGGTTGGTTTCTGGTGAGAGCTTTCTTCATGACTTGTAGATGCTGCCTTCTTGCTGTGTTCTCGCGTGGCCTCTTCTCTGTGTGTGCAGAGAGAGAGAGAGCTCTGGTGTCTTTTCCTTTTGTTATAAGGACGCTAGTTCTGTCAGATTAGAGTCCCACCCTATGCCCTCATTTAACCTTAATTACCGTCTTCAGGACCTATCTTCAAATATAGTCACATGGGGGTTAGGGCTTCAACATATTAATTTCAAGGGACATAGTTCAGTCCATAATATTTTGCCCTCTGGCCCCCCCAAATTCATGTCCTTGCATGCAAAATACATTTAGCCCACCCCAACAGCCCTAAAGGTCTTACCTCATTCCAGCATTTATTCCAAGTCCAAAGTCTCGTCTAAATATCATCTAATCAGAGACGGGTGAGACTTGAGGTAGGACTCATCCTGAGGTGAAATTCCTCTCCAGCTGTGAAGTTGTGAAGCCAAAATTATGTGCTTCCGAAATACTGCAGTAGGACAGGCATAGGATACACAATCCCATTTCAAAAGGGAGAAATGGAAAAGAAGAAAGGGATGACAGGTCCCTGGCAAGTCCAGAACCTAGTAGACAAAATCTGTTTGATTTTAAGGCTCAAGAATACTCGTCTTTGGCTGGATGCTCTGCCCTCTGGGCCCATGAGGCCGCAGCATCACCCCCGTGGCCCTGGGCTGAGGCATTCTGGCATGCTGAACTTGAGGAGGGGACCCCACCCTCTGACACTGAGGAGGAAACAGCCTTGTCCCCTGGGCCTGTGGTGGGAGTGGCAGCCTGATGACCTCTGGTCATTCTTCCCTTTTCTTGAAGGATAACACACGTTCATGGCCAGATAGCTCTATTGTCCTGTCCTGTGGAGTCTCAGAAGTCCGAAAGCCTTTCTTTATTTCATCCTGTCTCTGTTCCCTTTGGTGCAGACTGGCGGTGTCTCTGCTGATGTAATCCCATCTCCATTACTGGATCTGCTGAGATGGCTGATTAACTCCATGAGTGATCTCTTTGAAACGACTGTCCAGCCACACCCCTGGTGTTCTCTCCAGAGCAAGCTTTCACCTTTTTTTGCATTATGGATAGGCCAAGAATTTTCCAAATCTTCAAATTCTGGTTTCTTTTTTGCTTAACAATTCCTTTAATGTATCTCTTTTCTCTCACATTTTACTATATGCAGGGAGGAGAAGCAGGCTGCACCATCAACACTTTGGCTAGAAATTGCAGCTAGATAGTCAGTTTCATTGCTCACAAGTTCTGCCTTCCACAAAACACTAGAACACAATTCAGCCAAGCTCTTTGCCACGTTATTACACAGATTGTGTTTCCTCCAGCTTCCAATAGCATGTTCCTTGTTTACATCTGAGGCCTCACCAGAATCAGCTTTAACATTCATATTTTTGCTGATCATCCCTTCGTGGAAATCTTTTTTAATATGCACCTCAAAACGCTTCCAGCCTGTACCCATCATCCGGTTGCAAAGCTGTTTCCACGTTTTTAGGTATTTATTACAGTAGCACCCCACCCTCGGTACCCAAATCTGTGTTAGTCTGCTTGACTGCCATAACAGAGTACCTCAGACTGCGTGGCTCTTTTCTCGTGCTTCTGGAGGCTGGACGTCTGAGATCAAGGTGCTGGCAGGGTTGGTTTCTGGTGCGAGCTCTTTTCCTGGCTTGCACATGGCTGCTGTCTCAGTGTGTCCCCACGTGAGAGAGAGAGTGCCCTGGTGTCTCTTCCTCTTCTTGTAATGCCACGGTCCTATTGTATCAGGTCCCACCCTTAGGGCTTCATTTAACCTTAATCTTCTCCTTGAAGGCCCTGTCTCCGAGTGCAGGGGGGGGTGTGTGAGGGGGTGTTAGGGCTTCAACGTGGGTACTTTGGAGTCACAATTTGACCATAACAGGCACCCACTAGGAGGGAAGATGGGATCCATCTGACGGCTGTTTTTAGAGAAAGGCTGTTGAAGTTCGATTTGACAGGTGGCAGGATGGAGTGGACGGGCCTCCCAAGTTCAGAGAGTGTAAGCAAAATAATTACCTTTACCTTTTGAAGGGACAGGATGTATTTGCTCGTAGATCAGAATCAGCTTGAAATTCAGAAGGCTTAGGCTAGAATAACTGAACTGGAGGAAGAGCTTCTGAGCAAGCCGGATGCCATTGGCAGACTTAGTCTGAAGGTGGAGGCACCTCGGGCTCGGCTGGTTTGGTGCCCTGGCGTTCCCTGTCAGCAGGTTCATTGTTAACTTGCCAACATCTTGTTTGTTTCAAAGGAAATGTCGTGTTTAATGTAAAGTTCCAAGGCTAGGCCTTACCTTGTAAATCATGGATTCATTTTGATGTATCTGAGCTGATGCCTTTCCTTCGTCTGGCTGGGGAGCGATTTATGTCCCTGTTTTAAAGCCTGGGGTGAGATAAGGGTATCTGCTGGAGCGAGTGGATCAGAAAAGAAGGATTTGAGGGTGGAGCGTTGAGAAGAGACCCAGCAGCAATACTGGTTGGGCTTCCTTGGCTGTCTAGATGTACAGGCCGTCGGTCCTGGAGGCTCCTGTGTGCTGAGGGAGTTCAGCCAGGGAGGGCTGGGTAGAGCATGGGTTGTGGTGTTTGCTGGGCAGTCTTGCCAGTGCCAGCCATGCTCCCATGGTGGCAGTGACACCTGGTGAAGGACCCTGTGCCACTCAGAGTCCTCTGCCTATAGCTTCATTTCATTTTTGGTGGAGACAATGATTGCTATGATCTAGTTTTCTCAAATTAGGGAAGTTCAGTTAATTCTGAGTTATTTAAACTGTTTCAGGGGCTGGAGGGGAGCAGTGGTGCAGAGTTGGTGTGGGGAGGCAGGAAGGGGGCCGGGAGGGCCCGAGGCTATAGTTCTGGATGTTGCTATAAATGCTCTTCTCTGGCCCTTCCCCTCTTAGCTGGAAGACCCCGATGGAGAGAGGACAGGGGACATGGAGCAGCCGCAGCGGGCACTGGATGGTGACGGTCTGGAACAGCCTGGGGTCATCACAAAGGTATTCTTCTTCCAGGTTCTGTGTTAAGGTGTGTTGCTTGTCAGAGGATTTCTCCCTGTTGTGGTAGAAATCCAAACCAGAGAGAAGACTCAGTCTCTGAAGGGCCCTCTCTCCTTAAAAGTGGAAACCAGGAGTAAAGAAGGCTGGAGGCAGAACTTACCCGGCAGGCCTCATGGAAGGTCTCTCTTCAGACCCCTCTGACTGAGCCCGAATCTGCCTTCCTGTGACCTTTGATCTTTTCTCCTGCATGTTGGGGAGAGAAGGTTGCCCTCCGTGCGTTGAGGATAGCTGTCGTGTGACTTTCTCCTGTCAAGTGATTGCCCTCGTCCCTCACGTGGTCATGTGTGGTGGGTTCCAGCCTGGAGCTGTAACATGGAGGGCCGGCTTGGGGTCAGTCTTAATGTCCCAGTTGCTGCCACAATGCCCGGTATGAAGTCCATGTGTGTTGAATTGATTACTTTTATTTAATCGATTTGGTTTTTGTTAGCATTTGGAAGGAAATTTATTAGATATTGAATTGACTAATTTCAAAGTGTTAGAAGTCTATATTTTAGACATTTGATTCTAGCTGGACTCAGGTCACACTGCTTTAGGCAGTGAGCAAGTTTGGTCTTTAATCTGAGTTATTGCAGGAGAGATCTATATCATAGGCAGGGCCTGGAAAAATGGTCTCTGGTGGGGTCCATAAAACCTTATTATACTTGTTATAAACGACTGTGACGTGTGGCATATGTATAGAAAAGTGCAAAGTACGTAAAACTTACTTACAGCCTAACAGATGAGCACACAGTAAACACCACTTGATCCCTTTGCAGGTAAGAAACAGTACCATGCTGGACCTGGATTCTTCCTCTTGCCCTCCTTCCCCCACCCCCCAGCCTCAAAGTCAACACTGTCCTGATTTCTGTGGCGTTTATGCTTTAGAAGTTTGTGTGAATAGATCAGACATGATTCTGGTCTTTTTCTATCTTTTACCTTCCAATATCTTTGCATCTTATGTTTTAGATATATATCTGGTAAACAGCATAGAGTTGGTTTTTTTTTTTTTTTTTGTGAGGAAGATCGGCCCCAAGCTAGCATCCATGCCAATCCTCCTCTTTTTGCTGAGGAAGACTGGCCCTGGGCTAACATCTGTGCCCATCTTCCTCCACTTTATATGGGACGCCGCCAAAGCATGGCCTGACAAGTGATGCATCAGTGTGCGCCTGGGATCTGAACCCGGGCCGTCAGCAGTAGAGTGCGTGCACTTAACTGCTATGCCACGGGGCCAGCCCAAGAGTTGATTTTTTAAAATTATTCGGACGGTCTTTGTCTTTTTAGTAGATAATCTAGTTCATTTACATTTCATGTAATCACTGATGTATTTGAGCTTACATCTATCATTTAATTTGGGCTTTCTGTTTGTCCCACTGTTTTGTTTCTTTTTTCCTCCTTTTTACCTTCTTTGGATTACTTTTTGTAGGAGATTTTTTTTAATTCTCTCTTTACCCATTTTGAAGTTATAATAGACTCAGTTTCCATTCTTTTAGAAGTGAGCTTATTAAATCCTACATTTACGCTTAAATTATGTAAGTCTAAATTTAATCAGCACCTTCACTTTCCTCTTGGATAGTACAAGGACTGTAGAATGCTTAAACTCTGTTTATACCTCCCTCTATGTACGTTTTTGTCATGGTTTTTTAAAATTTTAAAATACAGTTAACATAAGATTTACCATCTTAATAATTATTATTTTTTTGGTGAGGAAGATTGGCCCTGAGCTAACATCTGTGCCAGTCTTCCTCTGTTTTGTATGTGGGTCACCACTACAGCATGGCTTGATGAGCGGTGCATAGGTCTGCGCCTGGGATCTGAACCTGTGAACCCCAGGCCGCTGAAGTGGAGTGCGTGAACTTAACCAATATGCCACTGGGCTGGCCCCATCTTAACTATTTTTAAGTGCACAGTTCAGTTGTATTAAATACATTCATAATGTTGTGCAACCATCACCACCGTCCATCTCCATAGCTCTTTTCATCTTGTAAAACTGACATTCTGTATCCTTTAAACAGTAACTCCCCATTCCCCCCTTCTCCCAGCCCCTGGCACCCACCATTGCACTTTTTGTCTCTGATTTTGACTATTCTAAGTACCTCATATTAGTGGAATCATATAATTGTCTTTTTTTTTTTTTTTTTTTTGTGAGGAGATCAGCCTTGTGCTAACATCTGCCAATCCTCCTCTTTTTTTTTTTTTTTTTCTGCCAAGGAGGACTGGCCCTGGGTTAACATCCGTGCCTATCTTCCTCCACTTTATATGGGACACCGCCACAGCATGGCTTGCCAAGCAGTGCATCAGTGCGTGCCCGGGATCCGAACCGGCAAACCCCAGGCCACCGCAGTGGAGCGCACGCACCTGACCGCTTGTGCCACCGGGCAGGCCCCTAGTTGTCTTTTTTTGACTGACTTATTTCACTTAGCATAGGGTCCTCAAAGTTTACTCATGTTGTTAGCATATGTCAGAATTTCCTTCCTGTTTAAGGCTGAATAATATTCCATTGTATGGATAGACCACATTTTGTGTATTCATTGATCTGTCGATGTACGCTTGGTTTGCTTCCACATTTTAGCTATTGTGAGTATTGCTGCTGTGAACATGGGTGAACATGGGTGTACAAATATCTCTTTGAGTCCCTGCTTTCATTTCTTTTGGGTATATATCCAGAAGTGGAATTACTGGATCATATGGTAATTCTATTAATTTTTTGAGGAACTGCCACGCTGTTTTCCACAGTGGCTGCACCATTTTACATTCCCACCAACAGTGCACAAGGGTTCCAGTTTCTCCGCATCCTTGCTAACACTTGTTGTTTTCTGTTTTTTTTTCAGTAGCCATCCTAATGAGTGTAAAGTGGTTGTTTTATTTTTGTTTTTAAATAATTTTTAACTCTACAGTCCATCCATCTATACAGCTATTTGTTTATTGCTTTAAATAAACTTAATTTTGGACTAATTTAGAAAAGTTGCAGAGATAGTTCAGACAGTTCTGTATGCCCCTCACTCCACTTCCCTACTGTTAACATCTTGTATACCACAGCACTTTTGTCAAAGCATATTTGGATTTTACCAGCCTTTCCTCTAATGTGCTTTTTTTTTTGAGGAAGATTTGTCCCGAGCTAACGTCCGCTGCCAGTCTTCCTCTCTTTTGTGTGTGGATCGCCACCACAGCATGGCCGCTGACAAGTGGCATAGGTCTGCGTCTGGGATGTGAACCCAGGCCCCAAAGTGGAGTGCACTGAGCTTACCCGCTGGGTCACGGGGCTGGCCCTGGTCTGCTTTTTCTATCTGGGATCCCATCCAAGATTCCATGTTGCATTTCATGATCTTGTCTCCTTACCCTCCTCAGGTCTTTGATGGTTTCTCCCTTTTCCTTATTTTTGGATGACCATGACAGTTTTGAACAGTACTGGTCAGTTATAGACCTTCCCTCAGTTTGGGTTTGTCTGATGTTTTCTCATTATTAGACTCAAGTTAGGGATTTCTGGGAATGACACCACGGAGGGATGTGCCCTTTTTATCACGTCATATCAGGTAGTGTCTGCCAGTTTCACCTGTCAAAGTACAGTTTTCTCCCTTTGCAGACTCTGTTCTTTGGAAGCGAGTCACTAAGCCCAGCCCACACTCAAGGGAGGGAGATGAAGGGCCGCCTCCTTGGGGGAGCAGTAGCCACACGTTGTATGTGGACTTCTTCTGTAAGGAAGATTTCTCCCTTCTCCCCCATTAATTAGTTTATTAACTATGCGTTTATGTTGGTATGGACTCATGTCTATTTATGTTATACTTTGAGTTATAGCCCCAAACTGCCTTATTTATGCTGTCGTTCAAGTGTTGCAGCTCTGCCACTGGGAGCTCTTTCAGGTGGGCTCCCCTGTCCCGTTGACACACCTGTCCTTTGTTTTGTAAGCACATCCTGGCTTTCTGGCACTACGCGGTCCCCCAGGCTCATTTTGTACTTTCCCTGCCTCAGTTCTAGAATCATCCATTTCCCCAAGGAGCCCTGGTATCTTTTGTTGGGTGGTGGTATTTAGAAACCAAGATCTGGGCACTGGGTGTGCTTGCTGCTTCTAGGCCCCAGTGGACAGAGCCGGGGAATCCGTGTACGGATGCTCGTCCACGTGCCGGCATCTGTCTGTACTTACTTCTGCATGCGTCTGTCTGTATACACATGTTAAAATAACCTTGAGTGCAGACTGATGTCTCAGACTCTAAGCCAGCACTCAGGGGTCATTACCGAGCAGTCCCACTCCCCCACGCCCCCCGTGTGTCCATTTTGCAGTCAGCCTCTCCTGCTTCCCCAGCCTCTGCTGACCTGTGTTCCATGGTTTTGCCTTTTCCAGAATGTGGTACAGATGGAATCTTGGAGTACATAGCCCTTTTGGGTCTGACTTTTTGAGTCACATAGCAAAGCAAATGTAGGATTCACGTGAGTTGTTTCCTGCTCAGCCCTCGCCCTGTCACTGTGCCATTGCGTGGGTGCCAGTTTGTCGATCACTCGCCTGCTGAAGGACAGCTTCCCTGCTTCCAGGTTTTTTGTGCTTATGAGTACGGGGTTTGGTTTTTAGTGGTCAATTTTTCTTGTTTAGGTTTAGTGTTGTATTTCCCATCTTCTTTGTCCTTTATTCCTTTTCAGATTTTTCATGTGGGGCCACCTTTCTTCTGCTTCAAGAACAGGCTTTAGTGTTTCCTGTAGCAAGACCCTTCTTCTGCCAAGTGTTCCCGGTTTTTATTTTCCTGGCTGTATTTTTGTTTTCATTTCCCCTTCGTTGTTGAAAGAGAGTCTTACTGGTGTAGACGTTCAGATTGGCGTTTGTATCTCGTGTGCTGGGAGTCTCATCCTGCTCTTCTCTGGCTTCGTGCTGGCTGCTGGGCCGCTGTTCTTTGGCGTGGCTGCTTTGAGGACTTTCCATGCTTGGTGTTCTGCAGTTGTACTTCACTGTGTCTAGGTGTGGATTCCATGATTTCATTAATCCTACTTGGGATCAAGGTGTTTTTGAATCTGTGGTTGATGCCTTTCACCTCCCTTGCTTCTAGAAAGTCTGCCGGCAGTGTCTCCCTGTGTAGCTCCTGCCTGTTCTCTCTCTCTCAGCCTGAAATTCCAATTACGTTTTTTTAGACCTCCTCTCGTATACACATTTCTCATGCTGTCTTCTGTGCTTTCCTTCTTTTCACCTTTCTGCTGCATCCTGGATGATTTCATTTGGGTTACCCTTTGTTATACCAACTTTGGTCATCTATACAGAATCTTCTGTTAAATCTGTCTGCTGAGCTGTTGAGTTTGTCTTTGCTGTTTCCATTTCAAGACATTCTTTTTGGATTTCTTAAAATCAGTTATGTTATTCTGTGTAATTTCATGTTTCCTAGAGATATTTTCAAGCTGCTTTTGTTTTGAGCATAACTGTCCTTTCTTTTTTATGAGCAAATTGGTCTGAGCTTTGCCTTGTGTTTGGAGGTGTGACCAACTATTCACTTTATATTAAATCTGTGGCTGGGGATTATTTGGGTCACTTTGGTTTTTGGTTTTTTGGTCTGCAAACTTATGGGTGCGGCGTCTCAAGATCTTTCGTTTTAGTGCTTTGTTTTCCATGTCTCTGTTATTCTTCCTGGAGTAGCCGTTGTGTGGCTCTTCTCTAGTGTGTGTTTGTGTGGTTTCTGTGAGAACGGCTGTGTCCTGGCTTGCAGGAGCCCCTGCAGATGGTGCCAGGTCTGCACCTCATCAGTGTCCCACAGGTAACCCTTTGCTGGGACTTATTTTTATGTCAGTTTCTTTGCTTGGGGATTCCTGCCTCCGATGGTATGTATACATTGTAAACAAGCGTCAGGGGCAGGCCTCTCCCCATCCCGCTCTGTTGGAGGCGGGTACGCTTCCTGGCCTCCTACCCGCGGGAGCAGGTATGTCTGTCCTGTCCTGTGGCGCAGCCTTCCGGGGGACCTGGCTTTGTTCAGATGTTGCGTTCCTAACCACCCTCCTGGCAGAGCCTCCGATTCTGGGAGGAGGCGCTATTGTAACTCGTCCTTGTCTCCCCAGATTGTGATAGTTTTCAGGTCCCTCCTGTCTACATGTGGGGTGTTCCCTCTCTTAAGAGCCTTTAAAGTCACTTTTGTTATGTTTTATCCAGAAATTCTAGGTGTTGGTAGCAAGAAGGTTTTAAGATCATGCCTTTTATGTTTAAAACTGGATATTTCTACATTACCTTTTCAAGAGGGAAGGAGAAACTTAATTTGAAAGAGGGTCCGTAATTGACTCCGACACTCCCGTTTTTGGACAGTTGTTCCCCTTGTTGCTGTCATGGATAGAGGAACGCTTGCACGGCCATTTTCACCAACACTTTGTCTCCTGGGTGCCACTGCGGTTCCGGGCATCTCAGACATGCGTGTAGAGAGCAGCAGGAGTCTCTGCGGGGCTGGGGGACCGGGGTTGATGTGGTTGCAGAGGACAGGCAGGTGCCCAGAGGAACTAGAGAGAGGAGAGGCACAGCCGTGTGGGAGTCGAGCGCCATGTGGGATGGCAGGCAAGGGCTGCACCGTGTGGGAGTTTAATCCAGGGGCCGCGGACGCACTGAGGAGTTTAAGGGAGAGTGTGACAAGATTAGATTTGTTTTCTGAGAGCGTCTGCAGTCTCCAAGCCAATGATAGCACGGGAGGCCAGTCAGCTGTGCTCATGGGAATGGAAGGATGCCGGGACAGACCCTGATGTGGCCATGGAGTGGCTGTGAGGGGGAGGCAGGAACATGAGGACTGTGCGGGTTTGGGGTGCGGTTAACTGAGGTAGAGAACTTGGAAGAGCCCTGGGTTGGGCAGGAAAATTCAGTTCAGTTTTGGTCATTTTGAGTCTGAGGTAGACAAATGTGTGTTCTGGGGGCCCCACAGAGAGGTCTGGCTGCACGAGGGGAAAGCTGGGAGGCCCCAGTAGCGGGTTCCAGGCGGAGCGAAGGGCTGGCCTTCAGGGGTGTGGAGGGGAGTGGATCACGGTGGGGAGGGGGGACTGTGGTGCCGTGCTGGTATACAGGCCTATGGTCTTTCCTCTCCCTTTGGGTTGTTGATGCTGAAAGCGTTCCCAGAGGTAGGAGTGTTCAGACAGAAACCTTTTCTGTGGCTCTTGACACTTGTTGTCAAAGTAGCTCTTAGGAAAAAAGCCACACCAACTTATTCTGTCGTTGACCGCTTTTGGTTAATTTGCTTCTCCGTGACCTTGGTGACATTGAGGATCAGTATCATCATCACCAGCTTTTGCTGACTTAGTGGCTGTAAAGTGATCTTTAATATGTACATCTTCAGGTTCGTGTGGTTCTGTTGGCTCTGCCCCAGCCGGGTGTTTCATGTACATTTTCTCTGCTGTAAGCTTCGCTTCCCTCCTCTGCCTGAGGGGCAACAGCCGGGAGGCCGCGCTGCTCGTCCGTGTCAGCACCCATGGCCTCTTTTTCTGGGGTTTCCAGCTTTACCCTAAGACACTTAAAACAGGTTGAATATTCTTTCATAGTTGTTATTTTTATTGAGATATAATTCACATAACATAAAATTCACCATTTTTAAATATGTACTTCAGTGGCTTTTAGTACATTCATTATGTTGTGCAACCATCACAGCTATCTAATTCCAAAACATGTTCATCACCCCAACAGGAACCCCGTCCCCGTTAGCAGTCACCCCCATTCCTCCCTCCCCCAGCCCCTCGCGACCTCCATTCTGCATTCTCTCCGTGGATGTGCCTTTTTCGGACGTTTCCTTTGATGGACCCGTAACCATACAGTGTGTGTCTGGCTTCTCTCACTGAGTACAGCGTCTCGACGTTCTTCGTGTTGTCATGTGTGTCAGTACGTTGTTCCTTTTTATGGCTGAGTGATAGCCCGTTGTATGGACACACCACATTTTGCTGATCCGTTCACTTGTCGATGGACACTGGGGTTGCTTCCTCCTTTTGGCGATTGTGGCTGGTGCCACTGTGACGTTCATGGACAAGTCTCGTGTGGAGCTGTGTTGTTGGTTCTCTCTGGTGTCCTCTTCTTCAGCAGCGTGTTTTCTCCTGTGAATTCTCTGAGTCACGTGCTTTGCTTTCCTGCTCCAGGAATGTGGACAAGAATGTAAACGTGAAATTGCTGAACTGATAAGCGGACAACAAGAGGAGACTGGTGGACAGCAGCGGGCAACGGTGGAGCCTCAGCAGCCGGCAGAGACGCAGCTGCAGAGCCAGGTGACCCTGGGGCGCTCAGGCCCCAGTCCAGGGGCTCAGGGGCACAGCCAATTCCTGCGCACTCGCTCTGTCACTTACACCAGGACACAGTGGGTTTTGGAATCTGGGAGGGTTGCAGGTAGGAGAAATTTGTCACAAGTGGACGGCTGTATGCTGCAGGCTTGCTGTCTCTGCTTTGTTTTGTTTTCACGTCTGTGTGTGGGGCCGTTGAAAGCACGCTTGGAGGGACACATGTGGACACCTGTGGCAGCGAGTCTGGCCAGGTGCCAGGCTGCATGGGGGACACTCGCTGCAGGCCGGCGTTTCCCTGTCAGCTGCTGAGCCCACTCTTTAAACACCAGCAGTGCTGTAGTGGAGAGGGATCCTGAGGGAGCAGAAGCCGCGGGAGTGGAGCCGCGTGTGAGGCCATCCTGGAGGTGCGTCCGGCTCCCCTGGGTGGCTGCTGCTCCCTGGGCCTCAGGGTCAGGGCCAACCCCTCGAAGCAAAGGGAGCGCTGGACACCTCTAGCCGTGGGAGAGCCGGCTGGTGCCCCTGCTCCTCGCTGTGTCCTCTCCCCCCTCGGGAGGTCCCTGCTGGACTCCTGGGGACATGTGTTCTCTTCCTCTGTTTTCTGCCTGTTCCTCTCCTTTATTCATTTTTCTCTTCCTGCTTTTCTGTGGGTCCCTTCAGTCCCGTTCCAAGCATGTTTTTCTGTTTTTTGTGTTAATTGGGAATCAGGTGTTGGACGCCTGGAACCCTAGCCTTCCTCCATTTCCCCTGAGGCAGTGGAAGGAGAAGCTGATCCCTCACATCTCAGGCACAGAAGCTCTCTTCTTTTCCCCTCTGTCTACGTTCGAGAGCAGTCAAGCGCAGAGCTCGCCTGTCTCTGGTTTGGAATGTGGGGTTCCTGTGGGTGCTGTTAGCTCAGTGGTCGCTGGTCACTGTTTGGCCTCAGTTACTCCCTTGTTGGCACCGACCTGCTGTCAGTATTCTGGTGTCATCCCACGTTTCTTTATTTTTTTTTTTTAATTTATTTTTTTGTGTGGAAGATTGGCCCTGAGCTAACATCCGTTACCAATCCTCCTCTTTTTGCTGAGGAAGGTTGGCCCTGGGCTAAAATCCGTGCCCATCTTCCTCTACTTTATATGTGGGATGCCTGCCACAGCACAGCATGATGAGCAGTACGTAGGTCCGCACCTGGGATCTGAACCTGCAAACCCCAGGCTGCCAGAGTAGAGGGTGCGAACTTAACTACTATGCCACCAGGCTGGCCCTCATCCCATGTTTCTTAACGGGGGTTTTGCAGTATCTGGAAGACCTGCTCGCCTGTCCCCAGCCAGGACAGGCCTCCAGGCTGTGGACTCTGTCCAGAGGAAGGTGGGGAGCCGTCTGCATGGCCCTGGTCTGTGTGTGGCCCACGTCTTTGAGGAGGAATGAAGAGGCAGTGATTATGGCTCCTGCCCTCCAGGGAGCCTTGGTTTAGTTGGAGAAAGAGGGCACGTGGCTGGAGGGGCCTCCAGAGAGGGTCGAGTGGGCTGCTTTAGGTGGTCGGGGAGTTGCCGGGCTGTGCCGGGCGCCTGAGGGCAGCGGAGGTGGACCAGGGAGGGAGCTGAGGTGCCGTCCCTTGAGCATGTGGCTTGTGAGGAGCAAGCAGGAACAGCAGGGAGAGGGTGCTGCGACAGCGTCTCAGCAGGAACAGTGTCTGTAAAGAAGTAAACCGCGGCCCCTGAAAGACAGGGCCACACTGGGTCGTACCCTCCCCACGCCACTCCATAAACGCCTCTCTCCCCCAGCCGGTCCCCTCCCTGGAGCTGGAGGCGCTGCGCCTGAGCCTGAGCCACATGCACACGGCGCAGCTGGAACTGACGCAGGCCAACCTCCAGAAGGAGAAGGAGACGGCGCTGACGGAGCTGCGGGAGATGCTCAACGGCCGGCATGCGCAGGAGCTGGCCCTGCTGCAGAGCAGGCAGCAGCTGGAGCTGCAGCTTGTCAGGGAGCAGCACGCCCGCGAGCTGGAGGAGGTGGCGCTGCGCTGCAGCCAGGAGACAGGTGTGTGCGGGCGGGGCGGGCGTGGGCTTCCAGGGGCCTGTCTGAAGCTCAAGTCCCTGCGCCTGGTCTCGGGAAGCCAGTGGTCCATCCGGGGCGCCTCCCGGGGAAGGCGTTCACATACAGGTCTCTGTGCCCCCAGGAAGTGAGCCCCCAGGAAGTGTGGGCGTGGCAGTGCTCTGGGTGGTTGTCTTCTCCGGGTGGTGTGGGGTGTGTCCTGCGCTGCTGTCCCCTGTCTTCCGTCTGGTTTTCCAATGGGCTTGTCTTAATTTTTGAAACGATGTCATTGGAGGCAATTTGCTCACGTGCTGGGAGTTTCTGTGTCCGCATCTCTGACGGAACTCTGACTGGGACCGAGTTTTGTCCAGCCCGACCCAGACGCCCTGGGACGCAGACCCCCCGCCCCACAGGCTCCTCCTGGTGGGTGCCCAGGTGCCTCTTCATCTGGCCTAGACTGAGCTCTTTGTGCCTAACATGCACTTTTACCTTTTCACTTTAATGTTTTTTGGTACATTTTTTGTTAAAGTAGTCACCAGTTTTTGTAAACATCTGTTTTTTACGTAATTGCTCTATTTCCTGTAGTTCACATACCACACAACTCACCCATTTACAGTGTACACTTCAGTGGCTTTTAGCCTGTTCACAGAGTTGTGCAAACTGCCACAATCTGAGTTCAGAGCATTCGTCACTCAGAAGGAAACCCTGTGCTTTCAGCAGTCCCTCCATTTCCCGCTGGCGAGAGTGCCTGCTGTCTGCCTGCTTGGTAGGTTTTCATTTGAAAAATAAAAGACCGTGCCCGGCTATGGTGTGTTGGGAAGTCTTCCTCTCCTGGCCCCCACCCCGAGAGCGGGCCAATCTTCTCAGGTTCTTGTGCTGCTGTCCTGTGTTTCTTCACATGGATGCAAGCAAACGCAAACACATAGTTTTACGTCCCCCTTGTTTTGTTTATTTTTTTTTGGAAAGGAAGATTAGCCCCGAGCTAACATCCAATGCCAGTCCTCCTCTTTTTGCTGAGGAAGATTGGCCCTGGGCTAACATCCGTGCCCATCTTCTTCTACTTTATATGTGGGCCGCTGCCACAGCATGGCTTGATAAGCAGTGCACAGGTCCATGCCCGATCCGAACCTACGAATCCCAGACCACCAAAGGAGAACGTGTGAACTTAACCACTACACCACCAGGCTGGCCCCTGTTTATTTTTTAAAATACAGAACATACTTTGCCTTAGGCCCCTTCCTGTGCTGTTTTGTCCTTGCGCACCCCTGGGAACGGGTCCATGGAGAGGCCCACGCCTGCCCTCTGCTCCATGAGGCTCTGCTGTGGGCTGGGCCCCTATGGATAGGGCTGGTGTCTGGCCCTTTGCCTGAATTCTGGACTTGCTCAGGCCACCCTCACGTGCCTGTGTTGTGTCGCCTGGTACCCTCTCCCCAGCTCCACCTCACTCTTTCCTGAAGCCCCTGCCGTCTCTGCCGGGCGCCCAGATCTCCAGGTGTGCACCCGGCTCTCAGCCCTTGCCCGGCCGTACCCACTGGTCCAGCGTCGTCTCCCTCCTCCTCCCCTCAGCACCTGGTCTCTTTTCTTGTGCTTCTTCCCTCTTGGGTTTGGGAGCGTTGTGTCCTAGAACGTCTCTACCTGTCTTGATTTACCTGTCTTCTAGCACCTAGCCTGGCATCTGGCATGGAGGGAGCCTGGGTGCTTGGGGGTCCCCGTGTGGAGCAGACAGGCTGAGGACCAGAAGGATGACGTGGGTTTAGGGTGCTCAGTGACCTGTGCAGCCCCAGAGCCAGCCTTGCTGCGCTCATCCCGAATTGTCATGCTGGCTGAAAATCTCCCTGTCCTTGGTTTGGGCACGAATATAATTTGTTGATTAGACCAGACACCATCACGTTCTTGTTCCCTCACAGACATGTCCTGTTGTCCCATTCACGTTGGCGAGTGTTTTGTGGAGCAGCCAGTGGGCACTGGGAGCCGTCTCATCTCCCGGGCAATCAGGTTGTGGAAAAGTCTGAGATCAGTGATCCAAGCTACTTTTTGTTTTTCTTGCAGCTGAGCTGAAGGAGAAGTTGCAAATAGAAGTGGAGAAAAATGTCCAGATGATGGAGGTACATATGATTGGAAACTTATTATTCTGTGTGTGCAGTATTCTCTTTTTCTCCCCATCCCTCCAACTTGTCCCTTGCCCCGGAACTCCCCACAGAAAAGCCCCTCACTTGACTCAAACAAGATCCAATCAAAGCTTTAATTGAATGCGCTGGTAGAAAGTGTATTGTGTTTTCCTTTGGAGGTAAAACATTGTTTTATTTGTACAATTTGAATTTGTCGGAACGGCTTGTTTTGGGGTTTCATGTTGACTTGTGTAACATGAGGCTCCATCCCGAGTCTGGTTTCTGAGTGGCCCCTGGGGCCTGGCCCTCGCTGTGCTCTGGACACAGACTCTGGTCCTCACAGATAGACGTGCCAGCACAGGGCAGCGCTGACTGTGGTGATGAAGTGAGATGCGTGGGGCACAGATGCTGGGACGCCTCAGGGAGCCACAGGGGGAAGAGGTGTGGGGAGTGGGGCGCAGGGCGTGCCCGTGGGTGGAGCAGCCAGGCTGGGAGTGTCCACGCTGGTGCAGCCGATGCTGGGCGATGCCTGCGCGAGGGCCACTGTCGGCTCCAGCGGCTGTGCTGACCCCTCTGGCTTGACCTGTAATTGTCCTGCTGCTGTCACCCCACACCCCCTTTTTGGGGGAAAGAGTTGTATTTTAGGATGTAACAGAACGAGCTCTTTTCTAAGGAAATCTGTCACTGGAACTTTTGATCTTCGTGAGCAGTGCCTTTCTCAAGGTTAGGTTTGTAGAAGGGCTGTTAGTGCAGGTGACGGCAGAGGAAGTGGATGACATCAGGGGACATGGGTGGTGAGGGCGGGGGACCTGGGTGGCGTTGGGGGGCATGTATGACGTCAGGGCATGTGAGCATTTATGTCCTGGCCGCTCTGGTTGGTCAGTTGGTAGAGGATGGCCGTCAGTCCTGGGTTGGGGGCTTGTGCCCAGCCCCCTGCCCCTCTGAGCTGGACAGTGGGGACTTGTTTCTTAGGGCATTTGGGACAGAGCCCGGCTCCCGGCAGAGGTCGGGGACATCACTGTAGACGCCCAGGTCTTGTGTGGGGGACGGAGGCGTGAGTCATCGAGAGTGACCGCAAGCCTAGGCTTTGTGTTCAGAGACCGGTTCTGTGCTGGGCAGGCGATCCTTCTTCTCTTTTCCTTGGCTGTTGGCCTTGTGGGTGCTGCCGTCCTGTCCCTTTTAGCGGTAGTGGACAGACCGACTGGACGTCCAGAGCCAGTTTCCTGTAGTGCCGGTCTGGTCTGGGTGGGGGTGACTGCTCACTCCAGGTTTTCAAATGTGCAATTAAAATTTTTTTAACCACAGATAATCAACTATTGGCCATAATCTCCTTTTTCCTTATTTAAATCAGACCCTGAAGCAAGACTGGGAATCTGAGAGAGATTTATGCTTAGAAAACCTATGCAAAGAATTATCTGGAAAGCATCAGTTGGAATTGGAGAATTTACAAAACCAGTTTAAGAAAGAATTGGCGGAACAGAAAGCTGAGTTGGAGAAGATGTTTCAGGCCAAAAATGAGGCTGAATGTGAGTATCTAATTAAAATGAGCACGCTTTTAAGGGGGACTAAGTTTTCCTATGTAATACTAGAATAAATATCATGTGCTCTGTCAGATTCATGATTGAACACTGATCCCCTATGTGTTCAAACCCCAGATAACTGAGTGCATGTGACACCCATGGGGATGGAGGTGTGGGACTGGCTTCCCGGGGCACAGTCAGCCTTGGGGCCTTCCCCCGTTGATCATAGGTTTCTCAAGGTCGCTGAATCTTCCTGAAACCTTTGAATTTTGCATGCTCCATTATTAAATTGCTACCAAAAGAGTAATATTGTATCTGTTCACTTTTTATCCGGGTTGCCTGTTACACGGCGATGCCCACTGCTCAGGAGGGCTCGCCTGCATCTCCCCCCTCCTCCAGGGGAGCAGGGGTGCTGAGAACGGGGTCTGGAAGGAGCCGGGGGACCCGCTGTGCGAAGGGCGGTGCTCTTCGGTGCTGTCGTGACTGACTGCAGCGTGCTGGTTAGCGTCATGTTGAGAAGGGAGACCGTGGCGTATGCGCTGAGTGAGGTCTTTGCTGCTCTCCAGCTTCCCTTAAGACTCTGGAGGCTCAACATGAAGCAGCCTTGAGAAGGCTACACGAGGACCTGCGGTCTGAGCGCTGCCAGTACTTAGAAGACTTGGAACTGAAATTCAAAGAAAAGGAAAAAGAAAAACAGCTAGAGGTAGGCAAGAGCTTATTTATTTTAATTACTTGGTGGAGGAGGAGAGTCTTAGAAGATTGTGGATTGGGCTCATTTCACATTCTTTTGTTCGCAAGAACTTAAGTACTAAAGCTAAAGAGGCTTGCCATATTTGGCAGAGCTGGTAGATGCAGAAGTGGCTATGTCGTGTCTGTGCAGTTGATTTCACAGTTAGGCTCAGTCTGAGGCACAGAGAGTTGGTCTTCTTTACCAGAGCCCCTGAGATGGTTAGAGACCCCAGACACTGGGGCATTAGGCCACAATCTCTGTAATTCAACAAACAAGAAGTTCCTTTGAAAAGTTAACCAGAAACATTTCTACTGCCTGTGTGTTCAAAACTGTTTTCCAATGAAACACTACATGTCAAAATGTAGGAGGTGTGGCCAGATCTTTCTCAGAGAGCTGAATGCTTCTATCACCAAACCCAAGAACCAAGCAATGCCCCAAGCAGAGGTTCAAGAAATGACAAAGGAAGTCAGCAGGGCACAGAGTTAGTCGTGGCCTGTGCACGGGTTTACAGAGGAGGGGAGGAAAGTCGTTGGAGCCCAGGAGGAGCTTGTGTCTCAGGCCCTGCAGCTCTCGCTCCTGCTCCCACCCCCTCTCCTCCCAACGGAGGCAGGACCGGCCAAGTGTGAGAGTAGGGGTTCCTAGTGGGGCAGAGCTAGGGCAAGGCTGGTCACCGAGCACTGGGCTCGCTCTGCTCGCCACGATATGAGCCAGTTAACAACAATGAGTTAGGGATCGAGAAAGGAAGCTTGAATTCGATTAGCTGACACAGTTGGGAAGATGGCAGACTAATGTCTCAAAAGAACTACCTTCAAGGATTACAGAATCTTGAGGCAGTTATATAGGGAAAATGGGTAATAAGGAGGGGGTCCAGGGATGTTGGTCTATGACGGGCTCCAGGCATCACATTGTTCCATTTTTCTGTCAGCTGTGATGGATACTTTGTAGATACGTTTCTCGCCTGTGGTCAGCCTGTTCCTGGAGGGAAACTCATATAACAAAGCTTTAATTTATCAAGCTATTGGGGAGTACATACGTAAGTAGAGGCCATAAATCAGGAGAGCATGTGACTTGTTTGGAGTACGTGCAGAGCAGCGAGTAGTCACACACAGGAGGGGCTGGGGCCGCTTAGCGTAACAAGATGGCCTCACTTATGATCACTTACAAGGCTGGGGCACACGTCATCTCCCTGCTGGCTCTCCCTTACTGATGGGAAAGAGATGACAGAAGGGCACCTTCTTCCTGTGCCCTGGATGAGAAAAGGCTGCAGGCACCAGACCAACCTCAGGGCCAGCACTGCCCATGCTGCAGCCAGAGCTCCCATGTTCCCTCAGGCAGGACTAGCCCTTCGGCCTTCGGCCCTGCGCTCGTGGCTCCCAGCTTAGTGACCAGCCTGACCCTGAGCCCCCCGTGAAGGCAGGTGGGAGCTGCTCTCAGCTCTGTTGGTGCAGGGTGGGCTGGCACGCAGCACATGCTCGTTGTGCTAGCTCCATTCACCCCTGAAAGAAACCGCTACCCAAGAGGTTGACCAAGAAATGCGGAGAAAACCCAAACATACCACACGAGGGATGAGGGCAGCTGTGACCACATGAGGAGGAAGTGCCCCTGAGGTCAGTGATGTAATCTTGGGGTGGGACGGAACTTGTGGCCTCCTGGGAGACTGAGGGGTGCTGGTCGGTGCTGACTGACGGCCTGGGATGGAGCACAGTCTGCCCACTTCGGGGGGCCCGGGGCCTGCTCCGAGCCTCTCCCATGGACTCTGCTGGTCAAGTTAGAAGGACCTGTGTTTAGGACAACAGAGAAAGTTCCTGCCCTTGCTCATTGAGAAAAAATGGATCTATGGAGGGAACAGGGCCAGGGGCTGAGCAGGTAGTCTGTAAGAGAAGAAACGCGGGTCACCGAGAGGACCATGGTCGGGGAGTGGGTAGTCCGTAGAGAAGAAATGCAGGTCACCAAGAGGACCACGGTTGGGGAGCGGGCAGTCTGTGAGAGAAGAAACGCGGGTCACCGAGAGGACCATGGTCGGGTAAGGGCATGTCTGACAACCGTGTGGCCGCTGCTGCTGGTTTTCTCAAGGCCGTGGGTTTTGAATTGGAGCTTTTACTCCCATCTCATGCCCATCAGATGCTGGGCACAGACGACATGTCAGTGTGAGTCGGTGTCTCACGTTGCTGCCTTCCTTTTCCAGTTAGAGACTCTTCAAGCGTCATATGAAGAGCTGAAGGCTCAGTCGCAGGAAGATATCAGGCGCCTGTGGTCCCAGCTTGAGTCTGTGAGAACCAACACACGGGAGCCGGGTGGTAAGGAATTGCCTGTTGAAAATTCAGATCCTCAGAAGCTAAAGCTGTGTGTTTTTAATTGTTGAAACCCCAAACTAGAATTTAACAATTGTAGCAAGCAGAAAAAAGTGATTTTGTAAACTTCCTTGAAGACTGAGTTGTGTAGTTTTAAGGTGGAAATTTGTTTGTTGGAGAGCCTGGGTTTCACCATTAAGCAAGTTACCGAGTAACCACAGGTCATGCGTCTTTTCTCATGTTACCATGAGGCACTTTTCAAGGGTGAGGTTAATGAAGCTAACCAGTGGTGCTTGCTTTGACCCAGAAGCTGTGCTTGAGTGCTGTAGAAACGCGGTTCTTAGCCGGCATTTGGGGTCGCAGCTGTGCCTTGCACACACCGCCTTGTGGACCCCATGAGCTCACCAGGGATGAGTGTTGTCAGGCTCCTGTGGTCCCGAGCTCTGGTTTTGGAGGGTGATGCCCACATCCATGCCCCAGCAAGTGTGGCCCCTTTGACTGAGGGAAGGTCATCTGGGCCCCCCTTATAAGACCCTGTGTCAGAGCCATCGTGCTCGAGGGCGGTGCCTTCAGCAGGGGGAGGTCAGGAGACACGGGGAGTAAAATAGACAGATGTGAGCTTTTCTGCTGCTAATCTCCAGACAGAGTCTTTTAAAGCCAGTAATTGCCCTTGCTTGGTAAATCTTATTTGGCACAAAGAACAGAGTTATGAGAAAAGACCAGAAGTAATGCCTGTCTGCTGCATGTGGTGGTGAATATTGGTGAACACGGCCTCGTGTCCGCCTCCCTGCCCCGCACCGTCAGCGCACTGCCTGGTCTTTCTCTGGAGTCTGTCTGATGCTGGTGGAGGCTGCAGGTGTTGCTGGTGGACTTACCTGTAGGGGGCTGTCGTGCTTTCACATGCGTGTTTCAGCTCTCGCGTGTTCCGCTGGGAATCTTCTCCCTTGCATAAGGACCCTTATGGGAACTTTGAGTTGAAACATCTGGGATAATGACTAGTTTACATCCACATTATTTGAAAGCTAATTAATTATCAATTATCATAGACCAGCTGGCAGCATTCTCTTGATCAAAATAGCGATGATGACAAGTTCTCTTAGAATCTGTGTTACTGTTTTGTTGTGTGTACAAAATGTCACAGACTTAGAGTTTAAGAGCACACACGTTTATGGCTTGCAGATATGTAGGTCAGAAGTCTGGGATGGCGCGCCTGCATCTTCCCCGCAGGGTCTCCCACAGCCAGATTCAGGGTGTTGGGCTGCGCCTTGACCTGGCTCACTCAGGTGACAGCAGAATCAGTGCCTGTGGTTGTAGGACTGAGGTCCCGTTTCCTTGCTGTCAGCAGGAGCTGCTCTTGGCTCCTAGAGGTGCCACGTTCCTTGCATGCAGCCCCTCCATCTTCAGAGTCCCCAGCGGCACGTGGAGTGCTGCTCACGCTTCCCATCTCTCTGACTTCTTCTACCACTAGCCTGAAAAAGCTTTCTGCTTCCAGGGGGCTTGTGGGATTTGCTGAGGCCGTCTGGGTCATCTCCCTGTGTAAGGCCTCATGTGCCACATAGCATGAGCCACGTGCAGTGCCCACGTCACATCACAGGTTCTGGGATTGGGACCCTTTTTAGAATTCTGCCCTCCACAGCACACTACAGATATATCCGTAAATATCTTAAGTCTTAAATATCTCATTTTTTCTGAGTGCTTCATTTTAAGATGATTGTGTAATTTCATCCTATAAAAGAGTTAAATGAGCAGCCCCTGGCTCGAGCGTCTCACCTGAAAGAATTAGAACACCTAAAGCGAGCCTTTGAGGAGCAGCAGCAGCGAGAGAGAACGGAGCATGAATCCGAACTAGAACAATTGAGAATTTATTTTGAAAAGAAATTAAGGAATGCTGAAAAAAATTACCAAGAAGACCTGACTTTATTACAGCAACGGCTGCAGGAGGTGAAGGAAGACTCTCTTCTGGAGTCTGCGGAAATCAGGTAAATAAAGCAATTTTCATCTCAAATATGTTTTTCAAATATGGGAACCTTGAGCTGAACTGAAATCTTGCGCTGTTTGTGATTTCGTTCCAGTGGAGACTATAATAGCCTTGTATTTTGGAAACATTTTATGTTTGGGCCTTGAAACATTAGATGTTAGAGCTAGGAGCTGAATCTGACCCGCAGGACAGGTTCGGACGACGACCTGCAGCGTGGTGGTTGGGCAGGCTGTCGGGATCCCGCGTCGCCCACCACATCCCTGCTGCTGCCACACGTGGCTGAGTTGAATTCGCAACTGGCTCCCGTCGCTGCCACGGATGCAGCTCACTCAACTGTGGTCATCCTGTCCCCAACACAGGAGTAGGATTGCCTTGGAAGGAGTAGGAAGGGCTTTCTCCTTTCATGCAGTCGGATCCCAGGGACAGAGCGGAGTTCAAATGGAAAAGTGCTGTATGTGGGGCCGGCCTGGTGGCACAAGCGGTTAAGTGCACGCACTCTGCTGCCGCAGCCCGGGGTTCACTGGTTCGGATCCCGGGTGTGCACCGACACACTGCTTGGCAGGCCATGCTGTGGTGGCATCCCATATAAAGTGGAGAAAGATGGGCATGGATGTTAGCCCAGGGCCAGTCTTCCTCAGCAAAAAAAAAAAAAAAAAGGACAATGGGCAGATGTTAGCACAGGGCTGATCTTCTCACAAAAAAAAAGTGCTGTATGTCAAGTTTTTATAAACGTGTTTTCTCTTTTAGTTCATCCAGTGCATTTTTAGAAGAGCCATCTGAAAAAGACAGAAGAGACCAACTTGATCAACTCGGCCTTCAGCTGGAACAACATGAGGTGAAGGCCAGTTTTTTTCTGATTGAGATGTAATTGACATATAACATCAGTTTCAGGTGTACAACGTAGAGATTCAGTATATTTATCTGTTGTGAAATGATCACCACAGAAAGTCTAGTTAACATCCATCAACACACTAGTTACCAATTTTTTTCTTGTGATGAGAACTTTTAAGACCTACTCTCTTAGCAACTTTTAAATATACAGTACAGTGTTATTAGCTGTAGTCACCATGCTGTACCTTACATCCCCAGGACTTACTTATAACTGAAAGTTTGTATTTTTTGACCCCCTTTACACATTTTGCCCCCCCCCCTTGCCGCCTTTGGAACCACCAATCTGTTCTCTGTATCTGTGACTTTAGGTTATTTTTAGATTCTACATATAAGTGAGATCATACAGTATTTGTCTTTTCTTTATCTGACTTACTTCACTTAGCATAATGCCCTCGAGGTCCATTCATGTTGTTGCAAATGGCAAGATTTCCTCTTTTATGGCTGAATAATATTCCTTTGTATATGTTTAACACACTTTCTTTATCCATTCATCCATTGCTGGTCACTTAGGTTGATTCCGTATCTTGGTTATTGTAAACAATACTGCAGTGAACATAGGGGTGTAGATATTTTTTCGATTTAGTGTTTTGTTTTCTTCAAATAAATACCAAGAAGTGGAATTGCTGGATCATATGGTAATTCTATTTTTAATTTTTTGAGGAACCTCTATGCTGTTTTCCATAGTGGCTGCAACAGTTTACATTCCCACCAGCAGTGTACAGGGGTCCCTTTTCTCCACATCCTTGCCACACACTTGTTAGTCTTGTCTTTCTGACAATAGCCATTCTGGCAGGTGTGCGGTGACATCTCAGTGTGGTTTTGGTTTGCGCTTCCCTGGTGACTAGTGGTGTCACGCCTCTGTTTCATGTGCCTGTTGGCCATCTGTGTGTCTTCTTTGGAGGAATGTTGATTCACATCCTCGGCCCCTTTTTTAATTGGATTGTTTTTTGCTGTTGAGTTGGATGAGCAATTTTTTTTGTCATTGAGAAAGATTGTGTTTTATTAATCTTTAATTGAGAAATGGACTGTCTTTCATGTTACAAAAGCTGAATTTCCGTCCTCACAAATGCCTTCTGTGACACACATCACGTAAAGGAATATTGCTTTTGTGTTTTGTGAATGAGTGTGTCTGGCGACTGAACACGCTGCATTGTGGTCTGTTTACAACAACAAACGTGGTTGGGTTGAAGGGCATAAATCCGAGACGGCTTTCTACGACAGCCTGCTGTCCTTCTTTGGGCCTGCCCAGGCTCCCGTTACACCTGCTGCCGTGAGCGGGGCTTCCTCCTTCTCCTTGAGCTCCCTGAACTGCCTGTTGTCCCACGTTCCGAGAATTGGCAGAGTGTAATTGTGCATTTTTTGCTTTGAGTTGCATGTTAAGCATCTTTTCCTTGGCCTTTACGTTCTTCCTTGAATTGCCTCCATGTGTTTGTTTCTGTCATTTTGAACCTTATAGCACTGTCCAGAGAGAATTTTCTGTGACAATGGGAATGTTCTGTACCTGTGCTGCCGGTGTGGTGCCACCAACACACGTGGCTGGTGTGACTGAGGAACCGAGGTTTCCTTTTGTTTGCTGGTGGTTACTTCATGCGTCTGAGCCCCTGGTCTCCTGGCCACTGTCCCGGGTGAGCAGCACTCACACGTGGTGGAGTGGCCTTGCCCCTGTGCGGTGTGCTCTGCCCTGGGTGAGCACCGGCTTTAGTCTGAATGTGTGTTGTTCTCGGTCGTTTAGCTTGTGCCTTAGTCAGCTCAGGCTGCCATAACAAATAGCACAGACGGCAGCTTAGACAACAGACGTTTGTCATCTCAGAGCTGGAGGCTGGGGCTCTGAGCTCAAGGTGCCAGCAGGGCTGGTTTCTCCTGAGGCCTCTCTGCTTGGCTTGCAGGCAGCCGCCCTCTTTCTGCCTCTTCCCATGCTCATCCCCCTGTGCATGTGCACCCCTGGTGTCTCTGTCTGCAAATGCAGTCACATTCTGAGGTGCTGGGGGTTAGGACTTCAGCATAGGAATTTTGGGGGACACCCCACTTGCTTCTTCCTGTCACAGATTGCTTCCAGTTTTGCTTGTTAACGTCCTTTTGTATAAATGTCTGCGTACATGTGCTGATTTCCTAGGGGCAGGAGTGTGGTGGACGGCACTGCCCTTCCTTTCACTTCTCCCCCCGCCACCTTCCCAGTGGGCGTGGTGCCGGGTGCTGCAGCGAAGCCTCCTGGTCCTCATGGGTCCGTCTCCGTGTCCACTGCTCTCTACTGCCCTGTAGTGTCCTGCCCTGCCCTCTGGGTCTCCTGCTCACTGCTGTCCTGGGATGGCCCTGCTCTCCCGTTCCCCTGGTCCTTCCCCTCTGGCCGGCCCCACGCCCTGTGCTACCCGGGGAGCAGGTGTGCATCAGTCTGCGTTTACTCCCTTTCTTTGCTGCACCTGTTCCCTTAGCAGAGTGTAAAAGGGCGTGTTGGGGGGTACAACCTGGGCCTCGCACGTCTGAGAGCTTGTTTCGTTCTCACGTGTGTTTGACGGGATGTTGCGTTTGGAAGGTGGTTCTCCGTCGTCTCTCCCCGTGATTTTCCATTCCTGTGCTGCTTGTGTTTCCAGCAGCTCTCGGGGCCCCTCTGTGTTCTCTGGAGTTCTGAGACGGCTGTTTGTCTGTCTGTGTGTGTCCGTTTCTCGTGCTAGAAACGAGGAGGTGCCGTGAATCTGAGACTCCGCCTTCACTTCTGGGAAGTCTTGTGCTATTCTATTTATTTTGATAACTTTTCCTCCATGTTCTTTGAAACTCCTGTGAGCTTCATGCTTGACCTCAAGAATGAAGCCACCGGTTTTCTTAAATTTTCATTTCTCATCTTATGTTGCTTTTGGTTCTATTTTGTGAGTAGGAGATTTTTCTATCCTTACTCTTCTAATTCTTCAGTTGAATTTCTTATTTCCATTATCATTTTTAATTTCTAGGGGCTCTGCTTTCTTCATCTGTGTTCTTTTATACGTCCTCCTGTTCAGCGTCGTAGTTGGAATGTTTTGCTCACCCCTCTGAAGACAACAATTAGTGTAAAAGGTTTCTTGTGCCTCCTGTGTGTCCCTGCTGTCCATCTGTTTGTCTGTGTCAGTCTCTGTGTTGTGTTGGATGTAGGCGTTCCCTGTGTCGGTGACCCATGGCCATTCCTTCACGGGAGGTATGAGGCACCATCAGGTCTTGGGGTGCCCTCTGACCAATGGCAGAGCTCTACTTTGGGGGGCTGCATGTCGGGCTCCCCTCCCGGGGCCATTTGGTCTCCCTCAGCCTCCTGCTGGGGTACCTGTGGAGAGGGACCCCTGAGGAGAGGGGCCCGGGGCCTGTGCTACATCCCACCTTAGTCAGCCAGGTCCTCACCACTTCCTGCACGCCCAGTCTCCCTGGTCCACAGCCGCTGGAGGTGGGCTGCAGTCGCCCCCATCGCCCCTGCGTCTGCCTCCCGGCCTCCTGGGCGTCTGGGCAGCTCACATGTGGCTCTTCTCCTTCTCTTCTGTAAGCCAGGAAAGTTCAGCATCCAGTGATTTCTGTCTTCCAAGTTGGTCAACTTTAATTCGTTTCTTCCCAAAGGTTTATAAACTAAATTGTTTCCTCTCGAGCCAGCCCTGATGGCCTAGTGGTTAAAATTTGGTGCTCACTGCTCCAGCAGCCCTGGTTCGTTTCCCGGGTGCGGAACCACAGCTCTTATCTCTTGGTGGCCATACTGTGGCAGTGGCTCACATAGAAGAACTAGAAGGACTCACAACTAGAATAAACAGCCATGCACTGAGGCTTTGGGGAGGGGAAAAAAAAGAAGATTGGCAACAGATGTTAGCTCAGGGCAGATCTTTAAAAAAAAAAAATTTTTTTTCCTCTCATTTTAGTCATATTTCAGGAAGGGGGGAAAATAAAGTGATGGAGTGTGTGTCTGTTTAACCAAAAATCCAGTGTGTATGTATGCAGTGTGTGTGCGTATTTACAGTTTTGACCTGCCGGTGGCTTGTTCCCCCTGAGGGAGCCTGGCTGAACGTCCCAACATGGTGTGGGAGCCCCTGCTTACCCCCCGCCCCGCTGGACGTGGCCACAGCTTGTGAGGTCCTCACCTGATCGCTGTCTCATTTCAGCTTGCGCTGCCTTAGTTAAGATGGCGGTTGACTCGGCACTTACTCATTGACTCTTCCGTCTGTTTTATGCTTTGGCTTCTGCACCTTTGCTGTTGTATGTGCCCTTTTCTCTGGTTCAAGTCCCCACTCTGCTCATGTTTGGACTTAGCTGTGCATATTTTCACACTTGATGCTGGGCCCACATCTGCAGTGGGAGTCCTTCCCCTTGCCCTCGGCTCTTTGTCCCCATTCTCAGAGCGTCACAGTATTTTCCTGTGTTTTCTTCTGGTTCTTTTAAAGTCTTTAATTTTAGTTTTCATTCATCTGGAACTTAGCTGTTGTCTGGTGGGAGGTGTCGGCTCTAAGTTTATTTCCTTTTCCTTTCTTTTGTTTTTTTTTTGGTGAGGGAGATCAGCCCTGAGCTAACATCCATGCCAATCCTCCTCTTTTTGCTGAGGAAGACTGGCCCTGGGCTAACATCTGTGCTCATCTTCCTCCACTTTACATGGGACGCCGCCACAGCATGGCCTGGACGCCGCCACAGCATGGCCTGGTAAGCGGTGCATCAGTGCGTGCCCGGGATCCGAACCCGGGCTGCCAGCAGCGGAGCATGTGTGCTTAACCGCTGTGCCACAGGGCCGGCCCCTGTTTTCTTTTTCTAAAACGTGAATCGCTCTTTCAGGCCTGACTCGTTGAATTTTTTCTTCCAGTTTGAAACATGACCTTTTTGTGTACTTAGTTGTCACAGGGACATGAGTCTGTTTCTGGACTCAATTCTTCTCATCTGTCAAGTTTTTTATTCCTGTAACAATATAAGAATTTAAGTTATGACTTAAAAGATAATTTGAGCTCATTGGGAGCTTGAAGTTTAGGTTAATGTGACTTTTCTGTGAGTTTTCAGGAAAATGGATTTACTGGTTGCATTTTAAAGGAAACAGGAAATGTTGAAGCTTGCACTGAGCACTCCATCCCTCCTTCCTCCCCCCTTCCTCCTTCCTCTCCCCTCCCTCCCTCCCACTTTCCTCCCTCCCTCCTTCCCTCCTTCTTCCCTCCCTCTTTGCTTCCTCCCTCCCTCCCTCCTTCCCCTTTCCTCCCTCCTCCCTCCCTCCCTTCCTCCTTCCCTCTTTCTTCCCTCCCTGCCTCTTTCCTCCTCCCTCCTTCTTCCTTCCTTCCTTCCTTCCTTCCTTCCATCCTTCTTTCTCTCCTCCCTTCTTCCTTCCTTCCTTTCTCCTTCCTTCCTCCCTCCCTTCCCACCTCCCGCATGAGGATGCTGGGCAGCCCCTGTTATCAGGGCTAGTTGCAGCAGCCATCAGAGACCCTGCCCTGGGGGAGCTCCTTCCTCGTGGGGGTGGGCCCCAGGTCATGAGCAGGCCCAGCATTAGCTCTGGAAGGGGAAGTACAGGGGAGGGTGATGCGGAGGAGGGAGTGAGGGGGCTCAGGAGTGAGCTGAGTGGAGAGTCCTGGGAGCCCCCACAGGGGAGCAGGGTGCCTCTGGCTGAGGCCCTGGCCCGTGTAGCTGGTCACAGAGGCCATGTGGCCTGTGAAGGACAAAAGGGAGTAAGCCGGAGCCTGACCCTAGGAGGGCGAGGGACGAGGGTCCATTGGGCAGGGTCTGCTTGCAGCTCAGCTCCAGAAAAGTTCTGGTCAGGCTCCTGGGAACAGCCTGCCTGGCGTTCCTGTGTCCAGTGCTCAGTGTTGGCCACGGCGAGTGTAGCGAGGGTGTGAGGAGGATTCATCGACTCCGCGGCCCGTGAGCTGCAGTAGAGGGTGCCCTCCTTCTCTGGGCTGCTGGCAGCATTTCCATGAGGTAGTCCTTCTGGAAGTGAGGTGTTGGGGCAGGGAGAGACGGCGTGAACTGCGCGGCCTAGCGAGGGTTACCTGGGAGGCAGGGAGTAAGTAACAAGGCACGGAGGCTGTTAACACGTTTCCTCTGTGTGATTTCCCCACAGGAGAGCCTGTGTCTGCACACACCATTAGAAGAAGACCACCGGGGCCGAGTCACAGCAGTGAAGTCCTCTCCAGAAGTCCAGCAGGAGGCGGAACTCACAGGGGCCCGGGTGTTGGAAAGGGAGCAGCATGCAGGGCTCTCGGAAGAGTCTGGCCAAGGTGTGTGCCCTGTGGTGCTGCCCACGTTGGCAGGCGTCTGGCCTGCGGCAACGTTTGGTGGGAAGGTCGGGCACCTCGGCCATGATTGACTCCACGTGAGTGGTGATGTGGGTACGCTGGCCCTTTACTCTGCAGTGCTGGTGCTGGAGGCCTCCCCGGGGGGTGTCCTCACGTGGGCGGCTCAGAATATGTCAGGAGAGGGCCCAACTGGGCGCAGCACTGGGGTTGTGGGAGACTGGGGCGGCCAGGAGGTGGCTGATGGAGAAGCTGTGGTCATCCCATGGGTGCGGCAGATGGGGACGGGCAGTGGCCTTGCTGCTGAGGAGAGCAGGTGTAAGGCCAGCCCCGGATGCCGATTCCAGGAGAGACACCCAGACACCCGATTTCCTAGCTCTGTCCCCCTGGGGGTGAGCGCTGTTGCCGTCCCTCGTAGAGCTGAGGAGGGAGGCAGAGGGTCCCGCTGTGAGGGCGTGGCGGGGTCACGGTCCATGCCGGGGTGCTGTCTTGGCTGAGGGCTCCCTCAGAGCTGGGCAGGGCAGGCCGAGAGGAGGACCGTGCCCCCGAGAGCCGAGGTCACGCTACGCGTGTCTGCCCCTCACTGTTCACCTTTCTGCGTGAGAAGTGCCCCATGGCCATCACGTGATGTGCTACCTCACTGGGCACCGGTGCCCGTGTACTCACCCTCGGCTTGCTCTCGCACCCAGGAAGGTGGCAAGCCCTGGAATAGTTTGGAAGGGCCTGGCCCAGAACTGTGCGTCCCCCGTGGCTGGTAACAGTCGCCTGATACACAAAGTAAAGGAGCACACTGGGTGGCGGGTTGGTGTGGATGACTCAGGACGGGTTTGTGAGGGGGCAGCCGCAGGGCGTGTCATCTGGGGGTGAGGCACAGTGACCTCTGGGCCGACAGTTGGTGTGTGGTGTCCACTTCTGACACTGCACTCACCGGGAATTTTCAGAATCTAAGTGTCTGTGTTGTCTGAGGCGTTTGAAGGAAAGTGTCCTGTCCATGTTGTGTGGGTGTCCTCGAGGGTCGTGCCTGACTGTCCTCCCTGCTTCCTTGTCCCCTCGCAGAGCGTGCTCGGGTCTGTCTCAGGTATGCACAGGACACAGCCTTGGAGGTGGAGACGGAGGTGGCAGCCAGAGTCTTGAGTTTGGAAACCGAGCACAAGGTTAAACTCTCACTTCTTCAAACAGAGCTCAAGGAAGAAATTGACCTCTTAAAAATAGAAAATAGAAATTTGCAGGAGAAGTTGCAGTATGAAACTCGCCTGAAAGAGGACTTGGAGAAAGTAAGTTGTGACTCCTCAGAGCGAGGCGCTCCTGCCCACTTCCATGTGTGGCTCATGGGCCTCCTGTGAACAGGCGGCCTGTGCCAGCCGGGTGGTTAGGATGTCGGTCCACACAGTCCTTGAGCTCCATCCGTCCCACCACCAGGAGCAGTGTTTGGTTAGTGCCTGCCTCAGTCGGGAAAGGATTCCACTCTGAGCCGAGGCCAGAGTTTTGACTCCTTGTTCTTGCTCTTTCCACCTGCCTCCAGGGGTAGGGGAACTGGCCGGGCATCCTCAGAGGGGCTCCAGGAAGAGGCTTGAGCCGGGGGGTTGGCGCGCGGCCACCTGCAGGCCTTGTCCACCTCAGTGTCTCCAGTGGCGTCCCGAACCCCCCGGGCTCTTCCTGCTGACTGTTGGTCATGCAGCCACAGAGAGCGCACAGCGCGAGGGCACGCTGAGAAATACGTTATAGCACATAAACCTTCACTAAGTTATTCATGAGCTTCATTATACAGCAGTGCAGGCAGGGCATGGATTTATCACTATGTTGGAATAATAGAATTAAAGTGACTATAATTCTTTTGATTTTTTTTCATGTGTTCTAAGCTGTATTCCCTCCACTTGGTGCTTGTGCCCGATCTTCTCACCCATGTTCTTCCTTGTGAGGGTCTTCTTGGATTTTCACTCTCCATCAAAACAAAGTTTCATAGGAAGCTGTTGTTACCTGCAACTTTGATCACACGTTATTCCCAAAACTAAGGCATTGTGAGAACTTGGAGCAAAGTAGAGTGAAGGAAGGAGCTTTGTGGAGGCTGCGAGGGCTGGCCATGTCGGGGCTGCCATGGGGGCTGCAGTGCGTTTGCTGGTGGTCTGCCTGCTGTGTCAGCACTAGCCTCAGGCACTGCTTATCGAAGGACAGACTTGATGTTCAGGTGTGTGTATATGTGGTTCCTGGACCACCGTTTTATCAACCTATATCAATTATTGAGAGAGGGGTGTGGAACTGTTTCTCTCTCCCTTTAGTTCTGTCAATTTGTTTTTTTTTTTTGTGAGGAAGATTGTCCCTGAGCTAACATCCGTGCCCATCTTCCTCTACTTTGTATGTGGGACGCCACCGCAGCATGGCTTGACAAATGGTGTGTCGGTCTGCGCCCAGGATCTGAACCTGTGAACCCCGGGCTGCCGAAGCGGAACACACGAACTTCGCCACCCTAGTTCTGTCAATTTTTACTCTAAGTATTTTGAAGCTCTGTTGTTTCACATATACACATTTATGATTGTTATGTCTTCCTGAAAAACCTACTCTTTCATCATTCATGAAATATCCCTTTTCTCTCCTGTAGTGTCTTTGTATTGAAATCTACTTTCTTGTGTATGACTGTAGTCATTCTAGCCTTTCTTTGCGTTTTGTTTGCAAGGGGTACCTTGTTCCTGTCCATTTTACTTTTGATCTGTTGACAGTAGCTGCCCGGAGCTCGTGTCAGACCCTGCAGGTTAAAGGCTCAGCCTCGTGAGACTGCACCGCTTCTGTCTGACGTGGCTACAAAGTCAGAACGTTCCATGCTCCCCAGGTTTAATCATTTGCTAGAATGGCTCACAGAACTCTGGGAGATAGTTTACTTCCATTTATCAGTTTGTTGTAAAGGCTGTAAACAGGAACAGCCAAATGGAAGAGATGCACAGGGCAGGGTGTGGGGGCACGCAGCTTCTGCGCCCTCTTTGTGCATGCCGCTGTCCCAGCACCTCTAGGTATTCACCAACTTGGAAGCTCTCCGAACCCCATCATTGAGGGTTTTTGTGGAGGTTCGGTTACGTTGGCATGATTGAATAAATCATCGGCCATTGGTGATTGAACTCAATCTTCAGCCCCTTTCCCTACCCTGGAGGTTGAGGGTGGGCTAGAAGGTCCAACGCTCTGCTCAGGTGGTGGTCTTTCTGGGGACCAGCTCCTGTCTGAAGCTGTCTAGTCATCTCATTAGCATACAAGAGACCCTCTTATCACTCCAGAGACTTCAACGGTTTTAGCATCTGTGTGCCAGGAACTGGGGACAAGACCAAACATTTATTTTTTTATTATGTTACACATATGGACAGCATATAGTTGGGTACTTCTTTTTAATCCATTCTGACAAACTCTACCTTTTAATTGGAGTGCCTAGTCTGTTAACATTTTGTGTCATAATTGATATGGTTGGACTTAGGTCTGCCATTTTACTATTAGTTTTCTACGTGTTTCATCTGTTTTTCTTGTTTTTTTTTCTTTTTTTTTGTTCCTCTGTTCCTTCTTTCTTGCCTTTTTGATTATTTGAATATTTTTTAGAATTGATTTTAATGTTTCTCGACTTCTAAGTTATACTCTTTGCATTATGCTTTTAATAGCTGTTCTGGGGGTTAGAATATAGATTCTTTTCACAGTCTGCTTAGGGCTAATGTTGTGGCATTTCATGTGAGTTTTAAGAGTCCTATGATGGTGTGGGTGCGTTTGTCATCTCCTCTTTGTCTTTTATGCTCTGATTTTCATGTGTATTACATCTACTGTTGTAAACTCTACAATATGATAAGCTTTGCTCTGAACAGTCGTATGTACTTGAAAGAAATTAAGAGGAAAAACAGTCTTACATTTACCATTCACAGTGCTCTTCATTTCTTCCTGGAGATCTGAGTTTACATCTGGTGTCACTTCCCTTCAGCCTGAAGAATTTCCTTTATTTAGCATTTCTTGTTTTGCAGATCTGCTGTACAAGTTTTCTTTTAGCTGAAAAGTCTTTATTTCACCATCATTCTTTTTTTTTTGTGTGAGGAACATTAGCCCTGAGCTAACATCCATGCTAATCCTCCTCTTTTTGCTGAGGAAGATTGGCTCTGAGCTAACATCTATTGCCAATCCTCCTCTTTTTTTTTTCCCCAAAGCCCCAGTAGATAGTTGTATGTCACAATTGCACATCCTTCTAGTTGCTGTATGTGGGACGCGGCCTCAGCATGGCTGGAGGAGCGGTATGTCAGTGTGTGCCTGGGATCTGAACCCCGGCCGCCAGTAGCCGAGCGTGCGCACTTAACCACCAAGCCATGGGGCCGGCCCAACCATCATTCTTTTTTTTTTTTTTTTAATTTTATTTATTTATTTTTCCCCCAAAGTCCCAGTAGATAGCTGTATGTCATAGCTGCACATCCTTCTAGTTGCTGTATGTGGGACGCGGCCTCAGCATGGCCAGAGAAGCGGTGCGTCGGTGTGCGCCCGGGATCTGAACCCGGGCCACCAGCATCAGAGCACGCGTACTTAACCGCTAAGCCACGGGGCTGGCCCTCAACCATCATTCTTGAAGAATATTTTTGGTACATGTAGAAGTCTGGGGTGACAGTTGTTGTTCAGGATTTAGAGATATTGTTCCTTCTAACCTCCTTGTTTCTGATGAGAAGTCAGTGATCATTCAGTCTGTATTTCCCTGAGTGTAATGTGTCATTTTCTTTTGGCTCCTTCAAAGATTTTTCTCTTGATCTTTGGTTCGCAGTCATTTTGCTATGATATGCTAGGTGTGATTTTCTTTGACATTTTTTCTCATGAAATTCTTAAAAGTTAGTACATAAAATTGTGAATATTTGAGAAAAGGAAACAGGGATCCTAAGAAACATAGTTAACTAAAAAACAAAAATTTAGAGCTGGCCTGGTGGCATAGTGGTTATGTTCATGCACTCTGCTTTGGCTGCCTGGGGTTCGCAGGTTTGGATCCTGGGCACGGACCTATGCACTGCTCGTCAAGCCAGCCTGTGGCGGCGTCCCACATACAAAATAGAGGAGATGGGCAGAGATGCTAGCTTAGGGTCAGTCTGCCTCATAAAAAAAAATGTATACTAGATCTTATCTTTTCTTATTTATTAATGGTATTATTGAAATGATGGTCTGTTTTAATAACTTAAAAAACATTCTCTACATTTATGTCTTTCACCAAATTTGGGAAATTTTCATTAAGTATTTTCTTCAGTTTTTTCTTTCTGCCTCATTCTTTCCTTGCCTTTTGGAACTCTATTTACATGGATGTTATATCTTTTGGTTCCTGAAGTTTTGTTCATTTTATTGTTTCTAATCTTTTCCCCTTCCTGTTGGTTAAATTCTTTTGATCTTCAAGTTTACTGACTCTTTTCTTTTGTCATCTCTAATCTGCTTTTAATTCCATCCAGTGAATTTTTAAATTTCAGATATTGTGTTTTTCAATTCTACAATTTTGATTTGGTTCTTGTTAATAGTTTCTATATTTTTGCTGGGATTTTCTATCCTTTCATTCATTATGAGCATGGTTCCCTTTATGTCCATAAATGTAGTTGTGATAGCTGCTTTAAAATGTTTGTGTCACCTTGGGGTTGTTCTCCATTGGTTGTGTTTTCTCTTTAGTGTGGGTCATATTTCCTGTTTATTTGTATATCAACTAATTTTGGATTGTATCCTGGACATTGTGAACGACACATTGTGGAGACTCTGGATGCTGTTATGTTCCTCTGAAGAGTATTGATTCTTTGTTTCAGCGGGCAGTTAACTAGGCTGGATTCAGATTCTGCACTCCATCTTCTTTGTGTTGGGCTGCAGTGTAATGTTCAGTTCTTTTAGCCTTAGCTGGCCTGCCCTTGGAGTCTGCCCACACATGTATGGATGAGGGATCAGCCTGAGGTTTTAGCTAGGTTTGTTCACAGATTTTGCAGCTTTCGCTCCCTGCTTCTGTCCCAATGGGATTTCCCCTTTCACTTTCCAGCTTCTCTGTTCAAAAAAGTAAGATTATGGGATTTCTGTGTGCATGGCACAGACAGATAAATCACTTAGTGCCATTTTTTCTTCTGGGTGTCAAACCCCTCTCCATGATCTGCCTGCTTTTGGATGCTCTCCTGGGTCTTCATGTAGTTTCTTATATTTTTATCCAGAGTTTATAACTGTTATCTCTAGGAGGGTTGGTCTGATTAGAGCTTCTCAGGCGTCACCAGAAGCGGGGCCTAAACTTTATTTTTAATAACTTAGTTTTTCAATGAAGAGTTGAGGTCAATCTTAACATACCTTTTTTGGTTTTGTTTTTTTTGATGATGTTCAGTACTTGATTGACCTACTTTCTTTCCTTTATGAAAATCAGGATATTTCCTTGCCTTCGGCTTTCTGATTCATCTCCCTTTTCATAAGGTACCTTTAAAAGTGTTAATTTTAGCTCACCAGCCTCTTGCTCAAGTTCCTTGTATATCCTGGAATATAAATTGTGCAAGCCCAGAGACATGAACTCATTACACTGCTTGCTGTTCTTGCTCAGACTTCTAATCTCCTTGCTGATGGTGGTTCCGCTCTGTTTGGGGCAGTTGGCCTGTCCCTTGACAGAAGACCCATGACGTGTCTGATTTTCCCCTGTTGCCGGTCCTGGCACAACAAAGGCCTCCAGCCCCACCTTTGTGTGCTGTATTCCTGTGTGTATGTGTCAGTTCAGGTGGTTTTGGTGCCAGCTCCAGAGATAAGGAACAGTTGGTTCTAGGTGCCAGGATGTGGACACATTTTACTTAAGCAGAGAGTTATAAATTTGTTCATTTTAGGTTCCTTGTATTCCCATCAACATAAGAAACATTCCTATTGCTCTGATCAGCATAATGCCTGTATGTTGTGGAAGTTTCGCTGTCTTTAGAGGTGGATTTGGGTCATTGCTGCCAGTAATCTTTTCATTGAATTTCTTCCTTCTTAATCAAAATTATCTTATCTGTAGGTAAAGCATGATTTAGTTGAAGATCACCAGGAGGAACTGAAGAAAGCTAAGGAGAAGATTCAGCTAATGCAACAAGAATTCAAAGAAAGAGAAGCAGAGTGGAAAGTTACAAATGAGGACCTAAAGGGAAAAGCTGAAGAGAAGTTAACACTGATGCTCCTTGACCTGAGAGAACAGGCGGAGTCTGAGAAGCAGTCACTAATAAACAAGTTTGAGCTTCGAGAAATCACAATGAGACAACTTCAGGACCAGCAGGCGGCCCAGATCCTGGGCCTGGAGGGGTCCCTGATGGAGCAGCAGGGCCGCCTGCGGCAGCTGGAGCTTGAGCTTGCCGGGGACGAGTCTCTGCAGTGCAGCCAGTGCGGCCGGGAGCCAGGCGGTGGTCTAGCCCCCACAGACCAGGACCGGGAGCTCGCCACGCTCCGCCTGAAAGAGGACTGTGCCTTCCAGCTAATGTTGGCCCAGAACAGGTGGGTGATGTTCTTGTAGCAGTGTGTTAAGTTGGGAGCCATCTGCCAGGTCCCCATGTGAGACCTGATCCCGAGACACTCAGCAGAGAGCAAGAGGCAGGTTCCCTGGGAAGACGTGCTGTTGTCTCTCAGTAGGGCGAGAAGGTCTGCAGAGAGGTGGAGCGGAGTGTGGCGTCCTGAGTGCTGGACACTTGGTGTTCAGGACAGAGCTATGGGTCCCGTAACTGAGACGTGCTGGCCAAAACAGCGTCCAGATTCTTCCTTTGGAGTCCTTGTCTCCTTGATGGACACTACTGTGCATGCGTGTTTCACATCATTTTTGTTCTTTGCAGAACTTCAAACATCATTTATCACAAGGACATGCAGTTTATCCACACAAGTTTTTTGTGTTTTTTAAACTCAAATAGATATTTAAAAAAAAAAATTTTTTTTTCTAAAATATATACATACTTCCCTAAAGTTTTAAATAGACTTAGGGCATGACTTCATTTTTTGCCTCTGTTGGTGCTGACACTTTTTGCAGACTTGGGGCGTAATGGCCAGGGGTGTTTGTGAGTCTTGGGGTCATCAGACCTGCTCTTGGTTCTGCTGCTTCTTGTGTGTCAGCTGCTCCCCAGCATCATGAGGTGCAACAGCTTCTGCAGTGGGGTCTGAGAACTCGAGTTCGCATCCTGGCCCCCACTACATCTGAGCTGGATGGACATGGGCACAATGCTCAACCTCACGAGACCTTAGGGCACTCCCTGTGCAGTAAAGGTTAAATGGGGTAGTTTATGGAAACGCTTTCATGGTATCTGGTACACAGTTAGCACATAAAAATCATCGCAGCCCGTTATCTGTGTGAACTTACCAAGGCACGTCACCAATGTATCATGTGTGCCTGGTAGAGATGCCAGTCTCTTCCCAGTTCCTAGTGGGATTCTGGGTGCCATAATTAGAAGTGAGTCTTCCTGCCGGCCTCCGTTTTTGCCAGGCAGCATCACTTATGGCTGTTTTTAATTTATGTCCCTTAATTCACAACTGAAGAGTTTTCTTAGGTCTTTTGAATGCGCTTTGCGGCCCCGTGGGCTCCCGTAAGCCGTGTGCCGCCCCTTCCCTGTTGAGGTCCTTCTCACCGTGAGTGAACAGTCATGCCTGCTTTGCCATGGTGTCTGTCGGAAATGTGTATGTGGTTTCTTGGTGTAGATCCTGTGTCTTTCACTTCAGTCTGTGGCCGGGGATGCCTGGGCTCTGGCCTCAGAGCTCCTCTGGCCTCATGTGGCCCCTTTACTCTCCACTTACTTCTGGTGGTGGTGCTCAGACCACATGTGGCAGAGGGAGAAGGAGTCACAATAGTTAAATCCAGGAGTGATGATCTTCCCAGCAGACGTAGTGTTTCCTATAGGAAATGTGAACAGGTATTTCAAAGTGAGGTTGGTGCTTTTATGACTGCATATTTTGCTGTTTGTGTTCACTTTGCATGTCATCCCAGGTTTTTAGAAGAACGTAAAGAAATCACAGAGAAATTCACTGCGGAACAAGACGCCGTCCTGCAGGAGGCCCAAGAGAAGCATGCTAGCGAGCTCCAGCTCCTCCAGGAGAGACACCAGCAGCACGTTCTGTCCTTGACGACGGAGCTCCAGACCAAACACCAGGCTGAGATTGATGAACTGAAGGCTTCATTTGAGAGTGAACGGTGGGCTCTTTCAGAAGCTCGTGTAGCTGAATTGCAGACAAAACATGCTGCTGAAATCAGTGCTTTGGAGATGAGACATTTGTCAAATCTGGATTCTTTGGAATCTTGTTACCTGTCTGAAATTCAGGCCATACGGGATGAGCATAGGCGAGCCCTAGAGCTGTTGCGAGTCGACCTTGAGGGACAACTGCAGAAAAAGGATTCTTCTCACCAAATGATTTTGGCTCAGGAGTTAGAGAAACTTAAACTGAAACATGCCGAAGAGCTTCAGTCTGCCAAGGACAGCCTGAGAATTGAAATGAGCACTCAACATGTGGAAAGTCGGAAAGTCCTGGTCGCTGAGCTTCAGGGGGCACAGGTGAGGCGTCGGGGTTGCTTTGCTCTTTCTCAGGACAGGTCTCTTCCTTGCCTGTGTGTTTCAGCTGCATGTTTGTGTGTGTCTGTGCAAGTGTGTCTCTGCACGCGTGTGTCTGCATGTCTCCTGCACTGCACTGTCAGTGGTAACTTTGGGTTTCCTCAGGTGGGTGTAGGACAGTGAGTTCTAAGGGTTTTCTTGGAGGCTCTTTGGTGAAGGCTTTGGATCTCTGGTCCTATAAAGATGTGCGTATGTGTGTGTGTGCACAGAATTCTGTGTACGATTTCGTTGGTTAGAGTGCTGCTCAAGGCTAGCCCCTGATCCCCGTGGTAAGACTTGGTTTCAGGGGCCTTGGCTCCAATTTTCCTGTTGTGTGTATGGAGCTTCTGTTCTCCTTGATGGATGCTTCGTGAAAGTAAACCCTTCTGTCGTGTTTCAAGAGCAGTGACTGTCCCTTGGCGCAGGTACTGTAAGTTTTAGTATGAAAGGGAATTTCTGGAGAAGGCCCTGTTGTCCTGGGCTGGCACCCACTTTCTTCATCTGCAGACCTGCAGCCCCTGTGTCTCAGGAATTTGGATGTGTTTATTTGGCCTAAAACTGTCTTGCCGTGTAGACTGAAGTCGCTGTGGAGTCTCATCTCCTCACAGTGCTTGGGGCTGCTCTGTCCGGTGCGGGCGCGGTGGGCGTGCCAGCCCGGGGGCAGACGGTGTCAGGTGCCGCCACGTGCGGGGCGGGATGTGCACCTTTTTCCTAGGGTGGCAGTGGAATGATCTACAGCTGATGATGCAATTAAAAATTGCTATCCTGAAAAATTAGTACTTCGTCAAATATTTAAGAAGTAGATATTCCAAATTACAAAATAGGAAATCTAAGGCTTCTGTGAACACAAATACCAAGTGGAAATTGTTCACTGCCCAATTCAGACAAGCTTGATGAGACGTTCCCCAGAGGGTTTCGTGCTTCACTCCTTGTCAAGCAGCTCCAAAAGTTAGTTTATTGTTAGCCTCCATTCAGCTCTGTGTAAGATAGAAGGGAAAAGGTAACCTTGATTAATAGGTGTGATGGCTTCATTTTATGTTGCAGCTCTGCCTGTTGTGTGTAGTCTGAGGGTGTGCTCTTGGGAGAACTCCTAGAAAGCAGGGCACATTCAGGCCCCCTCTCCTGGTCACGGGCGTGGGCAGAGGGACGGTTGCCCATCGTGAGCCTCTGGTCTGTCCTTGCATTCAGACCTCAGGGCAGGTGTTGGGGCAGTCCCAGCCATAGGCTTCTCCTTTGGAGTGGATAGAGCCGCAGTGTCCTTTTGGTCTGAATTTAGAGAACTGTCTGATGATGCTGGGCGGTGCCCCTAGGCCAGCCGGCCGGCCGGCCCTCTCCAGCCGCAGGCCCTCAGATGTCAGTTTCAGTTTCCTACTATGCAGCCAGATCTGTGGATTTAAATTAGATTTTCTTGATTCATTTGGTTTGAAGAAAATGAAGTGCTAAAAGGCTATTCAAGAGGGAGAAACATGTATATGTTTACATGTGAACACTAAGTGTTTTAAACACTGGCTTACTGTTATTATAGGTGGCAACGTTTGATTGTAGAAAGCCTGTGGAATGTTTATCACCTTGCAGAGAGGTGTGTGTGGGTGGTCAGGGGGCGTGCGGAAGAATGTGGGTGGTGGGATGGAGGCATGTGTGGTGGTCGGGGAGGCGTGTGGAGGCGTGTGAATGGTGGGATGGAGGCATGTGTGGGTGGTTACACACAGCATGTACACAGACACATGCATATCATGTGATTTTGCATACCATCCTCGCAGGCTTGTGCAACTCCAGGAGTCCATCTGAGGACCCTGGCTGGACATCCCGGAGGCCCTTCTGCTTCTGTGCTCTTAGATTTGAAATACTCATATTTCCCATGTCTTCTGGTCTTTCTGGGGGTGAGAGGATAAGAATCTATGTTCATAGTGCTTCACTAATAATTGGTATTGTATGTGAAGCATCATGTACAAATTTATTGAGATTATAAATTTTTGTAAGTACTATTTCTATGGGGCTTTTTAAAAAGGACATGCTAATATCTCATTTTTAACCGTAAAATAAAGCCCTAGCCTTCGCTCGGGTTTCCCAGGTTGGTTATCAGTGCTCTTAGGGGTGTGTATACATATCAGTTGATTTCTGAAATTAGTATTTAAACTGTTTTTTCACATGAAAGTTCCCAGAATGAGAATTAGAGGAGATTACAAAAATAAATGGAAACATAAAAACGAGCTTTATCCTCCTTTGTTTGGTTGAAAAGTCTGGCAGTTGGCATTTTTCTTGAGATTTGTTTCTTGGACTCTAAGTTGCCCTGAATCTGGCCGCTCTGAGTGAGTTTCCCATGTTTGAATGGATAAGAGGACAAAGGAGGAATCCATACACAGAAAGCTTGCACCCTCAAGATGGCTTAGAGAAACACACATGGCAAGACCCCAGCTAAGAACCAGAAAATGCAGCTGGTCGTTGATTACATCACGTAAATACTCTTCTCTTCACAATGACGTCTTACTCAGATTTCATTAAAAGATGAAGCCCCCTCAGTGTCTCTTCAGCCCCCTCAATGTCCCTTCAGCCTCCTAAGTGTCACCTCAGCCCCCTTAGTGTCCCTTCAGCCCCCTTAGTGTCCCCTCAGTGTCCCCTCAGCATCCCTTCAGCCCTCGCAATGTCCTGTCAGTTTCCCCTCAGTGTCCCTTCAACCTCCTCAGTGTCACCTCAGCCCCTTAGTGTCCCCTTAATGTCCCCTTGATATCGAACCCGGAGTGAGTTTGCTCACCTGTCATACAGCAAGCCAGTCTGTGACACTGGGTGTAGTGGAAGAAAATAGGAATTTTATTGCAAAGCACTGAGCAAGGAGAACGGGCAGCTAACGCTGTAATCCCAAACTCCCCGAAAAGCTATAAGCAAGGGTTTTTATTTGGGGTTTTATGTAGGGGAGGGGGAGCATGTGGCCTTGGGGGCTGAAGTTCTAAGAGTCCTCCGCACAGGTGTGACTGTGTTCTGTGTGTTGCATGCGGTGGATTTTTAGTCTTTGACATCTAAAGTTTACAATCAGTCATTTTAGCTTCTCAGTGTTCCTGCAAGATGCTTAGTCAGGCGGCGGGCTGTCAGCAAGTTCCTGTCTTATCAGTGGTACTCCCGCCGTTCTGCAAGGCAAGCTCAAACTGGTTATTTTGTTTCCCACGTTAACTTTGTGGGTACAAAGCACAGTTTCACCCTAATCCAGGGAAATTTTAACTCCTTCATCCTCAGTGTCCACTCAGCCCCCTCAGTGTCCCCCAGCCCTATCATGTTGATGTCCTGAGGGGCCATCACAGAGGGTTCCAGTGGCCGCCAGGAAGACGCTGAGGTGCAGTGGAGGCTATGAGATGGACAAGCAGTCATCCTATCAGCACCTTCATCATTCACAGTCATCCTTGTGAAAGGCATGTAATGCTGGGTGCTGGCAAGTTCCATGTGCCTGGCCCCCTGGGAGTCCTGTAAGAAGGATTCTTAAGACAGCCCCTCTTGAGTTGGGCACTCTTCCATGTGTCCGAGAGGCTGGAATTTACCTGTGGGGCAGACACCTGTGGCCCTGCTGTGCTGCTGTGGCTTGCAGATTGGGATTTGGTTGGAGCATCTCTGGATGACTTAGTGATCCCTGAGAGTGGACAGCTGTCCCCCTTCTCTCCTGAGATGCTCCCTTGAGACGTGCTGACATGCTGAGGGTGTTTACGTTTCATTCTCTATCTTCTCTGAAAAAATCAGATTCTGTCATTTGCCTTTTCCTAGTACTCACTGACTTACAGCCCTCCCTCTAAAGAAACTCTGTCCAATCACGGATTCATTTCTCCTGCCCATTTTATTTGTTGGTAACAAAAAGAGCCATACGCTTTTTGAAACTGTGTGTCATTTATGTTTTTTGTCTTAGCCTTTTTGTACTTCTGTGTTGACTATTGTCTGAATGCTCCTAGGGCATTTTGGAAGTATTTTTCTAGTTGTAGTACAAGTTTATTCAAGTAAGTTGTCCCTTTACTTTGCTGCTAAGGATGTGAGTGTTAGATACTCTTTAAGTTACCGTTTTTGTCTGACTGATTTCACAGAAAAAAAAATTTGGCTTATGGGAAGGTGGGATATGCTGTTTCTGCCCCTGTTTTATTTTAACTTTTTATTGGAGAAAATTTCAATATATACAGCAGTAGAGAGAATAGTTCAGTAAAACTCCATATCCAGCTACCCGGTGGGGTACTTGCCAATCTTAGTGCTCCCTCCACCCCCTGACTATTTTGAAGCAAATCCCAGACATCATGTGTTTTCATCTATAAATACTTAAGTATGTCTCTACCAAGTAAAGTCTTTTTTTCCCCTTGATATATCATAACTGATATATTATCTCCCCATAATCTGTTCTAGCCCAAAAAGTTAACAGTAATTCCCTAATTTCATCACATATCCAGCCCAAGTTCCATTCTCTTTCTGTGGTTGTTCAAATCAGGATCCACACAGGGCCGCATTTGCACTAGACCTGTTTTTATTGCTTCCTGTGATGTTGGTTAACATTTCTCCCTTATTCCTGGTAAACCTGTTGGTAGGTCTGTACCTGTGATCAGATTTAGGTCCCTGTCTTGGTGAGAATACTTCTAGGTGGTGGCTGTTTCTTCTGTGGTCTTCTCTCAGGCTTTACCTTGCAAACAGAACCTTGCTGGGTGTTTCCTGGGATTTCAGGGTCATTGTCCCCAAAATAGCAGGGACATGCTGTTCTTCCTCTGTGAATAGGTTTTATTTGGGCCACAAATATCTTTGCACCTGTTTGAAAAGCAGTGTCACTTATCAGAAGAGTTATTTAACATGCGTTTGTGAGGTGATTGGATTACTTTCCAGGTTACCGCCCTTTGGAGTTTGGTTGTGAGAAAAGTTCTCTGAAAACGTAAGCTTGATTTCTTTTTCTTAGAGATATGCTTCCCACGTTGGTAACATCCTTATCCTTATCCTCGTGTTGGTAACACTAAGCAGAGTTCTGGAATGCGGAAGTAATCTGCAGTATGACCAGTATTGATTCCTTAAGGCAATTTTATCTTTTCTTGGTTAAAAAAAAAAAAAACCCAAATCTACTCATATGATAATTTTTGAAAATATTAAGAGAACCTGTGGATGGTTTAGATATAGTTTGAATGTCTTTAATTCATTATCAATTGAGTTTATTTTTATTACTACATTGGTATTTGTGCAGTACTACTTATTTTTTTCTTCTTTAGGCATATCTATTATGTTTTTTTTGTTTGTTTTGTTTTGTTTTTTTTTTTTTTTTTTTCGTGAGGAGATCAGCCCTGTGCTAACATCCGCCAATCGTCCTCTTTTTTTGCTGAGGAAGACGGCCCTGGGCTAACATCTGTGCCCATCTTCCTCCACTTTATATGGGACGCCGCCACAGCATGGCTTGCCAAGCAGTGCGTCGGTGCGCGCCCGGGATCCGAACCAGCGAACCCCGGGCCGCCGCAGCGGAGCGCGCGCACTTAACCGCTTGCGCCACCGGGCCGGCCCCTATCTATTATGTTTTTTAATGATTAAAATATATGTATGACAGTTTCCCTATAATTCTGTGGAGTTTTAGAAAAACCTGAAAATAACTTTTTAAAAACATCTTTTTCTTATATTGACCGTACCATTTAGAACATGACAAGTTAAACAGAGTTTTACTCAAGGCTGGAAATAGAAGTGATCGTCTGTAAGGAGGTGTGTGGGTGGGGGAGTTGCATGAGTAAAGCCTCCTTTGAGCCTGTCCAGTCAGGTCGAGCAGTGGCCTGAGGGTGTGCATCCCGCCAGACGTCTGCCCCAGAGATACTGGGCCCTCGAGGTGGAATGGCCAGATGCTGCCTACGCCCTTACCTGAGTGCATACTGGCTGCCCTCCTGCCAGGGCTGACCGCCCTTGAAGGTGCCTTGCCTGGCTCCTGAGTGTCTGGGTGATGCCGCCACGTTGGGCCTTTGCCTCTGTCAGGGTGCACGTCTGCAAAGTCCCACTCCAGGCCTGGGGGCACGCTGGGCAGGACAGGCACGCAGTGGCCCCGCTGCCCCTGCAGGTGCAAAGGTAGGATATTTCCTCATGCCCACAGTGCACATGGGACAGGTGTTTTGTGTTTCCTTTTCTCCTGCCTACCTTTAGCTATCTTGTTATACTTTGTGTGTCTCTGAAAACTGCCTTAAAATCCTTACTGAAACAAAATGAAAGTTAAGAAATAAGTGATATGCTTCGCTTCCAGCTGCCTTCACAAGTGCAGCTCTGTGTTGGAGGACCATGGTGCCTCAGTGGGGCAGATGAGGAGGGGGCTTGTCATCAGTGGGGCTGGCTCTTTGATTGCCTTTCCCAGCCACGGTACCATATAGAATCCACCCTCCACCCTCTCTGTTGGTAGGCAGTGACACTGAAGCCCGGAAGGACCACACGGCCAGAGAGAGGCGGGCAGCGCCTGCTGGTCAGTGCTGCTATGTGTGCGGTGCAGAGCACAGGCGCCCTGGGACTCAGGGGTGGGGTTCCACAAGGGCCTGTTGGGCATGGGGTGCTCTTGGACTCCTACTCTGACCTCAAACGGACATTTGCATCTGTGCAAGACTTTTGCCTGAAGAAAGTGACCTGTGGCTCAGAGAAGTTTCCCAGACCACGTGTTTAAGCCCTCTACCTCTTCACCAGAGCATTCAACAGGCGTAGTGAGCGTACGAGGTGTGCCCTCAGGACCCCTCGCTGAAGGTGCTGAGAGGGAGGTACGCTGTGCCCACATTGCTGGTCTGCTGTGATCTAGTTTCCAGCTTGGCTGGTGATCATGATTTATCATGTTTCTTGGGGGGTTTGCCTTTTCTCGGGTATTGATGTTTTCTTATTTTTCCCAGTGTTCTTCACTGTGTAGAAATATTTCATATGGGAGCTCTTTTGGGAGAAAGAGAGTGTGGCTCCTGTCCCTTGGCCTTGGCTCTGTGGTGCCTGTTGGCATTTTAGTTTTCTTGTTTTCACTGTGTTTTGTGGTTGGCAACCCACAGAACCAGCATCCTGGTCAAACCTGATTACTCTCAGGCTGCAGCTTCCTTCCTAGCTGTGAATGGTTCAGATCAACCCCATTCTTCCCCTGTAAGGTAGTTGTCTGGTATAAATGACATAATTAAAGCACTTTGGAAACTTTGCAATGTATCATAACTCAGAAGTTGCCCTTGAATGCTTCCTTTTAAAGGATTGGAATTAAATCTATTTCAGGAGAAAAAGTTGATGAGAATGATCTGTGTTAATTCAGAAATGGTCTCTAAAACTTGAAAATATAATTTTAGCGTTGTGTACCACACAAGCCATGTTTTCTGATTATCGCGGTTGAGGTGAGAATGCAGAGCCTACCAAGTGGCTCAGAGTTCTCTGTGAGCTCTGACCCGACCCCGTGTGTTACCACAGCTAACATGTGTAGGAGAAGAGTGAGCTCCAGTATCCATACCTGTCTGTGTGTAGGGTCGGGTCTCAGTGTTGGCTCTCCTCCTCCTCGTTCCAGCAGAGTGCCCTGCTTCCCGCAGAGCTCGAGGCCCAGTGCCCCGCTCTCCTGGCCCAGCTGGAGGAGGACAAGCAGCAGCAGCTCGCCTCTCAGGCAGAGACTGAGCTGCGGACGTGCCCGTCGGAAGCGTCATTTGAGCAGAAGACCGCACAGCTAAAGGTACTGGGGTTAAGAGTGATCTGTGTCATTGCTTGCCAGCCCTGGCAGTCTAGTGGTTAAGACTCGGTGCTCTCACCACGGCAGCCTGGGTTCGTTTCTGGTCAGGGAACCACACCACCCGTCTGTGGATTGTCACAGTGTGGTGACTTGCATGTTGCTGTGATCCTGAAAGCTATGTCACCAGGATCTCAAATACCAGCAGATCACCCGTGGTGGACAGGTTTCAGTGGAGCTTCCAGACTCAGACTGGGAAGGAGGACCCGGCCATCTACTTGTGAAAAAATTGGCCACGAAAACCCTATGAGTAGCAGCAGAGCATTGTCTGATACAGTGCCGGAAGGTGAGAGGATGGCGCAGAAAGACTGGGCAGGCTTCCGCTCTGCTGTGCACAGGGTTGCCAGGAGTCGGAATCGACTCAGCAGCACTAACAACAGTTTTATTGCTGTCCTTTCTCATCTGCGAGGTAAATAAGAAAAGTTTATTCTAAATTAATTTTGATGAGCAAAATTAAAACAAAATAGTTGCATTTTTTTTTTTTTGGTGAGGAAGATCATCCCTGTGCTAACATCTGCCAATCCTCCTCTTTTTTTTTTTTTTTTTTTTGCTGAAGAAGACTGGCCCTGGGCTAACATCCGTGCCCATCTTCCTCCACTTTATATGGGATGCTGCCACAGCATGGCTTGCCAAGCAGTGCGTCAGTGCGCGCCTGGGGTCTCAACCAGCGAACCCCGGGCCGCCGCAGCAGAGCGTGCGCACTTAACTGCTTGCGCCACTGGGCTGGCCCCAAGTTTCATTGTTTTTGAAACTGAGATTTTTCTAGGCAACTTTTTTCATTTTTATATTTATATATTTCATTTTTATATTTAAATTGGCTGGTCAGCATAGCTTTTCTGCTAAGCATTGTCATAAAATATTCCAACTGAGAAAGTTGGAGCCGTGTGCCTGGCTCTGGTGACTCAGCAACCACGTCAGGGCTCTTCTTGCTTTAATGATCCCGCTTTCACGGAAGGATGTCTGCAGGATGAATGGATACCTTCACTTCTCATGATAGTTGTTCTCGTAGGTTTGTTTTGTTTTTTGTTTTTTTATTTATTTATTATTATTATTTTTTTTCCCCTAAAGCCCCAGTAGATAGTTGTATGTCATAGCTGCACATCCTTCTAGTTGCTGTATGGGGGACGCGGCCTCAGCATGGCTGGAGAAGCAGTGCCTCAGTGCGCACCCGGGATCCAAACCCAGGCCACCAGCAGCGGAGCGCGCGCACTTAACTGCCAAGCCACAGGGCCAGCCCTGTTTTGTTTTTTAATGACAGCTTTATTGAGATATAATTCACACGCCATAAAAATCAGTCTTTTAAAATATACATTTCAGTGGTTTTTAGTTTATTCACAAAGTTGTGCAACTATCACTGCTGTCTAATGCCAGAACATTTGCATCCCCATGAAAAGAAACCCCTGCACATTAGCATTCTCTCCTCTCTGCCTGCCCCTGGCAACCAGTGATCTACTTTCTGTGGATTTGCCTTTTCTGGACATTTATAGAAATAGAATCATACAATATGTGCCATTTTGTGTTTGGTTTCTTTCATGGAGCATGGCGTTTTCTAGGCCCACATATGTGGTAGCGTGTATTAGTACTTGCTGTTTGCTTTCCATGTATCTTATGTCTCTTTTGTTCCTCTAATCCTCCATTATTGCCTTTTTTTCATTTTAATTTCCTTGATGTTTATTTTTCTATATCTTTTTTCGAGTTATTTTCTCATTGTTTACCGGGGATTACAATGAACACCTTACAACAATCTAGTTCAGTTAATGCCAACTTAGTTTTAGTAGTTTACAAAACTGTACTCTCACATAGCTTCATTTCCTCCTCCCTCCTTTGTGCTACTATTGTCATACAAAGTGCATCTGTTTATATTTTTTGCTCATTGCTATATGCAGTTGTCTTTTAAATCAAATAGGAGGAAAAAAGAATTACAAATGAAAACTCCATTTATTTTGTCTTTTATAATTACCTGTATGGTTACCTTTACCAATATTCTTTGTTTCTTCCTGTGGACTCAAGTTAATGTCTAGTGTTCTTTAATTTTAGCCTGAAGGACTCCCTTTAGTATTTCTTCAGGGCAGGTCTGTTAGTGACAAATTCTCCCAGTTTTTATTTATCTGGAAATGTCTTAATTTCTCACTGATTTTGGGTAGTTTCCTGGATATAGAATTCTTGGTTGACAGTCTTTTTCTTTCAGCACTTTGAGTATCTCGTCCTACTGCCTTTTGGTCTCCGTGGTGTCTTACGAGAAGAAAGCTGGCTCTTAGTCTTATTGGGGATCCCTTGTGTTGAGTCGCTTCTCTCTTGCTGCTCTCAAGATTCTTTCTATTTCTTTGTCTTTCAGCCATTTGATTATGAAGTGTCTAGGTGTGGATCTCTTTGAGTGTATCCAATCTGGAGTTCATTGAGCTTCTTGTATGTGTAGACTAACATTTTTTCATCAAATTTGTAAAAGTTGTGGCCCTTGTGTCGTCAGGTATTCTTTCTGCCCTGTTCCCTTTCTCCTTTCCTCTGGGACTCCCATTATGTGTATGTTGGTCTTTGAGGGTGTCCCACAGACCTTTAAGGCTCTACTTAAAGAGCCTCTACTTTTCCTCATTCTTTTTTCTTTCTGCTCCCCGGACTGAATAATCTCATTTGACCTATCTTCATGTTTGCTGATTCTTCTGCCCACTTGAATCTGCTGTTGAGCCCTCTAGTGAGTTTTTCATTTCAGTAGTTGCACTTTTCAGCTCCAGAATATCTATTTGGTTCCATTTGATACCTCTGTGTCTTTACTGAGTGGCTCTGGTTGGGGTGTGCTGTCAGTGCTCTTGCAGGCAGTTTGCAGCTCTGACTTACCTTTCACTTCCTGCTTGTGCAGAGCTGCAGGATCAGTGAAGTGAGAGAGCTTGGAGCTGTGGGGGAAGAGAGAGAATCCCCCTCTGCCCTTTCCCTTAAGGTTCTTATGGCTGGTCAAATAATTAACCAGACAGGTTAGTGGGAGAAAATAATACCAAGTTTAATAACATGTATACATGGGAAAAACCAGGGACACTGCATTTCTCAACACAATAGCAGAGATTCTCGTCTTAAATACCATCTTCAGCTAAAGACAAAGGAGGATGTTGGGGGTCGGGGGAGTCAGTTACAGGAGATTACCACTAAAGCACAGTAAACAAGAGTAAGGTTATTATGCAGATTTAAGGCCTCACCTTCCACACTGATAAGTTTCTAGAAATGAGGTCATCCCCCCTCTTCCCAATACAGAGAGGGAGATACCTTTACAAATGGAGATTTCCCTTATAAATGTAAATGTTTGTCTGGCAACTCCTTGCAGGGCCATCTAGAGAATGTGGCCAGAGAGACAGAATTTTTGATAAGATGGGCTTGTTGGTGCCTTTCCTATTGTAACATCTGTTTTATATTATATTACAGCCATCAGATAGGAACTCCTTCCTGGAACAGATCTTCTATGTCAAATTCTTTAGGCAGTTAGTGGGGGAAGTCAAATGTCCGTCAGAGAAAACAGTCACGGTAAAGAGAGCTATTTCAGGATGGCCAAATCTTGATCTCCCACAGAGCCTTCTCAGGTCTTTCTGGGCACGTGCACAGCCGGATACATGCCCATGCCTTCTAAATTCCCAGGAATATGTTAGAGCTTTTCAAAGCCCCCTGTTGACATCTCATTCTTGACTGTTGCCTTTTAAGTTTTTTTGATCTGCCTGTTATTAACTATTATCACAGCCTCAGGCCACTGTGATGTTAAACAGTTGCTGTTGATCGGTTTGACAAATGGCCTGGGGATAGGATCGTTGACCTAGAGTGAGCTCTGCATCAGGTCCAGCATTGAGAATGAAGCTTTTCAGTGAGCTGCCGGACAGGTCAGTTGGTGGCAGTTGGTAGGGTGGTGCTTTTGGGGAGCTCCAAACTCATTCTGTCATCCCCTCGGCCCCTGGCTACCGGGCTGCTGTTTTCAAAGCTGTCCCAGGGATTGATGGGATGGGGGCAGGTTCAAACACCCCAAAGCTTGCTGTTCTGTTGGAGACTCAGCCTTTGTTTTCAACTCTCTGGATTATTGCAAACCTTTCTTAAATTCCAGAGCTCTGAAAAAGTTTTCAGTTTTTGCCAGTGTTCTTAGTGCATTTATAGAGGAGTGGATTTTTGGAGGTCCTTATTCTGCCATTCTGGAAGTGCTGCCTCTGTAGTTTCTTTTTAAAAAATAAGCTTATTTTGTTAATATAGTTTAACTTATTACATAAACCTTATTAAAAATGTCTTTTATTATTTAAGAAGAAACAGCGTTTATCTTTTAAAACCAAAGGAACTTAGGTTTCTAAATATCTTGATTTTGATGGTCATAATACACAGATGATCTGTTTATTTTGTGTTCTATACGATAAGCACATTTGAATGGATGTTCACTGTGGGTTGCAGCCTTGGCCTTTTTTTTTTTTTTTAAAGATGTTTATTTATTTATTTTTCCCCCCCAAAGCCCCAGTAGATAGTTGTATGTCATAGTTGCACATCCTTCCAGTTGCTGTATGTGGGATGCAGCCTCAGCATGGCCGGAGAAGCGGTGCGTCGGTGCGCGCCCGGGATCCGAACCCGGGCCGCCAGCAGCGGAGCGTGCGCACTTAACCGCTAAGCCACGGGGCCGGCCCAGCCTTGGCCTTTTTGATCACTGCTCTTGACACACAGTACGGACTCATAAATATTTGTGGGATGAACTAAATTCTAGCAAACAAAAGAAAAATGGAACAAGCGTAATTTTATAGCTTAATGGCTTTTTTTTCGTTATTAATGTACTTTTGTACAGGGTGAATTTGAAAGTGAAAAGAAAGCTGCTTTGCATGAAAAAGAGGAGATACACAGACTTGAGTGTGAGCAAGCTCAGCGTTTCTACCAAAAGGAGAAAGAGTCTTTGTCTCTTCAGCTTCAGGAGAAGAGTAACCAGATCCTGCAGGTGTGTCAAATGCGTCTTTTGTTGGTTACTACTTTTTTATGTGTGGTAAAATATGCATAACATAAAATTCACCATTTTGACCATTTTTAAGTGTACAATTCAGTGGCATTATCCACATTCACAGTGCTATGCAACCATCACAGCTATCCATTTCCAGAACTTCTTCAAGATCCCAAGCAGAAACTCTATGCCCATTAAACAACAACTCCCCATTTCCCCTCCCTCCAGCCCTTGTACCCACCATTTGCCTTTCTGTCTCTATGAATTTGACTACTCTAGGGATCATATAATTGGAATCATACAACATTTGTCCTTTTGTGTCTGGCTTATTTCACTTGGCATAATATCCTGAAGGTCCGTCCATTTGTGGCATTGTCAACTGAGGAAAAAGCCACTGCAATTTAAACAGCAGATATTTACTTAGGCAATTGGAATTGTAATTCGGGAGACACAGATTCAGGTAGAAACCCAAAATGTGCTTCAAGGAAGACAAGACAAAGGTTTATAAAGGCTAAAAGAGATAAATTACAGAGGTTGTTTTGCAAGAGTTGTGATTGGCGCCGACGACAACTGTTACTTCTTGGCTACACGTGACTGGTTGCTAAGGCCATCTCTGAGGCAGAAAGTTCTTATCTATGGGAGTAAGCATATTCCTTGGAAGACAGTCAGGATGACAGCAGTGAAGCACAGTTCAAAGGTTACATTCCATCTGGGTGGAGACGTCAGAAGCCCCACTTCTCTAATGGCTTACCAGCTCCATTTAATTTAATTTAATTTAATTTAATTTAATTTAATTTTATATTTTATTTTATCTTATTTATTTTATTTATTTTTATTTATTTTATTTTTATTTTTTATTTCATTTCATTTTATTTATTTTATTAAATTTTTTAATTTAATTTTTTAATTTATTTTATTTTATTTATTTCATTTTTTGTGTGTGAGGAAGACCAGCCCTGAGCTAACATCCGTGCCCCTCTTCCTCCACTTTATATGGGACGCCGCCACAGCATGGCCTGACAAGCGGTGTGTCGGTGTGTGCCCGGATCCGACCCAGTGAACCCCGGGCCATGGAAGCAGAACCGCGCACTTAACTGCTGCACCACTGGGCCGGCCCTCCCAGCTCCATTTTAGGAGCCTTGACATATGTCACTTCTTTCTGTTATCCTGTCCACAGCATATTCAAAATGTTTTGGCTTTTTATGGCCAAATAATACTCTATTGTTTGTAGATACTACATTTTATTTATCTGTTCATCTATTGATGGTTGTTTCTGCCTTTTGGCTATTGTGAATAATGTTGCTATGAACGTTGGTATACCAGCATCTATTTCAGTCCCTGCTTTCAGTTTTTTGGGGCTATATATCTAGGAACAGAATTATTGGGTCATAGGATAATTCTATATTTAACTTTTAGAGGAACTGCCAAAGTGCTTTCCACAGTGGCTGTAGCATTTTACATTTCCACCAACAGTGCAGAAGAGTTTCAGTTTCTCCACATCCTTGCCAACACTTATTTTCCATTCTTTTGATAGTAGCCGTCCTGCTGGGTGTGAGGTATTATCTCATGGTTTTGATTTGCATTTCCCTGTTAGTGATGTTGAACATCTTTTCGTGGGCTTATTGGCCATTTGGATGTCTTCTTCGGAGAAATATCTGTTCAAGTGCTTTGACAGTTTTTGAATTGGGTTGTTTTTTGTTGTTGTTGAGTTGTTTTTCATTATTGCTTTTGAAAGTGTAAATGTGTATTTGTACTATTTTTTGAGATAGTCCCACTGTGTAGATCTTTCAGAGTTGTAATAGTAGTGTTTACTTTCCTTCTCTGACTTCATCATTGTTTTGTGCTGGTCTCAGCCTATCAGTAACAGAGAGAGAAAGCTCATGGGCCTGGGGTTCGTCTTTTATTGGGGTTGAGGGTGGGGGCCTAGGGTTTCATAGGCTTACTCTTCATTGGTGAATTTAAAACATAAGATCGGGAATTTAAAGCATGAGAAGAGAAAAAACAAGTGACCCAAATGGTCAGTTCTTGAAATCAACCAAGATCTCCAAAACAAAGGAGCCTCAGTGGGGGGAGGCGGCCTGGCTCTTTATCCAGTCATGTGGCTGGCAATGTGTTTATTTGTGCTAGCCCTCTTTGAAGTGGATGCTTGGACAGTTAAAGGTTAAGTCAGGCAGTTGCATTACAAAAAGAAAAAAAAAAAACCAACTCTTAGGGTTGTCAACTTAAAAAGCAAATTTGCCTGCTATTTTATCTCAAAATGAGTTTGTTCAGGATGAGCCAAAAGAATTGCAATTCAGGATATGTATGATATGGCAAACCATAGGAAAATCTGGAAAAAAAGGATGGGAGATGCTTTTATGGAGAAAAAGGGGGAGAGGGAGGGGCTGTTCTAAAGGAAAATCCATTGGGGGAAAGTAACAGTTTAGGGCGGCAATGGCTTCTCATTGGCTGAGCTGTGGTGTTTCTCATTGGCTGAGCTGTGGCGTTTCTCATTGGGGGAGCTGTAGCATTTCTCATTGGCTGGTCTGTAGCGTCTCTGATTGGCTGGGCTGTTGTCAGGTGGGGAGAGAAGTCTTCCTTCAGTGGTAAAGTAGTTGTACTTCCTGTGGGAGAGGCAAGCTTCTGTGTCTTCCTGTTTGGTATCATTGAGGATGTGTGACCAGGGGTGAGAGGTCCTCTGGCAGGCCTACCAGACTCTGGTTTTGTTGAGGTTTCTCTTATTAATTTCCGCAGGGTTTATACTACAGTCATCATGCAGGGTCGCTGGGTTGGAACTTCTTAATAGATTGGAGGCAGAGTTTACTTGTGAATGTGTGCCGGGCACTGTGCTAAGCATATTACAGAATTTTATCATTTCTGTACAGTTCTCTCCCACTCATTGTACAGATGCTTCGTGTCACGGAGGCCCAGGAAAGGTTCCATTAATTTGCTAAAAGTCCAGTGGCTGCCAAGTGGCAGAGCCAGGCCTCTCTGACTTGAAACACTGCACGTTTTGGGAGGACATAAAAATGACTCTCAACCAGAGGTCAGTGCAGCGGAGGTCAGTGATCAGCAGCAGGTCGAGAGGCACGTTCCCGGCTGCAGCAGCCCTCCCGTGCTGGGAGCCCAGCCACAGAAAGGCAGGAGGGGGCAGTGTGCAGTGGAGCAAGATGGCTGAGGTGGGAAGGGGATTCCATGAGGAAGAAGGGCCTTTCAAAGTGTTTCTTAAACTTTTTCTTCAAGTACCAGGCATTTCTGCTGTGATGCAATATATGTATTCCTGAAAAACTTCTCCTTCTGTAAAAAAAAATACTAAATATAACGCAGCTCGTGAGCAAAAGAGAGTTGAAGATATACCATTCAAAACTTATGCAATTTTATAACTCAAGTACCGGCACAAACAGTGGGGATCCTAATAAAAGTATTAACACAGTTAAAAAGAAAGGCTAAATTCTGAAATAAGAAAGAAATTGTAGGGGCTGGCCCAGTGGCTTAACAGTTAAGTGTGCGCGCTTCGCTATTGGTGGCCCGGGTTCGGATCCCAGGCGCGCACTGACACACCACTTCTCTGGCCATGCTAAGGCCGTGTCCCACATACAGAAACTAGCAGGCTGTGCAACTATGACATACAACTATCTACTGGGGCTTTGGGGGAAAAAAGGAGGAGGATTGGCAATGGTTGTTAGCTCAGGGCCGGTCTTCCTCAGCAAAAAGAGGAGGATTGGCATGGATGTTAGCTCAGGGCTGATCTTCCTCACAAAAAAAAAGAAAGAAAGAAATTGTAAAGCAGATAGAGCGATTAAAACAGGGATGATAGCTTGATGGAAGGGAGTGTGGGAGTTGAGGAAGAGAGAGTGAAAGACGTCAGAGTGGTGACACTAGGGGACAGACCGCCCAGAGACCCTTGTGGGTGAGTGGCTGGGGGCAGCGCACGCCAGTGCAGCTGTTGCATTCGGGGGGCTGTGCTTCCTGCTGGTGTTCCTTGCTGCCCCTGTCATGAGCGAGCCAAGAGGAGCTCACGTGCTTGTTTGTTGTGGCCAGGCAGTATCCCCAGTCAGAGAATAAATGGTGCTTTAGGCAAACCAGACTCTTCCAAGAAGTTGTTTTCATTGTGAACTAATCCTTCCAGTGTCTTTAAAATGTAATTACTCAGTTAGAATAGTGCTATGAAGTAAGGAATTGTGTCACCCAGGTTAAGTACCTAAGAAGTCCAGTCTTGTTGCTCTTGGAGCTCCTAAGCTCTCCCTTCCTGCCCTCTCCCATGCCTCCTTCCCCACCAGAGTGACCACTCTCCTGATTTTTATAGGTTTGTCACTTACTGGTGTGTTCTTGAACAATATGTTGCTTAGTTTTAGCTGTTTTTGACCTTCGTACAGGGAGGTCTATAATTGCCTGTCTCGTGCAGTGTTGATTGTGGGATCCATTGATGGCGATGTGTGGAGCTGTGATCACTCATCTTCATTGCAGAGTAGTATTCCATTGCATATCGCCAGTTATTCATCAGTAGACTTCGGCTTTTTTCTAGTTTTCTGCTATTAAGGGTAGAGCTGCCATGAGTCTTCTTATACATGTCTCTTAATACAAATGTGCAGGAATTTCTCAAGATTATATACCTAGAAGTGACATTGCTAGATTGTAGGGTTCTGCACATGTTCAACTTGGTCAGGTAATACCAGACTATTTTCTAAAGTGGTTGCACCAGTTTACGTTCCACCAAAAGTGAATGCAAGTTCCTGTTACTGCACGTCCTTGCCTATACCTAGAATGTTCCTACTTTTTAAATTTTTTAAAAATTATTTTATTGAGGTTATATTGGCTTATAACAGTATGTAATTTTAGGTGTACATTATTATATATGAGTTTCTGTATAGACTGCATCGTGTTCACCACCAACAGTCCAGTTTTTATCTGTCACCATATGTATGTGTCCCTTTACCCCTTTCGCCCTCTTCCCACCCCCTTCTCTGGTAACCACTAATCTGTTCTCCCCATCTATGTGTTTGTTTATCTTCCACATATGAGTGAAATCATATGGTATTTGTCTTTCTCTGTCTCATTTATTTCACTTAGCATAATACCCTCAAGGTTGATCCATGTTGTTGCAAATGGCACAGATTTGTCTTTTTTATGACTGAGTAGTATTTCATTGTGTGTGTGTGTGTGTGTGTGTGTGTGTGTGTGTGTATACCACATCTTCTTTATCCATTCATCTGTTGATGGGCACTTGGGTTGCTTCCATGTCTTGGCTATTGTGAATAATGCTGCGATGAATGCTGCATATATCTTTTTGAATTATTGATTTCATGTTCTTTGGAAAAATACTCAGTAGTGGAATAGCTGGATCATATGGTAGTTCTATTTTTAATTTTTTGAGAAATCTCCATAGTGTTTTCCATAGTGGCTGCAGCAGTTTGCATTCCCACCAGCAATGTATGAGGCTTCCCTTTTCTTGACATCCTCTGCAACGCTTGTTTTTTCTTGTCTTGTTAATTATAGCCATTCCCACGGGTATGAGATGATATCTCTACATCATGATTTTGATTTGCATTTCCCTAATGATTAGTGATGCTGAATATCTTCTCATGTGCCTGTTGCCTGTCTGTATATCTTCTTTGGAAAAACGTCTATTCATATCCTCTGCCCATTTTTTGATTGGGTTGTTTGTTTTTTGTTGCTGAGTTATATGAGTTCTTTGTATATTTTGGAGATTCACCCCTTGTTGGATATATCATTTGCAAATATTTTCTCCCAGTTGGTGGGTTGTCTTTTCGTTTTGTTCGTGGTTTCCTTTGCCATGGAGAAGCTTTTTAGTCTGATGTAGTCCCATTTGTTTATTTTTTCTTTTGTTTCCCTCACCTGTGTAGACATGGTATTTGAAAAGATGCCACTAAGTCCTATGTCAAAGAGTGTACTGCCTATATTTTCTTCTAGGAGTTTTATGATTTCAGGTCTTACGTTCAAGTCTTTAATCCATTTTGAGTTAATTTTTGTGTGGGGTGTAAGGTAATGGCTACTTCATCCTTCAGCATGTGTCTGTCCAGTTTTCCTAACACCATTTATTGAAGAGACTTTCCTTTCTCCATTGTATGTTCTTGGCTCCTTTGTTGAAGATGAGCTGTCTGTAGATGTGTGGTTTTATTTCTGGGCTTTCAATTCTGTTCCATTGATCTGTGTGTCTGTTTTTGTGCTGGTACCATGCTGTTTTGATTACTATTGCTTTGTAGTGTATTTTGAGTCAGTCTTTTATTGTTCCATATAAATTTTAGGATTCTTTGTTCTATTTCCATGAAGAATGTCATTGGGATTCTGATTGGGACTGCATAGAATCTGTAGATTGCTTTAAGTAGCATGGACATTTTAACTATGTTTATTCTTCCAATCCATGAACATGGAATATCTTCCCATTTCTTTATGTCTTCTCTTTCTTTCAACAATGTCTTAGAGGTTTCAGTGGATAGGCCTACTTTTTAATTTTTGCCAATTTTGTGGCTATGAAGTGTAGTTGCGTGGTGGTCTTAATTTGCATTTCCTTATTTTCTAATAAGATTGTGTATCTGTTAATACGTTTATGGCCCATTTGTGTTTCCCCTTCTGTGAAATGCCTGTTTGTATCTTTTTCCATTTTTCTATTTTGAAATAATTGTTTATCTTTTTCTTACTGACGTAGGGAAGTTCTTTGTGTATTCTAGATTTCTTCTAATTTGTGTTTTTTTCCTTCTTTCTGTTATCTTTTGATGAACAAAGTTCTTGACTGATGAATTAACTTTATTACCTTTTTTCCTTTTCGAGCTTGTGCTTTCTCTGCCTTAAGAAATCCTTTCCTATTTCATGCAAATATTCTCCAAGATTATCTTATAATTTAACTTTTAATCCACATGGAAGGATATGAAGTAGGGGAATGAATTTTTTCCGTGAGGATTACCTAAGACCTGTGTATGGCATCCATCGCTGCTGCTCTCACATACACGTGGGAGGTCTGTGGCCCCTCTCTTAGGCTCCTGTGGTGACCCTGTGCAAATGCGGCACAGTTCTAGTGGCTGTAGCACCTGGCATGGCGGGCTCCAGCTCTGTTTCTCTTCAGGAATATCTTTGCTGTTGCCTTTTACTCCTTCATGTGAGCACCAGGATCTGCCTGTTCAGTTCCTCAAAAATCTCCTGCTGGGATTGTGGTTGAAATTGTATTGAATCTGTACATTCTTTTAGGGAGAATTGACATCTTTATGTTATAGGGGCATTCTGTCTAAGATTCTGGAGTATCTCTCTATTTGGTTTTGTTAATTTCTCTCTCTGAACTGTGTAATTTTCTCCATGGAGGTCTTGCATATCTTTTGTTATATTTGCAGTTTGATACTTGAGAATAGGTACTTTAAAACCAACAGTTGTCAAGTGTAGCAATGCAACTGGCTGTTGTACTGAGCTTAACGGGGATGCTTGCACTCTTAATTTTTAAGAATAATGTTTGCTGTAGCTGTTTGTAGATGGTTTTTTTCAGGTTAGGGAGGTGATGGATTTTTATGTGACTAGATATTAAATTTGCTTTTTCTGCATTTATTAATATAAAATTATTTTTCTCATTTAATCTGTTAATGTGGTAAATCACAATGATTTTCTAATATTAAACCAACATATCTGTGTGATAAACTAGTTTATACATAATTTTCAGGTATTGCTAGATTTTGTTTTCTAGTATTCTTTTTAAACCTTTTGAATCTGTTTTCATTTTGACTGATCTGTAATTTCTCCTCGTTTCATGACAGTCTCATAAAATAAGCGAGGATTATGCTCCCCCACCCTTTCTACTCTCTGGACAAGTTTGTGTAAGATTGGAATTATCTTTTCCTTAAATGTTTGGTAAAATCATTTAAGGGGAAAACTGAGCTTAAAATTTTCTTTGTGGGAAGATATATAGGACTATTTCTATTTTCTGTTGCTTTTCAGTCAGTTTTGTTGAGATGTTTATTTGCACTTCTCTTTTTCTTGATCAGTGTTGCTAGAGGTTCACCTGTTAGATTTTTTTCCCCAGTTGCTGTGTCCTTTTGGCAGTAGGAGGGAGCAGAGCCGGCAGAAGGAATGGTCTGCTGTCCATAGGCTCTCAGTGGAACCAGCCCTTGTGGTGGCCTGCTGGCCTGTGCTGGCTGGCCATCAGCCATGGGTGTGCCACCCTGAAAGGCCGACCTTGGGTGTGGAGCTCTATGCTGCGAGGCCTGCAGGGGTCTGCCATCCGTTGACCGCCGTCCACTGTCAGCACTCTGGCTGCTCGGGCCGCAGCCGGCTCGGAGCAGTCTGGGCACCGCAGTTCCAAGTGAAACTTGCAATTCACTTTTTTATTTATTCCATTCTCTTTAATTTTTCCAGCTACCTGTGCATCTTAGTCTGATGTAACCAGTTTATAGAATCCATATTTTTTCTGATTTCCCTCCAAGCACAACATTGAAACTGTCTTTACAGTTTGCTTTTGTTCCCGGCAGTAAATTGGTTTCACAGTTGCCCTCTTCTTTTCCTCTGCCTGTGTTTTCTCACACCGTCTTCAGGGCCACATGCTGGTGTCCCTTATCCGTCTTCTCCCCCCACAAACCTGCTCTTCCTGCTGCTAGATACAGAGACGGCTGTGCCAGCGTGGTGCTGCCCCAGCCCGGCTTCTCCACTTGGACTCCACTTGGCTCACCACGCATCACTGCCCTGCCACCGCCAGCCATCCTTGACGGAGGGGTCAGACTGGTGCACTCTGCCCAACAGCCCCACCGAGTGTGCACGGCCATGCTCTGTGGTGTCCCCTGTTCTTCTGTCTTTGTGCGGAGGACACCCAGATTCTCATCAGTGAACTGGCCAGTCATGAGAAGTCTCTGCCGTTGGTGACTTGCTCAGGGGAGAGGCTCTTAGGTGACGGGGCTCAGGTCGCTCTGTTGCTGGGAAGATACACTTGTCACTTTTTAAGCTATGCAGTAAAAACCCCCGTGGTCTGTGGCCACTGCTTGGGGAGCCCACAGTAGCCGTGCACACCCAAGGTGGCTGGTGCCACTCACTCACCCAGCCCACTGAGACACCACGGTTGTTGACTCTTTTTGTTTTTAGAGAGAAATATGTAAGATAGATCTTGGCTGCCTGGCAACTAATTTTTATTCTGAATCCCCGGAAAAGGGATTTTGTTTTGAATTATTATTTGTGAGAATAACCTCTGGTGAATTTGCCCCTTCCCCCTGATGGCTAGGGCAGGCTGGGTTGTTTATTGTATTTTTGTAGGCGATGAATAATGGAGGAAAACCATATTAATAATTTTCACCTTTAATCACCCCTTGTTCATCTTATGCCATTTTTTTTTAAATGGGATGATAAAAATGTCTTACAGAAATTTATTTATAATGAAATTGTTTTAACTAAAGCTTTAACAATTTTCCTCAACAGCTGAGAGACCAAATTTTAACCCTAAGCCGTGAGATAGAAGAGCACCGTTCTGCCCTGGCACAGCTACAGCAACGGCGTGAGAGGGAGAACCAGGAGGGCACGCGCCTCATCTCCATGCTCAAGTCCGACATCGACCTGGCACACACGGAAAGGTCAGCGGCGCCCCGTCTGTTGCTGCTGCCCCAGCACCTTCTCCGCCCGCGGGAGTGCACGTTGATAGCAGGCGGCTGGGACCCTGAGCCACGTTATTCTTGTCGTTCAAAGAGGTTTTAAACATGGAGAAAAGTACTGAGTAATGTAACAGACACCTACATACCTACCACCTTGCTTTGCCAAATCTTCACATTTTGCCAAATTAGAAAATTTGATGCTATAATGCAGGCACAGTTAGTGATCTGTCCCTTTGTCTTGGTTGCTTGGGAGTCTTATTTAAGAAATAGTTTCCTACTCTGACACCATTCAGATTTTTTCCCGTATGTTGTGTCAGCTTTAGTTTTCTTTTCATGCAGGAATAGAATGTGCCTGGAGCTGTTCAGTTATTTGTTTATTTGCATCTGAGATCAGGAAAGTCGCTCATTTTTTCTGCCAGTCTGAGCAGTTGGCTCAGGGCCATGCATTGGAAAGTGTAGCTTGTGGGGTGGCCCTTTCTCTGGGCCCCTTTCTGCTGTGTCCCGTCCACTTGTCTCTGCCCGGTGTCTTATAGTCCTGTGGCTCAGTACTGAAGTCGGGACCTGGCCGGTTCCGCCACCCCTGGCCCTTTGTCCTCAGTGTACACCTTCAAGGGTCGAGAGAAACCAGGCCAGGCGGGCGGGCTTTGTTTAGTCCTGAGCTTGATGTGCAGAGAATGGCATCTTTCTCGCACTGGTGCGGGGTCTGTGTTGAGGTTTCCTCTGATTCTCTTCATAGTTTTCTAATTCTCCATGGAGACCTTGCCTGCTTTTTCTAGCATTTGTTTGTAGCTGCCTTGTGTCTTGATGCTGACCCCTCAGTTGCCCTGAATCACTATGGTGAGTGCAGGGTGGAGTGTGACGGGCTTGGCGGTCACCAGCTCCGCACACTGGAGGGACATGGCAGAGAGAAAAGGACCCCCAGGTTTTTGGGGAGTGTGCCTGGCTGGGCAAGCAGCAGCTGCAGACTCCCTGACACCCACAAATGTTTGGCATTTTTGAGCATCATCACGGGACCAGGGGTCAGCGTGGCCTGGACAGGGTGCAAAGAGGAAGTGGGGGCAGGCTTTGAGGGCGTCTTCTGGCATTTTCTCTCAGAGCAGAGCTGACTTGCCCTCCCTGACCCACTGTCTGTGTGGTCGTTCTCATGCCTACCCCCACACGCTTCCACCGCAGGGCCTTTGCATGTGCTGTGCCCGTCTTGCTTGTTCTCATAACCTCGGTAGCCACCTGCAGGGCCTGGGAAGCAGCAAGGAGCTGTCTGCGGCCTCCCCCAGCTGTTTGTGTGCTCAGGGCAGTCTGCCCCACTGCCTCCTTCCCGCCTCACCTCGCAGTTCCTGCGCCCCGATCTCACTGTCTGTCTCTCACCCGGAATGTCAGCTTGCAAGGGGCGGCTCTTGGTGTGTTGTGTTCAGTGTTTCCCTGTGTTGGGGGCAGTGCCTGTGCTGGGCCTGTGATAGGGCTGTGAGTGTGTGAAGGGATGGGGTGGGCAAGCCTCTTTCCTGCCTACTTCAGCCCTGACGTCTGACGGGTGTGGGAGCTCGTGTTGGCCTGTCTGGCTGGCACATTTGCTACAGCGCTTTGCCCATAGCTACGTCCTGAGCGGGGTCACGATGCCACAGACAGATGAGGCCCAGCTGGCAGGGCTGGTCTAAAAGGATGCAGCTCAGACACGGGTGCAGGCTGGTTTGTGGTCCTATGAAGAACAGAACAGTCCAAGCTTTGGGGTTTGTGTGGCCCCAGAGAGAGGCATGGGAGAGCCACGACTTCCCATGCACGTGGGCCGTGGGTCAGGTGTGACTTCTGATTTTTGAACAGATATTTTGTAAAAGGGAAGAACCCCGAGGCCATGTTTGTACCCAGCTCTGCTCCTGAGGGTCGGAGAGCCTGTGGCGTGGGGACTGGTGGGGTTTGTGTGCTCCCTGCCCCAGGGGAGAGCAGGTGGGGGCGGCCTCTAGACGAAGCTGGTGTGCTCTGGCTCGGGGGCTTTGCTCCACGCTTCAGGTCACAACAGTGCAACACCTTTTACAAGTCAAGAGCAGCAACAGAAAGATCTGCTCACGTTGTCAGAGCCGCCCCCCGGCCGTGCTGCTGTTGTCCCGGTCAGACAGGGCTGGGTCTGGGCCGACGGCCGCTGTCTGGTGTGCTTCCCTCCTCAGGAGAGCTCTGCGGGATGCCCTGAGGAGGCTGCTGGGTTTGTTTGGAGAGACGCTGAAGGCTGCCATCTCCCTGAGGAGCCGGATCGGTGAGCGCGTGGGGCTCTGTCTCGAAGACGAGAGCCCACCCGACATGCAGCTGGTGGGCCAGGCCCCATCTGCAGGTGAGTGCCAGGCCCAGGGCGCTGAGGGCCTCCTGGGGCCGCTGTGCTGGGAGCACCGCCCTCCCCCTTCCCTCCCACCACTGTGCTTAAAGACAGCCAAGCACTGGGCCCCGGGAACCTGCTTCTTATGTTAATATGGGTGTCGTTGTTAGCAGTGCGGGCATGCTGGTCCTTTGCTGCTGGTGGTCGGGTGTGCGGCCATGCGGTGTGTGTAGGCTGCTGTATTTGCTCACATTGTAGCACCAGCACTTGATGAGACGTGGCCTGGGTGTGATGCGGCCCTGCCAGAACTGGACGGAACTTTGCCAGAATGCGCTGAGATGTCTTCAGTGGCTGAAATTAGCAGTCACGTCTGTGAAAGCTTTTTTATGAGCCCAGAAAGTACGCTGGAATGTGAGCAGCCAATTAGGAGAATCTACCGGAGCCTTGGCCTGGCAGTGGACGGCCTCCTGGAAATGGCCCTGAACTCCAGCAGGCAGGTGAGACGTGGCCCCACTCGGCACCATCCTCACTGCCCGTTCTCTGTTCTGTGGCCCCATTTTGGCCCCTACTGCTGATTCTCTTTTTCAGAGAAGGATAAGGGATTGAATAAGTGAATAGACTGAGTCATTGATGATATTACAGCTCCCAGGTGCTCTGCGGGCGCCGTTCATATGGCTTTTGTGATTCTCAACCAAACCCTGCAGGATGAGAGGGATGTTTCCACTTTCCAGGCAGATCTGGCTTCTCTCTCCATTCTCTTCTCCACTGGGTGTGGAGAAACTCTCGATTCTGGGGGGCTAATTTGCTTCCCTTGTGTCATTTTATCTTCTGTCACTACCAACGACATTCTTCTACGTGTTCTTCTTTAAGAAGGAGTCTTTTCTGAGGAAGTAGGCTTGCTCTGAAGGAAAAGTAAAACCTCAGTGTACTTAGTTTAGACCTTATATAATCCGCCCCTTTCTTTTACTATATTTACTTCATGTACTATTTTAATTCCACATTGAATATATTTAGAGATTATCACTGAAAAAGGGCATTATTTTTGTTAACCCTTTTAGAACATTTTAATCAATCAGGAAAGATGTTAAATAGGAATATATGGAAAGCAATAAAAATTCTTTTTTCCAGAGTCAGACCAGTTAAAAAAATGAGGCTTTTTATGCAAAGCATTGCTGTTCAGATCTCAGAATAGCTGCAGAAATTTCCTCCTGCTGAAGGTGCGGAGAGCAACAGTATCGAAACCTGGTTTTTCTTTCTGGCTCCTCCCAGCTGCTGTTTTCTTCCCTTTGTGCCCTCCTATCTTCTCTCAAAAAGAGGACAGATTTGGGCAGCATCTGACGAGTAATCAGGTGTTTTTGATTGTCCCTCCAGTGTCATAAAAGGAAAACAGACACTCACATGTGAGCATCTCGTGGGTGGGCACTGTGTCTGCAAGTGTAACCCGGCCTGTGGCCCTGGCGTCATGTCCGAGCAAGTGCGCTAGTCTCTTGTGGGCTCACGTGTGCTCTCAGTGTGTCCCATTCCTTAGAAGTCCTACTGCATGGACTGTGTTCTGCAGGGCACCCGGTCCCGCAGCCGGGAGGAACATGGGGCCTGTGGGAGAGAAAGCAGGGCAGGTTTTGGGGGGAGGCAGGGTGAGCAGAGCGGAGTCCTATGGGAAGTGGAAAGTCAGCGCAGGGCAGCAGGAGGGGTGTGAGGGGCCCTGATCAGTCGGGGTCAGGGGTGGGGTGGCAGGAAGGGCGGGCAGTGGCTAGTTGGCTGGAGGAGGTGTCATGAGAGGTTGGAGGCTGGGGGAGGTGACCCTAGGTGAGGCATGAGGAGTGGCGGCCTCAGGGGCTGCTTTCAAGGTAAAATCAACAGATTTCAGTAGAGTCTGGGTCTGGAGAAGGCCGGAGCTGCATGAAGTACATGAGGAGGCCGAGGGAGGCCTAGGCCAGGTGCTCAGTTGTCTGTCAGGACAGCGCGGTATATGGGCGTTTTGGATTCAGACATTAACCCAGGCCCCCCAGCCTGGGGATGGCCTGGGAGCCTCAGACTGGACATGCCCGTCAGGGGAGTGCGGGGAGGAGGGGAAGGTTAGGGCCTGGGGCTGAGCCTCGAGAGGGGCCTCGTGGCATCTGGGTCAGGGAGGGAGGGTCTGCAGGCAGTGGGGACGTGTAGGTCTCCTGCCCAGTGTGGTGACTGGCCCATGGTGCCCTTCCTCCCGCACCTCTCCTGTCATTTCTCCACCTGCCGAGACCAGGTGGCCCGTCCCTGCCCAGGGCCAGGTTCTCAATGTCGGCTTCCTGCCACGTGTGTCCTTGGAAGTGCACCTTCGCCTCAACACACGTGGTGTCAGCACTTCACAAATGCACGAGTGTTCTGTGCCGTTTGTCTGTGTCTGTGTGCAGAATTTTTCTTGGTTGAAAATTTGTTGAATTACCAGGTTTAATTATTTAGTAATTGATATAACGTTGAACGTCGAAATTGTTTCATGTGGAATATTTATCATTTCACCAGGATTCTATGCCAGTAGGCTTCTATTGGTATTAATAAAAGTTTTGATGATTTTTGATACACAGTTCCAGTTTTCAAATGTGTTTCAACAGCTAGAGGAAGCACGTCAGATTCATTCTCGTTTTGAGAAGGAATTTAGCTGTAAGAATGAGGAGACACTACAGGTCGTTAGAAAGCACCAGGAGTTACTGGAGCGCCTGGAGGAGGAAAATGCGGCCAAGACGCGGCTGATGCTGGAGCTGCACAAGGCGGAGGGTAAGCGGCGGGCCACGGCAGAGGCACCCGTGACTTTCCTCAGAGAAATGAGTCGCGTTGGAGGCCCTGGGAGCTCTGGGGAGTCCGTGTTGCAGCAGACAGGCCCCTGGGGGGCGTCCGTCCTTGGTACTTAACGACCACTTCTCTTTGAGCTGACCACCTCGGTGTCCCGTCGTGTGGCGAGATGGGAACCTTCATCCTCCCATCACAGCGATGGGCAGTGGGTGCCCCAAGAAGTCACATCTCCGACTGCCCCCGACTCTACGCTGCTGTGTCTGGTGCTCACAGTGGCCTTGTGTGCTGGGCACTTGGCCTGAGGGGGTGTGCGTAGGCGTAGTGTGGAGGCGTCTTGCATGTGGCTGCTCACAGATGCATCGTCTTGTCTGGTGGCTCCCACATCTCACTGGGTCGGCCGGCCCTGTGCTGTCCATCTGGGACCAGGATGCAGGTGTGACCACTCAGCTCTCAACGCCCCATGGCTGATGTCTCACTGGCGCCTGGGACACCCTTGTCGTCCGACTGCTCCTTTCGCTCTTTCATTGGGGCCTCAGCAGCCATGTCTCTCCCTGTCTCCTCAGGTGTCATCGAGGGGTTCAAGGTGGAGAAGGCCAGCCTGCAGGAGGCACTGGGCCGGAAGGAGGCATCCGAGCAGGGGCTCGTTGTCGAGCTGGAGAGCCTGAAACAGCAGCTCCAGCGGGTAACCCAGCAGCAGGCAGAGCTGAAGGAGGAAAACTCCACCCTGTGGAGCCAAAAGGAGGCCTTGGCTGCAGGAGCTGAAGAGAGAGAAGCTGGTAAGAAATGCCAGTTCCAGGAGGGGAGACGGAGCTGCAGAGGGCGGGAGTGTGGGCAGCAGCCACAGGCTGTTCTGGAAGTTCAGCGTTTCCAGAGGGTAGAAAGGACAGAAGACGAGAGCACTCTCAGAGGGAGGCTTGATGTGTGTGGCTCCGGGAAGGTGTGAGAGGTTCCATGGAGTGTCCACCTGTGTTTGCTGCTCCTAGAAGAGGCTGGTTATCCTGGTGAGCGTGGTGACTCGAGTGTTCTTACGTTTCCGTGGGGTCAGCTCACCTCTGGCAAACAGGAGATGGCTGAGATGTTGCCAGGCTGTTTGAGATAAACAGCCAAGACTGTGAAAAGATGAGGCTACTTAAAAATTTTACTTAAAGTTAACATTAGGCACATTTTTTTAATTTTAACTAGAAAACACAGAGTTTTAACAAAAGGAGTTCATTATAGTTCAGATTCTTAGATAGTTTAGATTTAAATATATTTAAAATAAAAGTCTAAATAGAAGAAGCTTCACACGTTGAGCTGCAGGTGGTGTCCTCCGCGGCAGGTCTGTAGGAGACTGTTGTGCATGAGGTCAGGCTTTGCCAGAATGGGTGTCACGCCCTCGCCTCAGGTCTGCCACCTGTGGGGCGCTCGCCTCCTCCCGCTGCTCTCTGCTGGACCCTGGGGGCCGTCCACACGCTCAGAAGGCTGGGCTTTGTGTCAGAACCTTGGCCGCTGTTTACCACCCTAACCGATTCAGAAAACTCATTTTTCTTCCCCCAAATTCTTTCTTCTTTTTAATGTTTCTCATTGGTAAACAGCTAGCTTTTGGTGTTGCTCATTGATTCCATCTTCTTGTCCTGAGTTATGCCCATCTTTGCTCTTTCTGGCTATCGTAGTTCTTCAGTCACGCTAACATGAGGCTCCTGGGTCACATTCGGCTCCGAGGGGCTTGCCATTTCTTTAAGTAAAGGGTGGTCTGTTGCTTGGTTTCTTGGTGCCATCCGTGGGGGCCCTCTGAGCTGTCTGCTTGTCGTCGTTTCCAGACTTGATCTCTTGCTCAGCTATTTGTGACATATATGATGTTCCTCTGTCCTTTTTCTATTTTTTTTTTTTTTTGCAGGGGAAGATTCACCCTACACTAACATTTGTTGTCCATCTTTCTCCTTTTTCTTCCTTTTTTTCCTCCTCCCCCCTCACCCCTGTGCATAGTTGTGTATAATTGTAAATTCTTCGAGGTCTTCTGTGTGAGCCGCTGCCACAGCATGGCTACTGACAGACGAGTGGTGTGGTTCCGAGCCTGGGAACTGAACCCAGGCCACCGAAGTGGAGCATGCTGAACTTTAACTGCTATGCCATCAAGACTGACTGTCCTTTTCCTTTTCCTTTTTTTTTTTTTTTTGTTGAGGAAGATTGGCCCTAAGCTAACATCTGTGCCTGTCCTCCTCTATTTTGCATGTGGGTCACCACCACAGGATGGCTTGATGAGCAGTGCATAGGTCCGTGCCCAGGATCCAAACCTGCAAACCCCAGGCTGCCGAAGCAGAGCTTCAAACTTAACTGCTATGCCACTGGCCTGGTCCTCCTTTTCCTTTTTTTTTTTTTTTTTTAATTTGCAAGGAAGATCAGCCCTGAGCCAACATCCTATGCCAGTCCTCCTCTTTTTGCTGAGGAAGATTGGCCCTGGGCCACCATCTGTGCCCATCTTCCTCTACTTTATATGGGACGCTGCCACAGCATGGCTTGACAAGTGGTGCGTCAGTGTGCGCCCGGGATCCGAACCTGTGAACCCCAGCTGCCACAGCAGAGTGCTCACACTTAACCGCTATGCCACCGGGCCAGCCCCGCCTTTTCCATTTTTTTGATGTAAGTTCCTGATATTAGAAATACTAACCTGGGCCCGCCCTGTGGCTTAGCGGTTAAGTGCATGCGATCCGCTGCTGGTGGCCCGGGTTCAGATCCTGGGCGCGCCCCAAGGCACTGCTTGTCAAGCCATGCTGTGGCGGCGTCCCATATAAAGTGGAGGAAGATGGGCACGGATGTTACCCCAGGGCCAGTCTTCCTCAGCAAAAAAAGAGGGGGATTGGCAGATGTTAGCTCAGGGCTGATCTTCCTCACAAAAAAGAGAAAAAAAAAGAAATACTAACCTGGCTTTCTTTCTTCACCCCTTTATTTTTAGTTTTTCTTAATGTTTTTCTTTGGGACTCTTATGGGTATTAATGACGTGTGTGTGTGTGTGTGTGTGTGTGTGTGTGTGTGTGTGTGTGAGGAAGGTTGTCGCTAAGCTAACATCTGTGCCTATCTTCCTCTATTTTGCATATGGGATACCTCCACAGCATGGCCTCATGAGCTGTGCATAGGTCCGCGCCTGGGATCTGAACCTCTGAACCCCGGGCCGCTGAAGTGGAGCATGCTAACTTAACTACTATGCCACCAGGCCAGCCCCTATTGATGACTTTTTAAAAAGCTGATTTAGGCAGCTGCTTTTGTTCCGTTAGCCAAGTTTTATTTGCCGAGCCCACAGCTGCGTGGGTGTGTCCTGCTTTCTTCCGGTGTTTCCTTCTCCGTGCTTCCCAGGACCTGCTCTCTCCTCTCAGAGAGGGACTTTCCTCTGCCTTGTACAGCTGTGCATTCAGTTGTTCTTCTGTGCCTGCTCCTCCCTCACTCAGGCCACTGTCCTCTGATCACTGACCTAAACCTGCCCTGTGCTCTCTGACTCCTTCCCATCTCTGCTCGTCCCAGCCCAGCTGGGGTCAGGCGAGGCTGTCGTCCATGTTTGTGTGCAGGTGTGTGAGCAAGTGTGTGAGAACACATAGACGTGAGCGTGTGTGAGAGCTCGCATGAGTGTGCATGAGCATGTGTGAGAGAGCCCGCGTGAGTGTGCGTGAGCACGCTTGTGAGAGCGTGCGTGCGCTGTGTCCCATGTCACATGTGAATCGCCACCCAAATGGCAGTGAGCTGTGGGTGTTTTCTCCCTGCATCCTTGCTTTCAGAGGGCTGTGGGGACTTGCTCAGACCTTGAGTGTCTGAAATTTCCTTATTTTACCCTCATCCTTAAATGACGTTGTAGCTGAAAGATACGATTCTAGATTTGATTTCTTTTCCTTTAATACTTCGAGGCCATAAACTGTCGTTTGCTCACATCCAGTGTTTCTGCAGAGATGTCTTGTTTTTTGGCGGGTGTTCTTAGGAATCTCTCTTTGCTCTGATGTTCTTACCTGTCCCTGTGATGTGTCCAAGGCGGTTTTCCCACGCTATCCTGTTCTGATTGGGGATTTCTCAGCCACTGCTGCTTCTGTCCCCACGCCTTCCTGTCCTCCGGAGCTCCCGGTGGGGTGGACCTTCCTTGTGCAGGGCCCTTTCGCCCTGTCCTCAAGGACAACGCCCCCGCCCGTGGGTCCATGTGACCGCCCATGTTCCTCCACAGGGTGGCTGGGCCCACACCCTGTCCGTCGAGACTGGTATTTACTCCCGTGAGCACTCTCATTTTCAGCCCTTTCTTCTCTTCCTGGGTATTGGGACTGTAGAGTGGGGACCCAGTGGGAGACACACAGCGGTGGGACCAGCTGAGTGGCCACACAGCCCTGTGCCATGGAACAGCCTCGTCTTAGCTGCCCAAGGGCCGAGTGGCTCTGCCTTAGCTGGGCCTGGATCCGGTGGCCCTTGGTCCAGTCTCCCGTGGCGGTGTCTGTGTCCGTCCCCTGGGGCTCTGCCTCAGCTGGGCCGGGCTCCTCCTCTGCCTCTTCCTGAGGCCGTGACCGCCCCTCCGCTTCTGTGTCTCTGGTTCGGCCTGCGAGAGGCCTGGCTCCCTTGTGTGGCTGGAGCCCCCGGAGCGCCTCTGCAGACGTGGGAGCTGGGCCAGGGAGGGGCAGACAGACCCATGGAGCCCTTCCCGACCCAGGCTGGTCTTTCCTCCTTCGCTTCGTTTTGTCACCAGGAAATTCTTGGCTTTCTCTGGGGTCCTCTCGGGTTGCTTTCATTTTTGCATTGTTATCCCCACCTTAATTTCTCGCTCTGACCTCTGTTCCTCCCCTTCACCCTGCCGCACGATTCTGTGCTCCCATTTAGGGTCTCACGTGTGCACTGCCACGCTAAGGTTCTCCTGGGTAAGCTGTCTGAGAAGCTGCCCGCCAGCACACCTGATCTTCCCTGACCACAGCCCCCCTGGGTGGGGTCCAGGAGGCGGCCACTTGGTTCTCATTCTGCTTTAGGTCCTTGTGAACATGGGCCAACTTGTCAAGAGTTTCGGGAAGTCCCGGCACCTCGTGGGGAAATTCAGCCTTCCTTGCCCGTCTGTGTGGCTCCTCTTCAGCTGTGCGGCGTGTCTCATGGCCACCTTCAGGGCGATGCCGTCTGTCCTGTGTGTTTTCCTTTGTCTCCTTTAAAAGTCAACACGAAAGCCCCTGGGAGCCGGGACCTGCTGCGACACGAGGACAGACACTGGCTGTAGTAGTCCATCTGAGCTGCTGTAACAGAATTCCACAGATTGGGTGTCAACGACAGATATTTATTGCTCATAGTCCTGGAGGCTGGAGGTCCAAGGTCAAGGCGCCGGCACGGTCGCCTCCTGGTGAGGGCTGCTTCCTGGGTCACACAGCGTCTTCTTGCTATGTCCTCACATGCAGAAGGGGCAGGAGCCCTCTGCAGTCTCGTCTAGAAGGGTGCTAATCCCCTCGTGAGGCTCCTGAGCACCTCCTATGGGCCCCACCTCCTAACCATCATGTCTGGGGTTAAGTTCACCTGTGAATTTGGGGGGACACAGACATTCAGACCATGGCGGTGGCATTATGGAAACACACGAGTGTCAGGGGTTGTCCGAGGCCAGAAACGTTCCTGGAGTCCTGCGCCGACACTCGCTTCGCTTATTTCTGACTGTCATGTTCTAGGTCACACATTCTTCTGTTTCCATCTCTGAAAAGGCTGTGTGTTTTCATTTATAGGCATTCCTGTTACTCTAGCACATAAGGATTCAGGTCTGTAAAAACAGACGAATGATTTCTGTGTGATATGCTGTATGTTTGCACCAGATTTTACAACATTTTACTAAAGAGGAAAAATACTTCAGCGCTTTTGAGGCCAACTATTAAATAACATGGTGACTGTGACCTTCAGTACTCGTATGTAGAGCGATGAGGTCTCTGGCAAGGCTCACCGCAGTTGCGGAGCCACGGCGCGTGCTGCTTTGCAGTAGCCCATCTCGCGGTGGCTGCAGTGTCCTTGGGCTGGGGGCCCTGGGGGCCCGGAAGGTCTCGAGGGAGGGGCTCGGGGCCCAGGGGGCTCCTGTACTGGTCCGACCTCACAGTTGTCCCTCAGCATGGCCTGAATAGCCACACCGACGCTTTCCCCTCTGTCCTGCCTGCACGCAGGCGCCTGTGATGTCAGCCAGGTGCCTTTCCTCCATCTCGTGGCCCCATTGCGTGTGGCCCTGAAGGTGGTGTTGTCTGGGTGGGCACCTGGGGAGCGCTGACCGTCGCAGCAATGGTACACAAGCCCCGGACTCATGTCTCTGAGGGCTGTGAATGACGTTCTGACTGCATGTTTAAAGCTAATTTACCTTAATTGCTGACTTATTAGCATGAAAATTTATTGAGAATGTTATATTAGTGGTGATGATAGTTTGTCGTAAAAGATTGACAGATTTTTATAAACCGAGAAATTAAGATTTGAAAGCTGGTGAAATGTAAATAAAAACTTACGAACTTAACATTTCAGTTTTCGGGTAGTTTGAGCACTTCGAGACTTGTCAGAGGCAAAATGCTTATCAGTTTGTAGTTTCCACTTGGATTGTGGCTCCCCACCCGGTTAACTTTAGACTGGCTTTTGATTTGCTGATAGCTTGACGCCTTTGCTGCAGCACAGCCCCAGCCCCGGGCACGTGGTGAGCACCTTTACTGTCCACGGACCTGCTGGGGAGCCTCCTCATCAGGGCTTGTGCTCCCTCGGAGGGAGGTTCTAAGTTACATTTTATGTTTCCATATTGGAGAATACAGTGAAGTTGTCATTCCTAGAAAATTACCTGACGTGTCATTTGGGAATAACAAGTTTTCTTGGCCTTAAAATTTTTTTATCCAATTTTCATTTAAAAGATGTGATTTTTTTTTTTCTTTTGTTAACAGTACTTGACTTTATTTTCAGTGGCTACTTGGCTAACTTGTGGCTGTGTTAGTTAGGATGTGGGCTCAGCGTCTGACAGGACACGGACTCACCTGGCTTGCTGGGCGCATGTTTCCTCTGCTCGAGGCAGCTGTGGGGCCTTGGCCGTGTCACATCCCTGTGGGAGGAGAAGGAACGGAAAGGGAAGAGCCATGCCCTTCTCTGTGGGGCGGGGTCTGGAAGTCTCAGGGAACCTGTGCTCCAGTCCCCCAGCCAGGACTTGGTCCCAGAATGCCAGGGAGGCTGGACATGGTGTCTGCTTCTTCCCGGGTGGCCGTGTGCTGTGTCTGCTGTGGAAACGTCGCGCTGGGAAATGCACGTTTTGTGTTTCTGCTGTAACACAAGCGCCTTGCCCTGAGCTGTGGGGGCTTTCCTCATCTGTTTTCTTTGATCTTTAGCTCTTCGGAGGGAAGTGGAATATCTAGCCAAGGAGCAGTCGGAGACCAGGAAACAGTCTGAAAAGGACCGCTCAGCTCTGCTGTCCCAGATGAAGGTGTTAGAGGCTGAACTGGAGGAGCAGCTCTCTCGGCATCAGGCGTGCTCCGGGCAGGCCGCGGAGCTCTCCGCCCTGCGGCAGCAGATGGAGTCTCTGGACAAGCACTTGCGTAGCCAGCGGCAGTTCATGGATGTAAGAATTTTGGAGAATAAGTTTTATTTGTATCACTGGCAGTCATCTTTATCACATGAACTTCTTTCCAGGTCATTAAATGAGCTTCTGCACCACGGCAGTAGATTCCTGTGCAGATGGACCGTCACTTTTCCACTGTCTCTCGGTGGCCTTTCGGCTGTTGTCGGCATTTTGTGGTGTGTGACTCTTAGGGAACACCCTTCTGAGCCCCTCGCCACGCGCTCCTCTCTGGTCTGGGAGAAGTCTCTAACGGCCGACTGCTGGTCCTGTGTGCCCCGCGCCGGGCGCCGTCCGGGAGGTGCCTGCAGCCCCCTGCTGCTTCCCCTGGACTGTGCTGTCTGCTCTTTCTGTGTCTTGTCTTCCTGTCAACGTCCAAGAGCCTCCCCTGCGTTACACCTAAAGGGCCATTCCTCTTCCTTCACCCTGTCTACACAGTGGCCGCAATGAGGGAGCCCGCCTACTGGGCAGTGGACGCGTGTGTGAAGTGGAAGCCCTGGCCGCAGCGTGAAAGGCGTAGTGGGCAGTCAGCGGCAGGCCAGGCCCTTTCCTCTCTCGACCGCACACCTTTCACTTGTCCCTCCTGGTGCCACAGGAGATGTGCTGTGTCTCAGTGAGCACTTCTGAGCAGTCTCAGAGGAAACGATGCAAACAGACTGCCTCTCATGACAGGAGCAGGCCGTCGAGAGGGAGCAGGAGCGCGAGGACTTCCAACAGGAGATTCAGAGGCTGGAGGAGCAGCTCCGACAGGCGGCCAGGCCGCAGCCCTGGGGCCCCCGCGACAGCCATGTAAGTCAGCCTGCCGTGCCGCGCGTGGGGTGGCTGTTGTCTGTGGCATTTTTAAACTTTATTTTTTGAAACTTTTTCCTTCCATGTACGTGGAACAACAGCGGGCACAGCTGGATGAGGAGGTAGGGGTACGCTGTCTGCTGTCCGTCGAGTGGTCCGTGCTGCCTCCTTGCCCGCCCTCTGCATGGCCATAGAGGGCGTTGGGCACCTGGTCCTGTTTCTTGCTTGTTTTTCTTGCTTCCTTCCGCTTGGGGCTGGAATGATCTGCTTCCCCCTGTCTGAGGTAGCTGTGGTTGATTTGCTTGTTCTTTTTTAAAATTAAATTTGTTTTGAGATGATTGTGGATTGACTTGCAGTTGTGAGAAATAAGACCCAGAGAGATTCCGTGTCCCCTTCACCCAGTTCCCCCTGTGGTGACATCCTGCAGAGCTCTGCCCCAGATTACCGCCTGATGTGGACGTGCAGACAGACGAGATGGGTTCCCTCCCCGCGGGCCCCTCAGGCTGCCTTCCCTCCCCCCCACTAACCTGTCCTCTGCTTGGTGGTTTTATTATTTCCATGCTATTAAACAAATAGACCATACGTTGTGTAACCTTTTAGAACTGACTTTTTTCACTCAACCTAATTCTCTAGATTCATCCAGGTTGTTGCTGTGTCTGTAGTTAATTCTTTTTTATTGCTGAGTAGCTCTCCGTTCCTTACTGTCAAAATTAATCTTATTTTACTAACACATATTGTGTAATATTATTATTTTTATATGTCATCTTATTGAGAGCATGTCCTTGTTAATGCAGTTTTATCATATTCTTTCACTAGGCTTCATTGTGCAGCCTAGGTCTAAACCATGTAGATCTGTTTTCTCTCAGTTGTAGTGTGTACTTTATTTAGAAGATAGTTTTGTTTTTTTAAATCTTGTATTTCTCAAGCATTTTTTGTTGTTTTAGGTTGAATTGTTACAAGAAAAATTGAGAGAAAAGTCAGATGGACTTAATGAATTGGTTATAAAGAAAGAACTGGCAGATAGACAAGTATTGATCCAGGAAGAGGAAATTAAACATCTCGAGGAAATGAATGCCAACACCAGAAGGAAAGTGATCCAGCTCCAAGAAGAACTGGAAAAGCAGAGAAAAACTGTGAAAGAGTTACAGCAAGTAAACACCCTTTGTCCAGTTGGAGTTCCGTCAGGGTCTCTGGTTAACGGTGGCACTTGCTGGTGCATTGCCCCAAGCTCTCTGAGCCGCTGGGGGGTGGAGGGGGGGGGCCTTTCTTTCTTGCTTTCACTTGTGCCGTTGGCTGCACCAGAAAGACCACGTGGGAGCAAGGACCCCAGACCGATGGGCAACAGAGTTCCCTCTGAGCTCTGCTTTTATTAACTCTAAGGAACAATGCTCTGCGTGTCTCTGTGCTGTCAGCCCTCTGCTGCAGCGCCACCTCACTTCACTCCTGACACTTCTGGTCACTAAATGTGGGAGGGGGGTCCCCACACCAAGCTGTTCTCCAGTTCCCAGCAGACCCCAGCTGCGGGTCCTACAACTTCATTCAATTCTGACACCATCTACCTAGAGATGGCATCACATCCCACAGGGTAAGAGCTCAGTCCTACAAGATTCCCTCCCCCAGATGTCAATCACAAGTCCAAGATGAATAAATCGGAGGGTCCCACAACCCCTTCCTCAGGTTCGATTTATTTGCAAAAGCAGCTCACAGAACACAGAGAAACATTTTACTTACTAGATCACTGGTTTACTATGAAAGGACATAACTCAGGAACAGCCAGGTGGAAGAGACGCGTAGGGTAAGGGATGAAAAGGGAAACAGAGCTTCATGCTCTCTGGGAGCACCACCCTCCCAGCACCTCCATGTGTTCGCCAACCCAAAAACTCTCCGAACCCGTCCTGTTGGGTTTCTATGGAGGTTCCATGACATAGGCACGACTGATTAAATCATTGACCACTGGTGACCGATTCAACCTCCAGTTCCTCTCCTTTCCTGGAGGTCGGGGCGGGGGTGGGGGTGGGGCGGGGGGAACTGAAAGTGCCAACCCTCGAATCACATGGTGGGTTTCCCTGGCGACCAGCCCCCAGCCTTAGGTGTTTGCCCAGAGTCTCCTCATTCACATAAACTCAGATGTGGTTGAAAGGGGTTATTATGAATATCAAGACACCTTTATCACTCTCATCACTCAGGAAGTTCCAAGGGTTTTAGGAGCTGTGAGCCAGGAATCAGACGAAGACCAAATATGTGCAGTCACGTACCACATAACGATGTCTCGGTCAGCAACAGACTGCACATATGACGGTGGTCCCATAGATTAGCACCATGTAGTCTGGGTGTGTAGTGGGCTCTACCATCTAGGTTTGTGTAAGTACACTCTGTGATGTTCACACAACGACAGAATTGCCTAACGATGCATTTCTCAGAACATGTCTCTGTCAAAACGTGACACATGACGTGTTTCTTGTTATAAACCACAATATCACGTTTAGTATAATAGCATTTTGTACCAATTTTTACAGTACTCCTTTATTTCTCAAGCACTCTGAACTTATCCTTAGTAATTTCATAAAGTACATGTTCAACCTTTTATGTTGAAAAAACTTATTTCATTAGGTACTTTACTTAGAGCTAGTTATAATCATTTAAATTTTTGTGTTCAGGAATTTACATCAACTCCCCAGGGGAAATACTTCAGTGATAGTTTTTCATATTGTAGTTTGGAATTATGCACCTGTGATGTACAGGAGTGTTTTTGTATCTGCAAGTTTCAGCCGAGGTGGGAAAGCCAAGTGTGATTGGGGTCATCTGATTGCCATGTGCTCCAGCCTTTCCTGGCAGCACTTGTTCCCTCCTTGTGATCCTTCAGTCAAAAGGAATTCAACTTCTGATGTTTCATTTCATGTCACTGGGGTTAAAAATTACTTGAAAAGTGAGTCTCAATGAGAAATTTTATTTTAGAATCCTAAGTTTGACCTTAAGACAAATCCTCTTCAAGAAGGAGAGTTTTGGGCCGGCCCCGTGGCTTAGCTGTTAAGTGCGTGCGCTCTGCTGCTGGCGGCCCGGGTTCGGATCCCGGGCGCGCACCGACTCACCGCTTCTCTGGCCATGCTGAGGCCGCGTCCCACGTACAGCAACTGGAAGGATGTGCAGCTGTGATATACAACTATCTACTGGGGCTTTGGGGGGAAAATAAATAAATTTAAAAAAAAAAAAAAAAGGAGAGTTTTTACCAGGTGTGTTTGGTTCTTGAAAATGCTGATGAGAACCATTGAATGAAGTCAGAGCTCTTTCTTGCAGACAGGTTCACTCTCTCGGGAAGGACGCCCAGCACAGGCCCAGGCGCTGTGTCACCTGGTTCCTGGAGGGAGTCGTGCCCCTGGTCCAGCCACTTCCTGGACCTGTGTGGGGACAGCTCAGTTTGGGGCTGCCTTGTCTGTCCCTCCCTCCCTCACTTCTTATTTCCTTCCCTCTCTCCTTCCCTTCTTATTTTCCCCCTCCCTCCCTCCCTTCCTTCCCTCAGCAAACATTTACTGAGCTTATTAGGTGCTAGGGGTATAGAAAATGCCTTTTTTCCCTCCACAAAGTTGGACCATATATACAACTTTGTATGCCTATTTCTTCCCCACTTAATATGTTGTGACCATTTTATCCATGTTAAATGTTGTTTGAAGACTTTTTAATGTTTACAAATATTTGTCATATGGAGGTATCATCAGCCATTGCCGCATTCTTTGGCAAGTTGTTTCCAATTTTTGTTAAATTGCTAGCGGTCTAGAGACTGTTTTTGTACCTTGTTGAATAATTACTAAGGATAAATTCCTCACGGTGGAATCACGGGCACAGGCTATGGCTCTCTGTTGGGACTGCATCCTTCACCAGGCAGACCTCTGCTCAGCCAGGTCTGTGGATCGTGTGTCTGGTACATGCAGATGTGTGCAGGTGTGCTCCAGGCAGAGCAAAGGACGGTTTACACTCTGACAAACAGCATTTTGAGGCCCCTGATTCCTGAAATACTTGCCTAAAATCTCCTTTTTTTCTTAAATAGGATAAAGAGGCATTACAGGAACAGCAGATGAGTAACTTGCTTCTGGTGTCCACACTGCAGTCTAAACTAGATGAGGGCAAATGCCCCGTGCCTCCTGTGGACAGCCGTCCCAAGGGCCCAGAAGTCCAGTTAGAGGCGGTGCAGAGGGCACTCCTGCAGCGTGAGAGCGAGGTACGTGGGGGGCGGGGCAGACAGGCGGTTTCCTTCGGCTCAGGGTCTGCTGGTGGGATCCACTGCACTTCAAATGATACAGTTACTGTATATTGTTTATAGTTTTAATGTGGGTTATAGGATAGTAATAACTTTTTTGGCATGTATTTTTAAATCTTTCAAAGTGATTTTAATAATTATTAAATCAATTGCAATATTAGGTAATTTTTAATACCTGCCTTCTTTTGTTTTAATGAAAGATTCTGGACTTAAAAGAACAATTAGAAAAGATTAAAGATGACTTAGTAAGTAAAAACGAAGAAGTACTACATCTGACCTTAAAATTAGACATGCAGAACAACCATAGTGCCGTCAGTGTCAGAGAACTTCAGGAGGAGAATGCCAGTTTGAAGGTAAACGACAAGGACCCACCTTGACCCCTAAGTTTATGCTGATTATATAACAGCTGTGGCTGGCCAGCTGTGGGGACTACCTGAGCCTCGGGCCTTTGCAGACGCGTGTGAGCCTTCTTCCTGAAGACAGGAGGAGGGCCCTGCTCTGGCGGGTGACACCAGGAGATGCCTGACTTCTGCACTGAGCTTGGCAGCTGGGGCTGCGCCGGGAAGTGTTTGGGGGAAGCAGCTTTCCAGGAGTCAGGAGCGGAACACCAGTCACCTTGACTGGGAAGCTCCTCTGCGTTCACCTCCTGCACCGTGCTCTCCTTCCTGCTTGCAACACCAATAGTCAGGCCTTTCAAAGGATGCTTATTGGGTCACAGTGCAGGAAAGGCACTTCCCTAGTGACAGAAACTGTGAGAGGAAAAAAATCATAGATTTGGAGCGATGTGACCTGCTTTTGGCCATTGCAGGGGAACCCCATTCTAGAAGAAGTGGTTGCTAGTAAATGGTCGCTCATTGTCATCCTTCCTACCAGTAGGATGGTAAAAAATCTGTTTTTAAATCTTCTCTACTATCTTAATGTAATTGTGCTTTTGAAGCAAAAAGAAAAACAACCTCTGTATAGTGGAGATGATAATCCAAGTTGTAAAGAAATCAAAACCTTAAAAGGTGGCTGTGAGATACGTGAGTTTAGAATCAGTGTCTGCGGTGCTGACCCGGCAGTTGCTGGATGAGTGAACTAATAGCAGTGAAAGAAATTCAGGGGGTTGTGTCGTTTATGCCCGATCCTCACCAAGGTTGCATCTGTACAATTTTAAAATGTCTTCAGTGAAAATAGAGTTTTAAGGCAATCTTAGTCATTAGTTGTCCTTTTGGTGGGAATTTGTCCTTAATTAATAGACGAGAAGCAGATAAGAGCACACTTTACTTACTCTTTGGTGATTGCTTTTAAACAAATTGCCTGGAGAACTGCAGTGATTAATTTTTGCAAGTCAAGCTCTAATATGTCATTTTAAAAAGAAAGCACTTTAATAGAAAAATATTTTCAAATGAAATGTTGGTATTTAAAACTATAGGCATATTCATTGAGGATATTTCACTTCTGCAGGATCAGGGGACTGTTTCCCATAGTAATGCTTTGGTGGCTTTATTATTATTATCATTTCCACAGGCATTTCTGCAGAACAAAGAAAGGGAGATAAAGTGTGTGAGTGAGCAGCTCGAGGCGCAGCTGGCTGGGATGGGAAGCAGCGCTTTCAGTGAGGTAGGCCTGCCCTGACGCTGGACGCGCTGGACACAGTCCAGGCTTGTGCCTTTGGCCGTAACGGTGTCTTGCGCATTATGTTTTTGGTAGTTTGTAGGTGTGATCTGGGGATCAACAGGGGCCTCTGGGATGACAGTAGTCTGTGTCTTTATATGAAGTTGAGAGTGGTGTTTTTCATTAATTTTGGAGGTAAGGATGGTGGGAGGTTGGTGGGGTAAAAAGGAGAAGTTTTATCTGTAGTTTTTCATGTCTCCAAATTTTGCAGTGACAGAGGCTATTGGGATATTAATGATCTGTGTTGGTATCTTATATATTTGGCAAAATTTAAAGATATCATTTTGTGTTACTTTGAGAAATGCCTTTAAAACTGGTGACTAATTGTTTAAAGGAGATTGTATCTGTTATTACTCCTTAGTGCTCCAGAATTGGCCATGTGAGTATAATTTTACATACTAAAATATATACATATTAAAGAGAGTTTATGTGATAAGGGAAATATTTTAGTTCCATTAACAATAGAAAGCTTTGTAAAGACAATCCCAAATATTTTCTTTTGAGATTTTTGTTCATTTCTAGATTTGCAAATCTGTACATCCTTTGTTTTCTGTAATTCTACTTTGAATTTTTTGTAAAGGTATGGATAGTATCTTTGCTTCAATATAACAAATAAAACTAAAATTTCATTTTTTTTTAATTTTTTTTATTTTTTGTTTATTGCAGTAACATTGGTTTATAACATTGTAAAAATTTCAGGTGTACATCATTATACTTCTATTTCTGCATGGACTACATCACGTTCACCACCAAAATACTAATTACAACCCATCACATGTACTGAATTATCCCTTTCACCCCCCTCCCTCCCCCCTTCCCCTCTGGTAACCACCAATCCAATCTCTGTCCCTATGTGTTTGTTTATTGTTGTTATTATCTACTACTTAATGAAGGAAATCATACAGTATTTGACCTTCTCCCTCTGACTTATTTCACTTTGCATTATACCCTCAATGTCCATCCATGTTGTCACAAATGCCTGGATTTCATCGTTTCTTATGGCTGAGTAGTATTCCATTGTGTATATATACCACATCTTCTTTATCCATTCGTCCCTTGATGGGCACTTAGGTTGCTTCCAAGTCTTGGCTATTGTGAATAACGCTGCAATGAACACAGGGGTGCATGTACCTTTGCAAATTGGTGTTTTCAAGTTCTTTGGATAAATACCCAACAGTGGAATAGCTGGATCATATGGTAGTTCTATCTTTGATTTTTTGAGGAATCTCCATACTGTTTTCCATAGTGGCTGCACCAGTTTGCACTCCCACCAGCAGTGTATGAGAGTTCCCTTTTCTCCACATCCTCTCCAACACATGTTGTTTCCTGTCTTGTTAATTATAACCATTCTGACGGGCGTGAGGTGATATCTCATTGTAGTTTTGATTTGCATTTCCCTAATAGTTAGTGATTTTGAACATCTTTTCATGTGTCTATTGGCCATCTGTATATCTTCTTTGGAGAAATGTCTGTTCAGGTCTTTTGCCCATTTTTTAATTGGGTTGGTAGTTTTTTTGTTGTTGAGATGCATGAGTTCTTTATATATTTTGGAGATTAAGCCCTTATCAGATATATGGTTTGCAAATATCTTCTCCCAATTGTTAGGTTGTCTTTTCGTTTTGTTGATGGTTTCCTTTGCTGTGCAGAAGCTTTTTAGTTTGATGTAGTCCCATTTGTTTATTTTTTCTATTGTTTCTCTTGCCCGGTCAGATGTGGTGTTTGAAAAGATGTTGCTAAGACCGATGTGGAAGAGCGTACTGCCTATGTTTTCTTCTAGAAGTTTCATAGTTTCAGGTCTTACATTCAAGTCTTTAATCCATTTGGAGTTGATTTTTGTGCATGGTGTAAGGTAAGGGTCTACTTTCATTTTTTTGCATGTGGCTATCCAGTTTTCCCAACACCATTTGTTGAAGAGACTTTCTTTTCCCCATTGTATGTTCTTGGCTCCCTTGTTGAAAACTACCTGTCCATAGATGTGTGGGTTTATTTCCAGGCTCTCTATTCTGTTCTATTGATCTGTGTGTCTGTTTTTGTGCCAGTACCATGCTGTTTTGCTCTGTAGATTAGTTTGAAATCAGGGAGTGTGATACCTCCAGCTCTGTTCTTTTTTTTCAGGATTACTTTGGTTATTCGGCAGTCTTTTGTTGTTCCAGATAAATTTTAGGATTCTTTGTTCGATTTCTGTGAAAAATGTTGTTGGAACTTTGATAGGGATTGCATTGAATCTGTAGATGGCTTTAGGAAGTATGGACGTTTTGACTATGTTAATTCTTCCAATCCAAGGGCTCAGAATATCTTCCCATTTTTTTGTGTCTTCTATTTCTTTCAACAATGTTTTATAGTTTTCAGTGTACAGGTCTTTCACCTCTTTGGTTAAGTTTATTCCTAGGTATATTTTATTCTTTTTATTGCAATTGTAAATGGGATTATATTCTTAATTTCTCTTTCTGCTACTTCATTGTTAGTGTATAGAAAAGCAACTGAGTTTTGTATGTTGATTTTGTATCCTGCAACTTTACTGTATTCATTTATTATTTTTGAAAGTTTTTGTTGGATTCTTTAGGGTTTTATATGTATAAAATCATGTCATCTGCAAATAGTGACAGTTTCACTTCTTCTTTTCCAATTTGGGTCTCTTTTTTTCTTTTTGTTGCCTGATTGCTCTGGCTAGGACATCCAATACTATGTTAAATAAGAGTGGTGAAAGTGGACATCCATGTTCCTGTTCTTAAAGGGATAGCTTTCAGTTTTTCTCTATTGAGAATGATATTAGCTGTGGTTTTGTCATATATGGCTTTTATTATGTTGAGGTACTTTCCTTTTATACCCATTTTATTGAGAATTTTTATCATAAATGGAGACTGTACTTTGTCAAATGCTTTCTCTGCATCTATTGAGATACTCATGTGATTTTTATTCTTAATTTTGTTAATGTGGTATATTACGTCGATTGATTTGCGGATGTTGAACCATCCTTCCATCCCTGGAATAAATCCCACTTGATCGTGGTGTATGATCTTTTAAATGTATTGTTGTATTCCATTTGCTAGTATTTTGTTGAGGATTTTTGCGTCGATGTTCATCAGTGATGTTGGCCTGTAATTTTCTTTTTTTTGTGTTGTCCTTGTCTGGTTTTGGTATCAGGGTAATGTTCGCTTTGTAAAATGAGTTAGGCAGCTTCCCCTGCTCTTCAATTTTTTGGAAGAGTTTGAGAAGGATAGGTATTAAGTCTTCTTTGAGTGTTTGGTAGAATTCACCAGGGAAACCATCTGGTTCTGAAATTTAACTGTTTTGATCTCCTTACTGGTGATTGGTCTATACAGATTCTCTATTTCTTCTTGATTCAGTTTTGAAAGGTTGTAAGATTCTAAGAATTTATCCGTTTCTTCTAGATTACCCAATTTGTTGCTGTATATCTTTTCGTAGTATTCTCTTAAAATCTTTTGTATTTCTGAGGTGTCCATTGTAGTTTCTCCTCTTTCATTTCTGATTTTATTTTATTTATTTATTTATTTTGTGAGGAAGATCAGCCCCGAGCTAACATCTGTTGCCACTCCTCCTCTTTTTTCTGAGGAAGAATGGCCCTGGGCAAACATCCGTGCCCATCTTCCTCTGCTTTATATGGGACACCACAACAGCATGGCTTGACAAGCGGTGCGTCAGTCCATGCCCGGGATCCGAACCTGTGAACCCTGGGCTGCCAAAATGGAGCGCTCGAACTTAACCGCTGTGCCCCTGGGCTGGCCCCCATTTCTGATTTTATTTATTTGAGCCTTCTCTGTTTTTTTCTTGGTGAGTCTAGCTAAAGGCTTGTCAATTTTGTTTATCTTTTCAAAGAGCCAGTTCTTAGTGTCATTGATTTTTTTCTATTTTTTTTTAGTCTCTATTTCATTTATTTCTGCCCTGATTTTTATTATTTCCTTCCTTCTACTGATTTTGGGATTTGTTTGTTCTTCTTTTTCCACTTCTTTTAGGTACATTGTTAGATTGCTTATTTGAGATTTTTCTTGGTTGTTGAAGTAGGCTTGTATTGCTGTAAACTTCCCTCTTAGAACCGCTTTTGCTGTATGCCATAAATTTTGGCATGTTGTAGTTCCATTTGCATTTGTCTTCAGGTATTTTTTGATTTCTTCGTTGACCCAGTGGTTGTTCAGTAGCATTTTGTTTCATCTTCACGTATTTGTGGCTTTTCTGATTTTCTTCCTGTAGTTGATTTCTAGTTTCATACCATTTTGGTCAGAAAAGATGCTTGGTATTATTTCAGTTTCTTAAATTTATTGAGACTTATTTGTTGCCTAATATGTGATCTATCCTGGAGAATGTTCCATGTGCATTTGAAAAGAATGTGTATTCTCTAGTTTTTGGATGGAATGTTCTATATATATCTACTAAGTCCATCTGGTCTAATGTGTCACTTAAGGGCTAATGTTTCCTTATTGATCTTCTGTTTGGATGATGTATCCACTCGTGTAACTATTATTGTGTTGTTGTTTATTTCTCCTTTTATGTCTGTTAATAATTGCTGTATATATTTAGGCGCTCCTATGTTGGGTGCATAGATATTTACAAATGTCTTATCCTCTTGTTGGATTCTTCCCTTTATCATTATGTATTGTTCTTCTTTGTCTCTTGTTAGTTTTTGTTTTAAAGTCTGTTTTGTCTGATATGAGTATTGCTACCCCAGCTTTCTTTTCATTGCCATTTGCATGGAGTTTCTTTTTCCATCCCTTTGCTTTCAGTTTGTGAGTGTCTTTAGGTCTAAAGTGTGTCTCTTGTATGCAACATATATATGGGTCTTGTTTTTTTATCCAGTCGGCCACCCTATGCCTTTTGATTGGAGCATTTAGTCCATTGACATTTAAAGTAGCCATTGGTAAGAATGTACTTATTGCCATTTTGTTACTTTTCTTCTGGGTGTTTTAGTAGTTCTTCTCTGTTCCTTCCTTCTTCTCTGGCTGTCTTCCCTTGTGGTTTGATGGCTTTCTTTAGAATTATGTTTGGCTTCTTTTTTCTTAATTCTTTTGTATTTATTATAGGTTTGTGGTTTTTGGTTACCATGAGGTTCATATATAATAACCTACGTATATAACAATCTATTTGAAGTTGATGGTCTCTTTAGTTTGACTTCTTGCCAGAAGCTCTACTCTATTACTCCCCTCCTCCCACATTTTATGTTTTTGTTATCATATCTAACCTTTTTTTTTTTTGAGGAAGATTAGCTCTGAGCTAACATCTGTTGCCAATCTTCCTCTCTTTTGCTGAGGAAGACTGGCCCTGAGCTAACATCTATGCCCATCTTCCTCTACTTTATATGGGACGCTGCCACAGCATGGCTTAACAAGTGGTGCGTCGGTGTGCGCCCGGGATCTGAACCTGCAAACCCCGGGCCACCTCAGTGGAGCACACGCAGTTAACCGCTATGCCACTGAGCCAGCCCCCATTCTTTCAGCACTTCAGATATATCATGCGACTCCCTTCTAGCCTGTAAGTTTTCTGCTGAGAAGTCAGCTATATAGCCTTATGGGGTTTTCTTTGTATGTTACTTGTTGCCTTTCTCTTGCGGCTTTTAGGATTCTCTATCTTTAATTCTTGACATTTCAACTATGATGTGTCTTGGTGTGGGCTTCTTTCAGTTTATCTTTTATGGTGCTCTCTGTGCTTCCTGTACCTGGATGTCTGTTTCCTTTCTTAGGTTAGGAAAGTTTTCAGCTATTATTTCTTCAGATAGGTTCTCTGCCCCTTTGTCTTGCTCGTCTCCTTCTGGGACACCTATAACACGAATGTTAGTGTACTTGATGTTTTCCCAGAAGTCCCTAGAGTGTCCTGGTTCTTTTTAATTCTTTTTTCTTTTATCTGTTCAGCCTGGGTGATTTCCTCTAGTCTTTCGTCCAGCTCACTGATCTGTTCTTCTGTAACATCTATTCTGCTATTGAGTCCCTCTAGTGAACTTTTCATTTCCAGTATTGTATTCTTCATTTCTGATTGGTTCTTTTTTATATTTTCCAGTGTTTTGTTGACGTTCTCACTGCGTTCATCCATTCTTCTCCCAAGATCAGTAAGCATCCCTATGACTTTTTGTTTTGTAGTCTTTGTCAGCTAGATTGTTTATCTCTTTTTTGTTTTGTTTTTTCTGGGGTTTTGTCCTGTTCCCTTACCTGGAATGTATTCCTCTGTCTCCTCATTTTGCCTCTTTCTCTGTGCTTATATCTACGTATTAGGTAGGTCAGCTATGTCTCCCGATCTTGGAGAGGTGGCCTTATGTAAGACATGCCTTATGAGGCCCAGCAGTGTGCTTCCCTTTCGTCACCAGTTCCAAATGTTCCAGGAGTGCCCCTTGTATGTGCTACATGTGTCCTTCTGTTGTGGCAGGGTCGCTCTTGCTGCAGGTGCCCAGGGAGGCTACGTTGTCCCCCTGGCCGGCTGGTTGTAATGCTCAGCTGCATGTGGCTGCTACAGTCCCTTCAGTTACTTTTTCGGGCATGGGGACCCCCAGCACAGTAGGCTGCAAGGTCTAATAGCACATTCCTGCTGCAGTTTTTCTGTTAAGTGAGTAGACCCCCAGCGTGGCTGGTTGCTAGGCTCAGGGGCTTACAATTGCTGCAGGCCTCTGGCCTGATCGGCTGTTGTCAGCTCTCAGGCTTGCAGCTGGGTGGGGCTGGCCCCAGGCATGGGAGCACCCAGTTGTTTCACGCTTTGGAAGGTGGGCCCGATCCTCTATGTGGCTGTTTGAGAAGCACAAGTCTGCTACAGCTGACAGGCCCCATTGCCTGCATGGCCACACACCCTGTCTACAAAGTCCTGTCCCATGTGTGCTCCCTGACCCACTGATGTGGGCCCAGTCACCCCACTACAGAGTCCCCACAAACTCCCCAATGCAGGCCCGCCCCTCATGCACACCCTGCCCCACAGAGGCCAACCTACTCACCTGGCTGCAGAGGTTCCAGGCACCCCGCCTATGCGGGCCCACAAGTTGCCCAAGGGCTTGCTACTGGATGGGGCCAGTCCCTAGGGTGGGCTGCCTGCCCTTGCTGAGCTGGATTAAATCAGTGCTTTAGTGGGTGGGGCAGACCTTGGGCAGAGAGGCCGAGGGAAGAACTCCAAAGACATCTGCCAGCGTCTGTGTTGGCATGCCTGTACTAGGTCACAACAATGTCTGATGCCCGTGTCTCAGTCCCTGGGGAGGTGGTCCCAGCCTGGGGAGGTCTCACCTGTCTCCAGGATGCACCCAGAGCCTATCACGTGAGTCTCTTTTCACCATAGGACTGTGCTCCTTTCTTTCTGGTGATTTTAGGTTGCTTTTTGAAACGGGTGAATTTGTGTGTGGGCCCTTTAAGAGCAGGCTTTTTTTCGCCTTATGTTTGATAGCTTTTCTGGGGATGTTCCCCGTGGTTGTGAAGAGCCAGCAACGCCAGGTGTTATGACACTCGTCTCGGTTGTGCTGAGTCCAAAAGCTGCTTATTGTGGTAACACTCCCCCCCTCAGATCCCCCGCTCCTCCAGGGGAGGCTTCGTACCTTAAGGTTGCTCCTGGCTTGCCATGAAGCGCAGTTGCTCGAAGGTGGCTTTTTAATCTCTCCAGAAAGGAATTTCTGCCTCTTCTACCTCTGTCAGGATTGTTCCTTGTTGTGGGGGTTCTTTTTATCCAGTGTGCAGTTCTCTCTCAGGGGTAGTTGTTCCAAGAGTAGTTGTCAATTTGTTGTGTCTGTGGGAGGAGGTGAGTTCAGAGCCACCTATGCCGCCATCTTGAAACTGTCTCTTGGTTTCGTTTTTGTTTCTTTTTATAGTTTCCTTTCCTCTGCCAAGATTTCCTATCTTTTTGTTTATCGTAAACTACTTATCTATATGTCCTTCCACACAGCTGTGACATCTGCTTTAACATCCTTGTTTGCTCATTCCAGCATTTTTGTCATCTCAGGATTGCTTGCCATTGGTTGTCTTTTTTCTTAAGAATTGGTCACATGTTGCTGATTTTTTTTCCTGTGTAGATAATTTTCATTTGCATTCTTGATATTCTGCAAATTATGTCGTGGGGACTCTTGCTTCTGAGAGTGCTGAGTTTTTGTTTCCGTGGTAGTCCTCTTTCAGACTCAAGTGTGCACTCTGTCTTGCCTGCAGAGATCGTGCACAGATCAGCCCAGGACGTGGGTGGAGTTGACACACGGAGTTTGGGGTTTTCCTTCCCTACTTCTCTGTCTCTTCTCTGTTGTTCTCCACAGCTTTGGCTGCGCTGGTTCCTTCTTCTGTCCTCATCTTGCTGCGCTGCCCCAGGGCACAGCCTGAGAGCTGGAAACTCCCCCATCTGGTGGCCTCTGCCATGTCCAAGTCCCCTGCACAATGTCCTGGGCCCACAGGCAGGTGGGGTGTGGCCTGTCAGGTTTACACGAGGTTGGTTCTAAGGAGTGTCCGTCTGCACGCCTTTTCATGGAGCTCCACGGCCCCTTCTGGCTGCTGGTGTGTGTCTTCAGCCACACCTCATGTTGCCCCACAGAATCACACTCGCCAAGGGAGAAACACCCCTCCGAGACACCACTTCTGGGTCGGGTGGGCTGTCTTAGCTGCCTTGGGGGTGGGGGGCACTCAGGCCTGGTCCCCTCTGCACCGTCCCATGTCTAAAGGGCTCTGCACACGCTCAGGGAGACGCCGTCATATCTGCTGTTCTCAGGTCCCCGACCTGCAGTTGCCATCTTCTTTCTCTTGGTGCCATAACCTGTAGTTGCCCGTCTGCTTCCTTGTCTGCTCCTATTGCGCTGTATTTCAGAGGACTTATTGTAGATTTTAGTGTTTCACGTTTTAAAGCCCGCTTCATGTTCTGGCTTGAATAGTTTAAGTATAATATTCATGTTGTGATTGTGGCTATTTTGTAATGTAGACCTTTTCATCTCAGTGTACTTAGTGCATTAAGTGAATAAGCACAAATTCTATACAATCATAATTGTTCCTAAAACTTCCTCCCTTCACTTGTCTGTGAGCAGGGAGACATGGGTCTATGCACACACAGCACAAGGGTGTGAACTAGAGCTAAGTGTGACCGTCTCGCCTCACATCGAGAAATTCTCTTTTTCTAACTATATAATATGGCATTCAGATATGGTAAATGTGTGTGTGAGACGTGTAGCTGATATCATCCAAACCAAACCGAAAAGTTAATTAGTTTTCTTGTTTTCGTTTTCATTACAGGCCAGATTTGAATGTCAAAGTAATTGTTAAGTAGTACTGAAACCAAGAATTGTTATGAAGCCCTCAATTTTTAGATAGCAAAACATTAGACTATAACAAATTGGTTGAATGTTGTTAACTAAAACACAAACTGGTTAGAATTTTTTATTTTTTGGTCACTATCAGTGATGTGATCTTAAGAGAATGGAGTTTGGAGCCACATTGACATAGATTTCAGTCCTACATAGATTTCAGTCCTAATTTTCCATTTACTATCTTTGTGGTCTTGGCAAGATATTTAATATCTATGTTTTAATTTCTCTGTCTTTAATGTAGGAATAATAACATTTCTTACCTTAAAATTGTTGCAGATTGGATTAAATAGCACAGGTAGAAGCGTTCTTGGACGCCTGGTGTGGCACAGTCCTCAGGATGGGGTGGCTGAGGTAGCAGGATGGAAGCCCCACGTCCCCTGCAGACAGCATGGGAATATGCTCAGTCACGTTCCTCATTAACACACATTCCCTAGCCCAATTTTCTCACTTTTATTCTTATTCTAGTGTTAGAATGACACCTAAAATCTAAATGTTCCCTTTAGGAAAATCAAACAAATCAAAGTTGTTTAGACAGTAACAAAGTACACATTTAGAAGGCGGTAAAAGATAAGTATGTAGGTGTCGTTGATTGAGAAGTGGCCAGGTTAGAGCCTCCTCTGGGTTTTGATGGCCGAGGGTTGAGGCCCTAGCGGTGCTGACGTGGAGCCGTAACTGAAGTGTCAGAACGAGCGGCAAAGCAGCGACGGGAGGTCGTCCTGTTTGACTAGACCGATGTACTTGAAGTCGCTGGAGTGCAGCATTTTGGGTGTTTTTCCAATATTAAATGTCCTTTGGTGACTTTGTTAGTTTGCTCCCACAGCTGTTTTGTTTTTCAGGCTGTGAAGTCTCTCCACTTCTGTAAGAATGAATTTAGGCTGAACTGTGAATTGAAAGAGGGAAATTATGAAGTTGATACAATTAATTTGCCTCTGAAATGTGCTTTTTTTCAGGTTATGGATAACAGAAGTTCTGAAATCGAGGAGCTGAAATCCATTATTGAGAACCTGCAGGAGAATCAAGAACGATTGCAGAAGGATAAAGCAGAAGAAATTGAACAACTCCATGAAGTCATTGAGAAGCTGCAGAGCGAGCTCTCCCTTGGGGGCCCTGTGGCGCGTGAAGTCAGTGACTGTCACGCTGAAGACCTGCAGAGTGAGCTGGATCGCGGGCTGCGCTGCCTCCAGGCGGAGGGAGCGGGGGCCCACGCAGCTCTGGAGGGCGAGCTCCGAGCTGCACTCGCTGCCAAGGAGGCCCTGAGCCAGCTGCTTGCTGAGCAGGAGTGCAGGCATGGCCAGGCCCTGGAGGCGCTGCAGCAGCGCCTGCGGGGTGCGGAGGAGGCTGCCGCGAGGCAGCTGGCAGAGCTGAGGCACAGCACGGCCCTCAGGGAGGCCGAGGTCCAGACCATGGCCTCCCAGATCCAAGAGTTTGAAGCTGCTCTCAAAGCAAAGGAAGTGAAGATTGCAGAGAGAGATTTGGAAATTGAGGCCATGAACAGACAGAAATCTACCTACTCCACCGAGCTGGAGACCATCCTGTCGGCCTTCACCCGCTTTCGCTGCGCCCTGGAGCAGCAGCCCCTGGCTGCCGCGGGCGAGCCCCCTGAGCTGCAGCGGCTCCGAGCCCAGTGTGTCCGCCTCAGCCGCCAGCTGCACGCACTGAACCAGCGGTTCCTGAGGTGCCAGAAGGAGCTGGACAAGCAGCAGGTGCACGGGGCGCTCCCACACCCTCGTGTGGAGGGCTGCTCCCAGGGACGGGGCCCCTGGAGTGAAGAGGCCTCCTGTGATGAAGAGTCAAAAGAGGATGTGGGCAGCAGGCAGCTGACCACAGCCCCCCAGGGCCATGGCGGTGACCCACAGGTTGGCCTCGATTCCCCTGCAGGCCCACAGGTGGTGTAGCCTCTGTGCACAGAGAGCTGGGGTGTGCTGCGGGAGCTGGGCGCCCTCGGCGAGCTGGGGGAGCTGGGGTGTTCTCGGGTAGCTGGGGGGAGCTGGCGTGCACTGAGGGAGCTGGGGGAGCTGAGGCACACTTGGGGAACTGGGGCATGCTGGGGGAAATGGGGCGTGCTCGGGGAGCTGGGACGCACCTGGGGAGCTGGGGGGTGCTCTGGGTCTGAGGAGGCTCTCAGCCAGACAGCGAGTGGCCAAGCACTGGGGCTGGACCAGAGGGAGTTGGATGTTCTCTGAAGTAGACTGAGTTTCTTTTCTTTTTCTTCTGCTCTTTTAGTTTTAATGATTTTCCTTCTTTCTCTGCTGGGTGGGGGGGATGCAGTTTCCGTTGGGTGGCTCGTGACGTGAAATGAGTCTGAAGCTCATGCTGGTCTGGGGCCCATTTAGGATCCATAGAACTTCAAGTCAGAGCACATGTACACAGGGAAATCGGCTGGGGTTTCACTGTTTTGTACAATTTTAAACTTACTATAAGTTACTTAAGCTTTTGTAACACTTCTCTCATACGGTAGGGAACGTCAGTGATGTGGTGAGCACCTGGAGTTAGGTCTCTTAATTCCTCTCTGGGTTCTCATCAGATGGTTTGTCTTTTAGCGCGATTTCCCATGTAGAACGTTTTATGCTCCTTTGATTTTGCAACATGCTCCAGTTTGTTTTTGAGTAGAACTCAGGATTCACTGCTGCCGCCCCACACCAGCTTGGCATCCTGTGTCGCATGGCTCCCGTCCCGCGTGCTTTGTGGGGTCACCCCCAGCTGGTGCCTGTGCCTTTGGAGCCCTCAGCCTCGAGCACAGCTTGACCTGCTGTGGGTGGCGGGCCTGCAGCTCTGGTCTCATGCTCTCCGTGTGTGCTTTTGGAGACAGGGACTTGCTGGTCACCACCTGTGGACTTCCCCTCGGGGCCCTGCTGGCTGACATGCCGGCTCCAGGGCTCCCTTGAGGCTGAAGCAGCCCAGCAACTGGCCTCCCTTGCACATCTGACTTTCCAGTGTGTTGAGCTTTATCTTCGTAAGCATCGTAACTATTTTCTCTGCTTATTGTAGAGTCCAGTTAAGGATGATTTGCAGCCTGCTAAAGCCCTGGAGATGTTAAACCACACAGGTCTCCACAAACAAGACAGCGTGGTGTCGGTGCTCACGGCCTGCCAGAGGCAGCTGGAGTCTGAGCTGCTCTTGGTGAAGAAGGAAATGCGCTTGCGTGCGGGGGACCATGGCACAGTGTCGGGAAGAGCGAAGGTACAGGGCTGGTTCTGGGAGAGGCTGGGCACAGATCCCGTGGAGGTGACGGTGGGCGGAGGTCCACTCTGGCTCTCCTGCTGAGGTGACACATGTGTTACGTAGACTGCAGACATGCCGTGGTCTCTGAATCCGTTGTACTCTCGTAGCAGTGCTGGCAGATCTGTTTTGAAATTTCCTACATGTTTTATTTAAACACTCTCTAGCAGCACACATGTCCTGTGGTCTAATCAGCTTGCAAGAAACGAGCAGTTACTTCTCTTTGTGATTCGTACAAGCAGGCTTGACCTGGGCTCCAGGGCTTGTCTCCAGGATTGTGGTGTGAGGACAGTCGTCCGCACAGCTGTACCGTGGCTCACAGCCTTCGTCGCCAGCATCTGTTTTACTTTGAAAGACATCACATATATTTTTTGAACCTCAGTTTTTGTTCCCTACATATTTTTAGTTGTGCTCCCAGCAAAGCAGAGCAGAGAGTAATCTAGAAATCAACAGTTTTAAAATTCTGATCACTAGGACAGAAGCTACAAGAAAATTGACATTTCTTTTCCTGGGGTGGGGAGGTTGCACATCAGCTGTGCAACATCAAACTGTTGCAGGGTTGAGATGTTCCGAAAACCAAAAGTGGTCGGCTGGTTTGGAGGTTTGCCAAAGTGTCCTTGGGTCTGCAGCCTGCTTAGACCCGGGCTTTCTTGAGCCCCGTAACCCCACTGGTGTGGACATTGTACTCTTTGCTGAGATATTCAGCCCTCAGCTCCTGGGAACACTGCTGTGAGACCACCTGCCCCTTTAGGATAGGAGAGCCTGAAGATTCTGCATTCCACGGCACACCAGCCCGGGGTCTCAGAGCAGGATCACAGGGCCATGCCTGCGGTTCTGGTAGAAGACGCCCGGATCTGATGTCATTCGTTCATCAGATCCCTCGGGAAATGTATTCTGTTTGGGGAGAACCTTTTCACCAAGTCTGTGTAGCAAACTTGTCTCCGTGCCCTCATGATAGGAACGTGTGTTTGAATGATTAAGAGAAAGCTCAGCCCTGCAATGTCGTGAGCTGGTCGACAAGTTCTTAGAAGTCGCACACCGACGGAAATCCCATGTTCGTTCCAGAGCACGATTTTATTTTTTTCAATGTTTGCACATAGAACTTGCCAGGACTTTTTTTCCTTAAAAAAAAAATGCTCATGTCCCCGGTAAATCACCACAGAAATAGGTTATGACAGTTGCCTCTGGGTGTGTGTGTGTGGTAAAATACACATAACGTAAGATTTACAGCTTAACTGTTTCTAAATGTACGGTTCCGTGGCATTAAATACCTTCACAGCGTTGTGTGACCATCCATCTCCATGGCTCTTTTCATCGTGTAAAACTGAAACTCTGTCCCTATCGAACAGTAACTCCCAATTCCCCTCTTCTCAGCCTCTGGCAACCACCGTTCTCCTTCCTATCTCTATGAATTTGGCTCCTCTAGGGGCCTCGTATAAGCGGATCATACAGTATCTGTCTTTTGTGATTAGCTTACTTCACTTAATGTTCTCAGGGTTCATCCATATTAGCATGTGTCAGAATTTCTTTTTTAAGGCTGAATAATAATTCTGTTATATATACCATCTTTTGTTTATCCATTCGTGCATTGGTGGACGCTTGGTTTGCTTTCACATTTTGGCTATAGTAAGTAATGCTGCCACGAACATGGGTGTACAGATATCTCTTAGAGACCCTGCGTTCAGTTCTTTTGGGTATACACCCAGCGGTGGAATTGCTGGATCATACGGTAATTCTATGTTTAATTTTTTGAGGAACGGCCATAGTGTTTTCCATGGTGATTGTACCTTTTGACATTCCCATCAAGAGTGCACAAAGTTTCTAAGTTCTCCACATCCTTGCCAACAGTCGTTATTTTCTGTTTTTTTGATAGTAGCCATCCTCATGTGTGAGATGGTATCTTGCAGCAGTTTTAATTTACATTTCCCTAATGAGTAGTGATTTTGGGTATCTTTTCATGTGATTATTGGCCATTTGTATAACTTCTTTGGAGAAATGTCTATTCAGTACCTTTGCTGGTTTTCAAATCAGGTTGTTTCTGTTGAGTTTTAGGAGTTCTCTGTATATTCTGGATATTAATCCTTATCAGATATATGACTTGCAAATGTTTTCTCCCATTTTGTGGATTGCCTTTCTACTATGTGGGTAGTATCTTTTTTTAATTGATGTCATAATAGTTTATAACATTGTGAACTTTTAGTTGTACGTTATCGTTTGTCAGTCAGCATATAAATGCGCCCCTTCACCCCTTGTGCCCACACCCCAACCCCTTCCTCCTGGTAACCACCAAACTGATCTCTCTGTCCGTGTGTTAGTTTATCTTGCACTTATGAGTAAAATCATGCGGTGTTTTTCTTTCTCTGGCTTATTTCGCTTAACATAATACCCTCTAGGTCTATCCATGTTGTTGCAAATGGGACGATTTTGTCTTTTTTTAGGGCTGAGTGGTATTCTATTGTATATATATTGGGTAGTGTCTGGTTTTTTTTTCTTTTTTGTGAGGAAGATTAGCCCTGAGCTAACATCCGATGCCAATCCTCCCCTTTTTTCTTGAGGAAGACTGGCCCTGGGCTAACATTCATGCCCATCTTCCTCTACTTTTTATGGGATGCCACCACAGCATGGCTTGACAAACGGTGTGTCAGAGCACGCCCAGGATCCAAACCCATGAACCCCAGGGCACCGCAGCGGAGTGCACGCACTTAACCACTGCGCCACTGGGCAGGCCCCAAGGGTGGGGTCTTTTGATGTACAAATTTTTAAAATTCGTGAAGTCCAATTTCTCTCTCTTTCCTTTTGTTGCCTGTGCCTTTGGTGTCATAAAAAGAAATCATTGTCAAATCCAATGTCATGAAGCTTTTGCCCTATGTTTTCTTCTCACAGTTTTATACTTTTAGGTCTTTGATCTGTTTTGGGTCGATTTTTGTATATAGTGTTAGGTAAGGGTCCAACTTCATTCTTTTGCATGTGAAGATCCAGTTTTTCCAGCACCATTTTCTGAAAAGAGTGTCTTTTCCCTCCTGAATGGTCTTAGCACCCTGGTCAAAGTCATTGACCACGTCTGTGAGGATTTGCTTCTGGGCTTTCTATTCTATTCCATTGGTCTCTATGTTTTTATGCCATTACGATAGTGGGTGTTTTTGTTTTTTGTTTTTTTTGCTGAGGAAAATTCGCCCTGAGCTAGCGTCTGATGCCAGTTTTCCTCTACTTTGCATGTGGGCCGCCGCCGCAGCATGGCTGCTGACGAATGGTGTAGGTCTCTGCCCGGGAACCAAACCCAGGCCGCCGGAGCAGAGCGTGCCGAACTTAACCCCTAGGCCACGGGGCTGGCTCCACTACCACAGTGTTTTGATTACTGTAGCTTTGTCATAAGTTTTGAAATCAGAAAGTGTAAGTCCTCCAAATTTGTTTTTCTTTTTTAAGCTTGTTTTGGCTCTTTGGAGTCCTTTAAGATTCCGTATCAATTTCAGGATGGGTTTTTCTATTTGCAAAAAATGTCATTGGAATTTTGATAGAGATTGCATTGTATCTCTAGATCGCTTTGGTAGTATTGACATCTTAACAATATTAAGTCTTTCAATCCATAAACATAAGATGTATTTCCATTTATTTATGTCTTCCTTAATTTCTTTCAGCAATGTTTTCTAATTTGATTGTATAAGTCTTTCACCTCCTTGGTTAAGTTAATTCTTAATTATATTCTAATTTTTTGTTGCTATTGTAAATGGAATTGTTAATTTCCTTTTCAGATTGTTTATTGTTCGTGTATAGAAATTCAACTCATTTTTGTATGTTGACTTTGTATCCTGTGATTTTGCTGAATTCATTTATTAATCCTAACTTTTTTTTGTGGAATCTTTAGTTTTCTACATATAAGATCATATCATCTGTGAATATAGATATTTTTACTTCTTCCTTTCCAATTTGGATGCCTTTTATTTCTTTTTCTTGACTCATTGCTCTGCCTGTAATTCCCAACACTGTGTTGAAGAGAAATGGTGAAAGCAGGCCCCTGCCCTGTTCTCGATCTTAGAGGAAAAGCTTTTACTCTATCACATTGAGTGTGATGTCCACTGTGTTTTTCTCATGTATGGCTTTTATTATGCTGGGTAGTTTCCTTCTATTGCTACTATGTTGAATGTTTTTTATCGTGAAAGGGTGTTGAATTTTTTCAAAGGCTTTTTCTTTCTTTCTTTCTTTGTTTTGTGAGGAAGATTGGCCCTGAGCTAATATCCATTGCCAATCCTCCTCTTTTTGCTGAGGAAGATTGGCCCTGAGCTAACATCTCTTCCCGTCTTCTCTATTTTGTATGTGGGATGCTGCCACAGCATGGCTTGATGAGTGGTGCATAGGTCTGTGCCTGGTATCCGAACCCCAGGCCACTGAAGTGGAGTGCATGAACTTAACCACTATGCCACTGGGCTGGCCCCTCAAATGCTTTTTCTACATCGAGATGATCATGTGATTTTTTTTTTCCTCTTCATTTTGTTAATGTGGTGTATTACATTGATTTTCCTATGTTGAACTGTCCTTGCATTCCAGGAGTAAACACCACTTGATTGTGGTGTATAATCCTTTTAATATGCTATTAAATTTGATGTACTAGTATTTTGTTGAGGATTTTTACATCATTGTTCACAAGGGATATTGGTTTGCAGTTTTCATTTCTTGTAATGTCTTTGTTTGGCTTTAGTATCAAGCCAAATAGGCCTCATAGAATAAGTTAAAAGGCATCCCCTCTGCTTCTATCCTATAAAAAAGACGTAGAGAATTGGCATAATGTTTTCCTTAAATATCTGGTAGAATTCACCAGTAAAGCCGTCAGGTCCAGGACTTGGTTCTGTTGGGAGATTTTTGATTACTGATTAAATCTCCTTTGTCTCTTGTAACCTTTCTTGGTTTAAATTTATTTTGTCTGATATTAACATAGCCACCCCTATTCTATTTTGGTTAATACTTGCCTGGAGTATCGTTTTCCATTCTTTCAATTTCAACCTGTTTGTGTCTTTGTGTCTAAAGTAAGCTTTTTGTAGACAGCATATAGTTGGATCATGTTTTTATCTATTCTGCCAATCTTTGTCTTTTATTGGAGAGCTTTATCCATTTACATTTTAAAGTAATTACTGATAAGGAGGCATTTTGTCATTTTGCTATTTGTTTGCTATATGCCTTATAGCTTTTTTTGGTCCCTCATTTCGCTGCATTACTGTCTTCTCTTGTGTTTAGTTGATTTTTTATAGTCAAATGTTTAAATTCCTTCTCATTTCTCTTTGTGTATATTCTGTAGCTGTTTTCTTTGTGGTTGCCGTGGGGATTACATTCAGCATCCTAAAGTGATCACACTCTGATTTGAATTTATAGCAGCTTACTTCCAATAACATATAAAACTGCTCCTTTACAGCTCTGTCCCCAGCCCATTCAGTTGTTGATGTCACAGAATTCCATCTTTATACTTGTATGTCCCAGACCATAACGAATAATTCTTTTAAATGCTTTAATCTTGGGGCCAGCCCAGTGGCGTAGTGGTTAAGTGCACGCCCTCCACTTTAGCTGCCTAGGGTTCGCAGGTTTGGATCCCGGTGCACACTGACGCACTGCTTGTGAAGCCATGCTGTGGTGGCGTCCCATATAAAGTAGAGGAAGATGGGCACAGATGTTAGCCCAGGGCCAGTCTTCCTCAGCAAAAAGAGGAGGATTGGCATTGAATGTTAACTCAGGGCTAATCTTCCTCACACACACAAAAAAGCTTTAATCTCTTAAATTATGTAGAAAACACCATGTGAGGTTACAAACTAAAGTTACAATAATACTAACTTTTAGACTAATAATTTCTTTAAAATTATATTAGTCTTTTAAGTCATGATGAAAACAAAATGTGGAGTTACACGCCATTGTTACATAAAACTGGCTTTTAACATGGCCAATGTATTTACCTTATTGAGGTCTTTATTTCTCCGTGTGGCTTTGAAGTACAGCCTAGTGTCCTTTTGTTTCCTGCTGCAGGTGAAGGTGCACCTCTCTTGAACATTTCCTGCAGGGCAGGTCTGGTGGTAACAAACTCCCTCAACTTTTGTTTATCTGGGAATGTCTTAATTTCGTCCTCTTTTTTTTTTCTCTTTTTGTTGAGGAAGATTGGCCCTGAGCTAACATCTGTGCTAACCTTCCTCTATTTTTTTGTAAATAGGACACCACCACAGCATGGCTTGATGAGCGAGTGGTGTGTAGGTCCGCTCCCGGCATCCGAACCTGTGAACCCCAGGCCAGTGAAGCGGAGCACGCGAACTTAAACACTACACCACCAGACCAGCCCCTCTTCCTCACTTTTTTTTTTTTTTTAATAAAGACATCTTTATTTTTAATTTTCTGTGCCCCCCCCCCCGAAAGCCCCAGCAGATAGTTGTATGTCATAGTTGCACATCCTTCTAGTTGCTGTATATGGGACGCGGCCTCAGCATGGCCGGAGAAGTGGTGCGTCGGTGCACGCCCGGGATCCGAACTTGGGCCTCCAGTAGCGGAGCGCGTGCACTTAACCACTAAGCCACGGGGCCGGTCCTCTTCCTCACTTTTGAGGGACAGTTTTATCAGATATAGGATTCTTAGTCGAAAGTTTTTTTTTTCTTTTAGCACTTTGAATATCTTGACATACTGTCCTTTGGTCTCCAAAGTTTTTGATGAGGAATCTGTTGATAATCGTATTGAGGATTCCTTGTATGTGACAAGTCACTTCTCTCTTGCTGCTTTCAAGATTTGCTTTGTCTTTGGCTTTTGTAAGTTTGATTATAACGTGTCTGAGTTCATCTTACTTGAAGTTGGTTGAGTTTCTTGGATGTTTATATTCAAATTTTCCATCAGATCTGGGAAGTTTTCAGTCATCATGTTCTCAGATATTCTCTCTTTTCTCCTTCTGGGACTCCCATGGTGCATGCTTGACGGTGTCCCGCAAGTCCGTTCGGCTCTATTCACTTTTCTCAATTTTTTTTCTTTCTGTTCCTCAGATTCTGTAATTTCCATTGTTCTATCTTCAAGTTCACCAATTCTTTCTTCTGCCTCCTCAAATCTGCCTTTGAATTCCTCTAAGGAATTTTTTATTTCAGTTATTGTATTTTTCATATTCAGAATTTCTTTTTCATTTGTTTTTAGATTTTCTCTTTCTTTATTGATGTTTCTATTTTGTTCATACATCATTTTCATTTTCTTGATTTTCTCCACATCTTCCTTTAGTTCTTTGAGCATCTTTAAGATAGTTGTTTTAAATTCCTTTTCTAGTAGATCTGCCATCAGGTTTTTTTCAGGGACAGTTTCTGTTGGTTTATTTTTTTCCTTTGAATGGGACATACTTTCCTGTTTCTTTGTGTGCTTTGTGATCTTTGTTGTTGTTGAACACTGAACATTTGAATCTAATAGTGTGGTGAATCTGGAAATCAGAATCTCCCTCTTCCTCAGGGTGTGCCATGTTTCTTATTGTGTGTGTTTTTCTGATTGTTGAAGGGTGTCTCTATGCTAAGGATCAGCCTGAGGTGTAAAATTAAGGTTTTCTCAGGGCTTTTCTCAGCCTGTGCCCTTCCCTGGGCACACACAGTCACTTTCTAATTTTCTCTCTGCATGCACTTGTTTTTGAATGTCCTAGTTTTTAATTTCTCCCCAGAAGGAAAAAAGAGAAAAAGGCAGTGGTGGAAAAAAAGGGCACCAGCCCTTTAAATCTGGAAGTCACTTCAGCCAGAGCAGGAGGGGTCTGCAACCTCAGCCTCAGGCCTCTCATCTGCACCTCTGTGATGGGAAGCCACAGTCGGAGCACAGAGCCCCAGTATCTGGAGGACAGGGTCCTTTTGCCCACCCTAGGTCCTGCAAGCTGTGTGCAGGCTGCTCCAGGAGCACGTGCACAGCTGCCTGTCTGGGTGGGGGTGGGGGGTGGGTAGCTACTCCTCTGCTAAGAGCTGAAATTGACTCCAGTTGACCCTCCAAGTTTTCCCCTGGAAGTTGCAAGCCTTTAACAGACTCCAGAGTTCCAAAATAGTTACATCAGACGGATTCTGCCAGTGTGATTGTCCAGGTGGGGAGACGGATTCCAGTGCATCCTGCTCTGCCGCCGTCCCTGAATCCTCTCCACCAATTGCCTTTTAGGCAAAGATCATTGAGCCTGGATTCTCTCTTTCATGGAATTAAAAAAAATTGAAATCTTAAGAGTCTAGAGGGACCAAAGGGCTTGTCATAGAATATCATCTTTAATTGCTTAGACAGTCTCTGAAATTGGCTCAAAAATACTAGACAGACGAATGTGACACCATGTAGTTCAATTATTTTACTGTAAGCGTGTTCTTTTTACCTACAGGATAAGAAAAAACTACTGGAAGGATGTCAGCTGCAGCGAGTTGATCTCATAACTCAGGTGAAGCAACTTCAAGAAAAATTGAACCATCTGGTACATTCTATGCACTTCCCAAACATCGAGGCAGAGGACTTTAAATCTCAACAGCCATTGGCATTTTCACATGTTCTTGAAAATAGTTCAAGTGATAGTTCCAAAAACAGTGAAGAAACTGACAAATCGCCTCCTATTGATGCATTGAATATTGATAAAACCACATGGGATCTAATTGACGTTATTGGAAATCAGGATTCCTTGCTAAGAAATGAATTGCCAGATGTTCCCTTGGAAGATAAGGGTGATTTGCAGGATGGGTCACTTTCTTTACAAGCGAGCTTGCACAGTAGCTCACGTGACCTAACCCACACCGAGGGGGCGGAGCCCTTGAAGAACGTGCTCAGTGCGATGGACCTGTCCTCCTGGAGCTCCCCTGAGGTCATCCGGAAGGACTCGACCCTCAAGCCCCCACCCAGCCTTCCCCTGACGCCCTGCTCCGATGCCCTGAGCCAGCTCAGCCTGGATGCCTCCCTGCGGGACAGGACAAGTGCCTCACTGCTCCAGGCTGACCAGTCAGGGCTGCTTTGTTACCCGGGCAGGTCAGCAGCAGGAAAGGCTCCTAGGTGGGCAGAGTCTCCATTGACTACGGACAGGGCTCCCTCCCCTGACCACCAAGTGCAGCGGATGGCTGTGGTAAGTTGTCTCCCGTGGGTGCTGTGCTGGTTTGGTGTCCGTGGGATGCCCAAGGCCCCGGTGTGTCCCCGTGGAAATGTGTCTCTGTGGCCTGGGGTATCACAGCTGTCGCCATTGTTAGTTCATCTCCTGACAGGGCCTGTGGGCCGGACGTGGGTGAGCACTGACAGTGCCCTGGTCAGCTGTGTGTGGGATGGTCAGCTTTCTGCAGGACTAACCCGAGTCCGTTGTAATGTGCATATCTAGAGTACTTTCGTTATCTTTAAAAATATGTGAGATGCATTAGTCCTACTCAGCAATTCACCCCAGACCTCAGTTTCTTAACTAATGCTGACATTGAGAAGTACAGTCATAAGCCCGTCTTCATGTGTAGTTTGCATTTGGGTTCTTTATCTGGAATACGTTTTTTAGATTTATTTTCACTTGTATTTCACATTTAACAGGTTCCACACATAATGCTCATTAATTTCAAGAGCACTTCAATTTATTATTTTTGAGTTATATTTTATAATTTTGAGAGTTTGTTTATATTGGGTTAAAGTAAAAAGTAAATTAGAGATATGTGTGATTTGAGGCATCATATACCACCATTTCATGCAGAATTTTTTTAATCTAAAATACTTGCTGGTGACTTCTTTAAAATATTCCTGGAGAACTGTGGATGAATTTGATTAACTTATTAGAAGCATATGACCTCGGTGTGTCCACAGGCTGTGAGTACTTTTGTTTGGGTTTGGGAAGACGGTAGTTCAGGCCTTGGAAAGTTTCTGGTTGGCCAGTTCAACTCCATGGTGTAATAAGTTGTTATTTTATGACCATTTAACAATCTACTTATTTGAGCAGGAGAAAGATGTTGAAGATTTTATCATAACGTCTCTTGATGCTCAAGAAAAGTCCAGATCATCTCCTCTTGGATTAGAAGGAAGAAGCGATGGAAGTGAGAACAGTGAGTCAGTCATCTTTGTTTAAACTTCTTCTTACTTTTACAGTTTCAGATAGAGAATAGCACGAGAATTCCTGCCTACCCTCACACAGACTCCCCCTGTGGTAACATTCACCACGCTTGCTTGCGCGTGCTCTCGCTGTCTGTGTCTGTCTTTGTTTCTCCCTGTCTCTCTCTCTGTCTGCACCCTGAGTGTTACTTGCAGACCTGGTGTCATCTTACTCCTGGAAATGTCATTGTGTCTTTCATGAAGTCCAGTTCACGACACTGTGCCCGACACCAGGACGTGCACACTGACCCGAGGCAGCGTCTGGTCTACAGGTGTTACTTAGATTTTGCTAATTGTTCCATTAGCGCCCTTTATAGAAAAGGACACTCAGCTGGTATGATGCGTTCAGCTGTCTTTGCAGGGCAGAGGCTGGTGAGAGGCAGGCCAGGCGCCTGGGCACAACATTTTGGGCCGGGACACCGTGCCATGTGGACCCCGCGAGGGGTGCCTCTTTACGTTTCAAGCAGTTCCAAGACATCCTTTCTTTGGGTGTCTGTAGCAGGGTTGTCAGCATGTGTGTATCTCACGTGTCCTTGTGAGTGCACGTGGCAGTGCCATGTTCTTCCTAGGGCATCACAACGTGAGGCGTGTGGTGTCAGCTGGGACTCGGGGCAGTGGTGTCTGCAAGGTTTTAGTCTCATTTTTTCCCTTTTTAATGGCTCTGTGTCCTGGGGGAGGTACTTGGAGACCATGTAAATGTTCTCCTGTTTCTCAAGCCCGGACCCACTAGCTTTAGCCTCTGTGGAAGGTTCTTGCCTGTGTCGTCATCATGATGTCAAACTGGTTTCTAACTTCCTAATTTCTTCTGTAATTGTTGACTTTTTACAAGTTAGTCACCTCTGGAGGTGTTTTGACTTTTTTGAAAAAAATCATCATTGGCTCATTCAGTGCTTTTGAGACCAAGGCCATAGTAAACCATAGTTCATTGGCAGTTTCGGCATTTGCAGAATAGGGCCAGCAACTTTTTAATTTTAGTTTTTATCTACTCCGGGTAGTAAGCGTGTGGGTTAAGAATTTGAGTGGTTCTGCAGGGTGCATTCTGGGGGCAGCCTTTTGTCTGGTCTCTTCCCTCTGAATTGCCATTCCCTGAGGACATCCACATCTAACTTTTAGAAATTTCTTCTAGTATTTATTTTCAAATCACATTTGTCAGTTGAAATAACATGTTTAAACTTCCTAGAGGCAAACTCTGCACGTCCCTTCCCCGTCTTTACTTTCTGTCCCATCATCGCTGAGCATTTGTATTCTGTCTGAATTCTTGAGGAGCTGCTGGGGGTGCACAACCTCTCTCACACAACTTTCCTTTTCCTTTCCCTTGGCCTCCTCCCTGGTCTCTGTCACTGGCCCTCCGCCGCTGTGTGCAAGCATGGGGGTGCACCATCCTTGCTTTCCAGGTGGGACCCCTCTCCCTCTCTGATGGCCCTTATTTTTATGAAGCATGTCCTCTAGAAGCTTCTGTAGGAAAAACATGCATAAGGTGCTTTTGTGTGTGTGTGTGTGTGTGTGTGTGTGTGTGTGGAGGATTAGCCCTGAGCTAACATCTGTTGCAAATCCTCCTCCTTTTGCTGAGGAAGACTGGCCTTGGGCTAACATCTGTGCCCAGCATCCTCTACTTTATATGAGACGCTGCTACAGCATGGCTTGACAAGCGGTGTGTTGTCAAGCCCTGCAAACCCTGGGCCGCCGAAGAAGAGCACGCGCACTTAACCACTGCGCTACCGGGCTAGCCCCATGAAGTGTTTTTTTTTTGAGAACTTTTGGGTCTTCCTGATGTTTGTTGGTAGTTTTGGCTTGATGCAGACTCCTGGATGAGAAGTTGTGTTCCCTCAGAGCACTGAGCGCCTGCCCGCTGTCCTGACCCTGGTGTCTCGAGAGCCCATGGCACCACCATGGACACAGCCCTGCTGGTCACCTGGAGCGTCCTTCTGCCTGGAGAGATTCCTCGTTATTCCTGTGGTCATTCTCCTGTGGTTTTGACTTGTCTTTCTGCAATTCTTGTCAGTCACATGTTGGACCTCCTGGACTAATTTTCTCATTTTCCACTTCTTTGTATTTTTGTTCTTATTTCTAAGAGATTTTTTACAATTTTACTTCTTAAGCTTTGTGTCGAATATTTTTGTTTCTGCTCTGTTTTAATTTCTAGGAGCTCTTGGTCTTTTCTGCCTGCTTCTTTCTCTTACATCTCCCCTTCCTTGGTTTGTGGATGATGCTCTTGTGCTTATTTCTTGGAAGATCTTATAGTTTTTCTCAAGTTTCTTCTGTTTGCTGCCTTTACTCCATTTCTGCTGGCTGTCTCTCTTGTGTGTGAACACTCCTCGGCACGTTTGAGAACTTAGACCACTTTGCAGGGCAGTCACAAACAGCTCGCTGGATGTTCTGTGCTTAGAGGGGCCTTGCCGACGGTCCCCCAAGTCCTCCTTCCCTTTCCTGAGCTGGTGTCGGCGGGGAGAAGCAGCTGGAAGGTCTGATCCTGCGTTTCCTGGGGCACCTCCCTCTGTTCCCAGAGCATGTGCCCACAGGCCTTCCTGGACTGGCTGTGGGCTGCAGGGCTTGGGAACGGATCGGGGACCTAGGCACCGCTGAGAGGTTTGGATTCTGGTTTGAGGCCCCCTCCTGTCAGACCGAGGTTCCTGGAGTCTCATGCTCTCGCCTCATTCAGGGTCCGCAGCCCAGGCCTCAGGGCTTTTCTGCTCCCACTCCCAAATCAGGCACGTTCCCTTTCCCTGACCAGCCGTTTACCGCTGGTCCAGCTGCTCCCAGCCTGTCCTCGTGGTCGGCATCTTCCACGGCCCGTCCCCTCTGCCTGCTCCTCTATCCTTGTGGGTCAGGCCGTCTTCGTCGCTTCCCTGGGTGTGGAGAGTGCAGGCCCTGTGCACGTGCGTCGGCCGCGGCACTCGCTCTGCAGTCCCGTCTTTGGGAGGATGCACGTCCGTGTCTGTGTAAGAGGGAACTGAGGTTTGTGGGTTTATGTTCCAGTCACGGACGTTAACATATTAAACATGCAGAGTATTCGTTTTCTTACTTAATGTGTGTGGTTCTCATCTTACATTTTCATAAAAATATTTTTGCCGTCTTTGGTGGTTCACTGATGTTTTCTTCTGTGAGAGGAGCCACAGCCGTAGCTCTTCTGGGTATTTCGGGGCCCGACCTTGCCTGGCACAGGGAAGCAGGGGGTCTGACCGCCCCCCCCTGCACTTTGCAGAGCGTCCCCTGAGGAATGCCACCAGAGAATTGCAGTTTTGGGCTCTGACTTTGTGCTGTGTTTTTAGGTGATGGCTCAGGGTTTGGCGAGATACTAAACCAAGGTTTGGGAAGACTCAAAACTCCCACTACTAGTCCTGCAGCTCCTCCTCTCACCTCTAGAAGGTTCCGACGGCCCCTGGAAGCCATGAAGGAAGTCCACCCGAAGCAAGTGAAGGTAACGGCTAGTGGGAGCAGGGTGTGCTGTGTCGATGGGCCTCCGTCTTTGGCCTGCTCTATGACCGCGCCCTGGGTGGGGTTGTGTTGCACGATAATCACGCTCTGCTCACACAGCTCCATACGCTTCAGCTCTGTGCTAACTCTGTGCCTCGGGTGTTTCTGGAAGGAGGTAAGCTGATCTTGGAGCGTGGGGACAGGTGTCCAGGTGAGAACCTGGCACAGCAGGCCTGTGAAGGGCCGCGGGAGCCTGGGGCGCTGTGGCCCCGGCGAGGGTGACCAGCTCTTGCTGTGGCACTGTCAGGGCACAGTGCACAGTGGTCTGCAGGTACAGGTGTTGTAAAGAATCACGAGAGACAAAACTAGGATTAGTCTTCCCGAATTGAGTTTAGGTGTCAGAACTCATGACCCCCTTGTGGGACGTGATTGTGGTTTTATGTTTGTTCTGGAGATTGATCTCTGGCTTTTCCTGAGACGACTCAGGGCTGTGCTCAGGACCGGGACTGCCCTGCCAGGCACCCATGTGCGAGCAAGCGACAACCTCGAATGTCGAGTTGCCACCTACAGAGCGCGGAGAGCGTTGCGTGTCAAGGTGGCAGGGTCACCATCTGCAGGCGCCTGCCTGTGGGGCCGCATTGGAGACCCACGCCCAGCTTTGCTGTTGGAGCATGCTGCTCCAGAAGGTGCGTTTTCATCCTTTCCAGAGTCTGTTTAGCAGATTGCTCTGGTTTCTTGCTCTTTACGTTTCCTCAAGTTGGCCCTTGAGGAGGAAGATGGTCTTTCTTTGCTTGTACAGCAGCGTGGGTGTTTTTGATGGGTAGTCTCAGCCCTGACCCGGCCAGGTCAAAGAGGACACAATGTTTATTATTGCACATCACCGAAAGTTTCTGGGTGGAGTGGCTCCAGGTGCACACCCGGAGACGGCAGCAGCGTACTCATGCTCGCTCACTCCCTCCCTCCCTTCTGCCATCAGCCAGCTGTCCTCAGGGTGGCAGGAAGGCTATGGCATCTCTCGGTGTCTGACGGGGACGGGGCCCGATGCTTCCTCTGAGCCTCTTTTCCAGAAGCACCTCCTCTGGGCCCACCCAAGAGGACATTCCCTCCCTTCATTGGCAGACGCGGTCACCCGCCCGCCAGACCACTCGTCCCCAGCCCTTGTGATGGGCTGGGCTCATCCTGACCCACCGCTGATGGGACGCCGATGGCCTACGTTCGGGAGGCTCATGCTGCTCTCCTGGGTCGTTGTTTGGCCTCTCACGGCTGCACTCCAGGGAAGAGCTGAGGCTCTGGGATTGGGGGCTGGCTTCTCTTCAGACGAGGGAGGAGGAAGCCACACTCAGCATCCTGGAATTTAACTTGGAAGGCAGAATTAAAAAAAATTTTTCCCAGCTTTAACTGACTTATGACATTGCCTAAGTTTAAAGTGCGTGTCGTGATTACTGATACACGTATATATTGCAAGATGCTCACCACAATACGGTTGGTTAACACCTCCATCCTCCGGAAGGCAGAGTTTTCTGTGGAACTTTGTATAGGTTTGCTTTTCTCTTCCCACTTCAGCAAATCATTTTATGGCAAAACCATTGACGTAAACTTGGCCGAATAAGTAAATGGTATAATGCCACTATCGTGTCTTATTCAAATAGTAAAAGTATTCCCAAATAATTTTGATAAGTAAAACTTTCTCTGAAATTGTGTTCAGAATAAAACTTTATCTTACTCCTTTAAGAATTGAAATTGAAGTAATTTTTTTGTAACTTAATTTCTTTTTGTATTTCTCAATTTTTTACATGACATAAAACATCAAAGCCATGTTTCAGTTAGCATTTCCAATCTAAGCAACCTAATATCAGAATTCCTAATTTTAAGAAATAAATTTGGTTGTTAATGATGATAATTTATACTTAGGTTTTGATGTTTAATGCTGAGTGATTAAAAAAGAAAAAAAAAGGGGGCCGGCCCGGTGGCGCAAGCGGTTAAGTGCGTGCACTCCGCTGTGGCAGCCCGGGGTTCGCTGGTTCGGATCCCGGGCGCACACCGATGCACCGCTTGTCACACCATGCTGTGGCAGTGTCCCATATAAAGTGGAGGAAGATGGGCACGGATGTTAGCTCAGGGCTGGTCCTCCTCACAGAAAGAAAAAAAAGAACCCAGTAAGGGTCCTGAGCCCTCTGAGGAAGCGGCTGAGCGAGCCGTTGGCGATGGAGGCAGAGCTGATGTGGACGTGGGCCTCACTGCGTGGTGGAAGAGTGAGTCAGGGAGCTGTTCCCTGGAGCGCAGTTTGTTCACCTCAGTCAGAACCTGCACTTCAGTATTCCCTACGTCCAGTTCAAAGTAGCAAAAAGGTATTTTTGAATAGATTTCTCAGACTGTTTGAAACTTATTTTCCTTGATTGTTTTAAATTCCTACACTGTTTCTGGACCGTGGAGCCACAGCGCGCACTGCAAGAGAGGGCAGCCTGAAGAGGACTCCTGCGCTCCGTTGGAGAGCTTGCCCCATGAGGTGCCCTTCTCAGTGGAGCGCAGGAACGACATGCTTCTCAACGTGTCAGCCACGACACAGAGCGTGCTGGCAGGGGCTGTGTCTCAGGAGCATTGTCCAGCCACGATTCTGGTTGCCCCTGAGCTGGGAGTGCTGGTGGAAGTTTGGGTGTGTGCCAAGCGAGGTCCCTGGGCAGGGCTGTGGTCCCCGCCAGACCCAGACACCTCTGGGACCGTGTGGGAAACGAGCCAATGAGCGGGGGTGGACAAGTGACCGTGGTGCAGCCACGTGGGAAGCGTTGCTCATTGGCTGGAGCAAACGAGGGTGCCTGAAGCCCCCAGCACCCGAGTGACCAGCTGGTGTGGGGGCCACGTGCTGAGGGATGGGCGAGGTTGCACGTGGGGACGGTGGCCACGAAGTGCAGGGTCCTCAGCAGAATGTGGCAGTCCTGAGAGCAGGACTCCAGAGCCTTCTCAGCCCCGGTGATGGTGTCCATGGCACCAGAGGTCGGAACCCCCTGCAGGTCTCTACGCCCCGAGCAGCGTCAGACCAGGGGTCCTGCTCCATGTTGATTCTCACGGCAACCGTAGAAAGCCCAGCTCTGCAGAGATTGGACGTCACTGAACGGATGCTGTGGCCTCAGGCAGCTGTGGTCACAGCTGGCACAGGCACAGAACCTCACTCTTCACATGTGTTGTTTTTGAGAGATGGTTCCCCACCCCCCCGAGGAAGATTGGCCCTGAGCCAACATCTGTGCCAGTCTTTCTCTGTTTTGTGTGTGGGTCACCACCACAGCATGGCTGATGAGTGGTGTAGGTCCAGGCCCTGGATCCGAACCCGTGAACCTGGGCCGCCGAAGTGGAGCGCACTGAACTTAACCACTGTGCCGCTACTATGGCTGGCCCCATTGAGAGATGTTTTTTAAAATGCATTTCTCCTCATTATAAGATCCGGGAAAGTATTTAAAGACCGTAACGTGGCTGTTCATTGCAGCCAGGGCATTTCTGCTGCCACTTGCTCTTCTCGTCTGCCCTCTCTGGACAGACAGAAGACGGACAGCAGGTGCGGGGGCGCGATGGGGCCTGTGGTCTCAGGCGCCCTGCTCCTGTCTGCCTCGCCTGGTCACCGTTCCTCCAGACCTGCAGGGGCTGCGATTTGCATCCATTTTATTTCAAATAAGTTGTTTTTAAAGTGAAATTGTTTTAGATTGTTAGAGATAATTAAACATATATAGTTTGGTTTCTAGTACTTTTATCTTAATATTTCGCTTACATTGGTCACATCATTAGAATTATAGCAAAACATATTTCTAGTTAACTGATTAGACTCCGTCATAGGTCTCCTCATTGCTATTTTTACATTTCCCTGTTTGGGCCGTTTATTAGTTTCTTTTTTCCCAGAGTTTTAAGCTTAACATGCCCCTTGCGTGAGTCTTTCCACGTGGAGTGAGGATAATTGGGGTTCCTTGGGATTCTGTGTTGGTCCTAACACCAGCTTCCCCCTGAGGACGCTTGGGGGAAACTGCCACCTTCCTCACTCGGCCTCCTTGGGCAGGACACAGATGGCCGGCGTGCACGTCCTGTTTCCATCGCTCTGTAACTAGCACTCCGAGTCTCAGTGGTGCGAAGGACCCCAGGGGCAGGGACTCCCACAGGGTGCCTTGGCCACCATTTCTCTGCTGCCTGTGTCTGGGCCCCACTGGGACCACTGGAGGGCTGGAGTGGTCAGTAGCCGGCCTGGTGCTGCCTGAGGGCGCCATCTCCCCAAGGCCTCACCTGTCGGCCGGGACATGTGCACAGGCCTCCCGTGCGGCTCCTTGGGGCTTCCTCATAGCACGGCAGCTGCGGGCCCAGGAGAGCCAGGGTAGTGCACGGTGTCTTCGTGACCTGGCCGCTGAAGGAGGCCCGAGGACCTGCCCTGAGCTTCGCCCAGGCTGAGGGGAGGGAGTGTGCACCGTGAGGGAGTGAGTGGGGGCCATCCTTGGAGTAGCTTACGCAGAAGTTCACTCCTTCAAAACTGGTTTCCTGGTGGTCTCTGATGGTTATGAGGGAGGAACGTCTGAAAACCTCACGTCACAGCAGCACTCTCTGCTCTTTGATGCAAAGGCCGTGCGGGTCCCATGCGGGCGGCCCCGGAGAGCCTTGATGGGTGCAGCGGGTCAGTGAGTGGTGAGTGGGTCAAGCTGCTGCTGCTGCTTTCTGAAATGCTGTCCCCTTGCAGGCCTTGCTGCAGAGGGTGTGTGATGAGAGCTACCACATACTGGCCTTGTCTGAGTACCGCGGACCCCCCAGCACCCACCTCGAGCACTTCCCAGGGGAAGGCCAGGGCCAGTTGGAGGCAGTGCCAGCTCTGAGGGGGCATCCGACGCCAGCACCCCAAGAGCGAGAAAAGGTACAGAGGCATTCTGTGTGAAAGAAAAGGAGGAGTGGGCATGGACCAATGTGAGGGAATTGCTCGGCCAAATAAGTGAGAATAAGGGAACAAGAGGTGGGTCAGCGGTGGGCGGGGAGGCTGTGCTTCTCTCAGCCACCCTCTCACTTGCATTCGCTGGGCACCATCCATATGCCGGCATATTCCAGGCCCTGTCAGGGCAGGAGGGGCACGGCGGAGCTCTGCTGGGTGGCACACGAGGGGGAGGTGGATGTGGGGGCTGAGCCTGAGCCCACAGGGTCTCGGCCTCTACTCTGTGGCTAAGGAGCCAGGGCGGCCAAGAGAGAGGCAGTGCGGAGGCGAGGGCCACATGCTGAACTGTGTCTCTGGGAACCAGCTGGCCACAGGGCGTGCAGGAAGCAGTGGGCAAGACCCTGAGGCTGGCCTGGGAACTGTAGGGGAAGGAGGTGGGTGGGTCAGAGTGGGTGGCCAGAGAGCAGCCAGCACCGTGCAGGCAGACACCCCGGCACCACTTACAGCCTCGGGCCTTCCCTAGACCCGGGGCCTCGTGCAGCGGTGAGTGCCGACATTGCTCGATCTTAATTTTATTTATTTATTGTTTATTTTTTTCCCCCCAAAGCCCCGGTAGATAGTTGTATGTCATAGCTGCACATCCTTGCTGTACGTGGGACACGGCCTCAGCATGGCCGGAGAAGCGGTGCTTCAGTGCGTGCCCGGGATCCAAACCCGGGCCGCCAGCAGCGGAGCGCGCACACTTAACCGCTACGCCACGGGGCCGGCCCTGCTCGATCTTATTTTACCGTCTCCTTCAGTCGTTTCTTCTCCACCTGTGATGGCAGCATTGGCTCTACTTGCCCCTGGACGGTCATGGGTGTGTCTCCTCTCTGTCAGGTGATTGCTGTTTAAACTGCAGAGTGCATTTGTAAGAACACCGAGCTCCTTGTTCCAATATTTTAGGAACCTCCCGACGTGTGCCTCGACTGGAGAGGAGAATTTCTGCAGGTTGTCCAGGAGGCCTTTGAAAAAGAACGGGAGATGCTGAAAGTTGAACTGCAGCCCCAACCCTGTGGCTCTGACCCCAGCGACTACAGCTCCCTATTGGAGAGGCTGGAGAGGGTGGTCCAAGAGCAGGTGAGTTGCCTCCATTCACCTTCTGGAGCCCACCCTGGTGGAGAGGGTGACAGAACGTGGTTCTTACATGAATTTTGGGTCCCACGTTTCACTCCACCTCGGAACGTGGCAGTGACTGAGGAGGAAATGCTGCTTCAGCCCAAGTATAGCACTGCATTTTTATGCACGAATTCCACGAAGTGGAAAATTCTATGCGTTTATCTTCCTTTACAATCTCACTCTGTTGTGGAAGTAACTAGCCTTTGAAAGCAAAAGAGCAATTCTAAGCAGCCCTGCTGAGGTTCTGAGCACTGAGCCCAGGGTCAGAGGGTCCGAGGGTGTCAGCACTGTGCAGGCCCTGGGAGTCTTGTTTCCACCAGTTCCCTCATAAGTCCAGACACAGGGTCCACAGCAGGTCAGAGTGGCCCCTGGGCATAGGCCAGGCCCAGAAAGCAAGACGGAGGTGCCTGGGAGCAGAGGTGTGTGGGATCTGAGGGTCCCCAGGAGCAGCTGTGCTCGTGTCCCATGCCACATGTTTGTCACAACCTTCCTGCGAGTACGTTCTTAGCCCCAGTCGGGGACTAGACTCAGATTCACCAAGTTTGTACCAGTGAAGCTGGAAGCGTGGGCTGCTTGTGCCTGGAGCCACCAGCACCCTGGCCAGGCCTGGCCTCCCCCAGCCCTTGGGGCATGCTGTCTTCTCATCCCGTTTTCCCATTTGGGTGGGCAGCCGCTCACCAGCAGAGCCCTCCGAGCTCCCTGTCTGTGAAGTCCTGTCTGACTCCCCTCTTCCTCCTTCACCTGCCCTGCCTCCAGGAAGACCTGCAGGAGAAGTCCCTGGAGCACCTTCGCCTGTCCGACAGGAGCAGCTTGCTGTCGGAGATCCAGGCTCTGCGCGCCCAGCTGCGCATGACGCACCTGCAGAACCAGGAGAAGCTGCAGCAGCTGTGCGCGGCACTAACCAGCGCGGAGGCCCGTGGGAGCCGCCAGGAGCACCAGCTGCGCAGACAGGGTGGGTGCTGCCCTTCCTGCCCAGCCCCGAGAAACCTGCCCTCCTGCCCTCCACCTTTTCGGTAAGGCGGCACACAGGTTCCTGGAGCCCCCTGGGCCGCCCAGTGCTGGGTCTGGTGGCAGGAGTGGTGTCCTGGTTTCTCCAGCTCCCTGAGTGCAAGGACCACTGGCCTCGGCATCAGAACACCGTGGCCAGGTTCATAGAACTCGAGGTAAAAACGACTCTGAGAGACCGGTCAGGGCGGAGAAGGGGGAGGGGTCAGGGCGGAGGCCTGGCCAAGGGCCCCGGTGGGTGTGCTGGGCGCCAGCAGGACCACGTCTGGGAGAGTCTGGAGCTCAGACCAGGCTTCAGCAGCCTGTGGTAGGTTTCTACACTTAAGTTAGATTTTGGAGATTTTCTGTAGACACTCATGTCATCTGTGCATAAGAAATGTATGCTTTCCTTTCCCATCTGCCTCCTCTTCTTGCTGATCGCACTGGTTCAGCCCTTGAGCATGAGGGTGACTGGAGCCCGCGGCAGATGTCCAGCCTGCTCCGGCCGTGGGGGACGCACTCCATCTCTTCCGCTTCAGTGTGGCATCTTCACAGATGCCCCCTGTCGCTCTAGCAAGTCCTCTCTTCCCAGTTTGGGTGCTGAAGCATGGGCCGATTCTGTCCAGTGAGCAACCTTGCGTTTGGGCAGGACCTCCGTGGTGCGTTGCCCTGTGCACGTCTGGACCAGACGTTTTGTGTCTGTGTTCATGAGGGATACTGGTCTGCAGTTCTCTGCTGGTTTTGGTTTGGAGTAATGCCAGCCTCATGGAGGATTGGCACGTGTCTCCTCCCCTTCTGCTTTCCAGAGGAGCTTGTATAAAACCGGGGTTATTTCTTCCGTGAGTGTGGGAGAATTCTCCAGTGAGGCCGTCTGGGCTGGAGCAGTCTCTGTCGGGTGGTGTTGAGTGTAGGAGCAGCGGGTGGGCTGACCTTGTAGGATGACTCTGGGGATGGTCACTCCTGGTGTCTGTGCACCAGGCAGGGAGGGCTCTGAGCGGCCTTGCACACACAGGTCCATCTCGGCCCAGCTTTGAACTCTGCCTCCAGGGAGACCACAAGCTGAGCAGCTACCCCTGGGGAGCTGTGTTGCGGCCTGCAGCCTGTGTGGCCCTTGTGGGTCGTGCAGGCTCTCTGCCCGTGTGTCTCTGGGTGCTCCCCAGCCAAGACGGCAAGGCCTGGTATGGTGCACGATGGAGAAGCTGGCGCTGAGCCGGCGAAGGAACGTGTCCCCGAGTGTCCTGGCTCCGTCAGAAACGGCGGCTTCTAGGTCCTAGGAACTTCATTTCCGCCAAAATGAATACATCCCCACTCCCTTATTAGTTTGCTTTTAGTTTGTTGAATCACGCGTGCACTCACTTTGGGCTCACGAATAATGCTGGTTTATGTTCCTTAATCTCTTTCTTAGTTGAGTTACTGGCGTATAAGGTGGAGCAGGAGAAATGTATAGCAAGCGACCTACAGAAAACCCTGAACGAAGAGCAGGACAAAGCAAACGCTGTTCGGAAGCTCCTGGTGGTGGAACAGAATGCCGTCAGAGATTTGAAATCTGAGCTATGTGAGTGTAAGCAGGACAACGAGCGGCTATTAGCATCCCTCAATGACGTGCAGAAGGAGGTCCTGCAGCTGAGGTAGGGGACACAGCCTGTCACCAGTGTTCGTCCCCTTCCCCCCCCGCGCGCTGTCACCAACTTTCTGTTGAATAATAAGTGGAAGTTACCTAGTTCTTGCCGTGTTTTTCTTGGCGTTGTGGTAAAAGGGAACCTCTGGTGTGCCGGGTGTCCTAATGGGCATTAGAGCAGACACCTGCTTTCGTGGGTCTGTAGCATGGGAAGGAGGGATTGAACACTTGTGCAGGTCACGAGGAGGCGACAGGGCTCTGCCCTCTGCATCCTGGGAGTGCCCGGCCCCCGGTGCTGGCCTCCCTTTCAGAGCGTTCTGTGACATGGGCATGACGGCCTGTCTGCCCACGCAGGTCCGTGCTGGACAGTAAGGAGAATGACCTGAAGGCTGCACTCCAGGAGCTGGAGAGCGAGCGCGTGAAGGAGCGCGCCCTGCAGAGCCAGCTGGAGGAGGAGCAGCTGCAGCACCTGCAGAGGGAGGGCCAGAGCTCCAAGACCCTGGAGGTAACTGGGCAGCAGTGCTGGGGCTCCGGGTCACACATACCAGCCAGTGGCGACTGGAACCAGGAAGCAGTTCTCCTCTTCAGTGCCCCTTATTCTTGTCTGTGACAGTGTGCCAGGTGACAGAGTTTGAGGCAGTGAGGAAGGCTGTGAAGCAGGTAAAATAGCATCTTTGTAGTGACAGACAGCGTGATGGCCGCCCGCAGTCCTCACTGTCTCTGAGCATTTGATTCTGTAAGGTGGACACAGCCTCCTGGCCAGCCCTCCTGCACAAAGGGCAGCCTCACATTTACCCTGTGTCTCACGGGATAAATGACCCGTGTGACCTGGCTTCAGTCTAGGTGGAGGCTGTGCTGTGACTGTGTGTCCAGCAGAGGGTTTTGTAGTCCTGAACAAACTGACCGTCAATTCCATGGTGAGGGTGAAGCTGTCTTCAACAGCAGAGACCGTGGTTCAGCACAGGATGTGTATGTCGTCAAGTGTCCTAGGTGTTGTGGTTCTGAGGAAGGAGAATGAACCCAGGATGTGTGTGTGCATTTACTCAGTGCTGCTTTCAAAAAAGTATTTCATCCATGAGTAAAAAATAATTATCGTACTTCTTTTACCCATAGGACAAATTTCAAAAGGTGTAATTGCTAGGAAGTTTGGGTGGGAAAACTATTTAGGTACTTTTCCTCTTGGTTTTAATTTTCTCCGATATAGGAGTTAAGAATATCTTTGGAGAAGCAGTATGCTCAGAGTAATCGACTGTGTGTCGCATTAAAACACGAGCAAACAGCAAAGGACAATCTTCAGAAGGAGCTGCAGATCGAGTCCTCACGCTGCGAGGCGCTGCTGGCGCAGGAGCGGAGCCAGCTCTCTGAGCTGCAGAAGAGCCTGGAGGCTGAGAAGGGACGCTCGCTGGAGCTGTCTGAGGCCTTACACCGCGAGCGCCTCCTGACGGAGCAGCTGAGCCGGAGGACGCGGGAGGCCTGTGCTCACCAGGAGACACGGGTGCACCGTGCTTTGCTGCGGAAGCTGAAGGACGAGAAGTCCCGTGGGGGGGAGTTGCAGGCCACGCTGGAGAAGGTGCAGCAGCAAGCTGTGCGCTCTCAGCGACAACTGGAGGCCGAGGTTCAGAAGCGCTGTGAGGAGCTCAAGAAAGAGAAGGAGGTAAGTGCCACGCTGAAGTCCACCGTGGAGGCCCTGCAGACCCCAAAACCAGAGCTGAGACCTTACCTGGAGAGAGAGGGGGAGCAGCCCGCATGGCTACAGACAGAGTTAGAGCAGTTACACACGGGACTGGCAGAGCAAGAAGGACATGAGGACACAAGGAGAGCGGAGACGAGGCAGAGCCGAGCAGACGTGGAGAAGTGGAAGAAGTGGCAGAGAGACAAGGAGAAACTGGTGAGAGCCGACCGGCGGCCAGATGTCAGCACTGAGCAGTCGCAGTCTTCTTAGGGTTAGAGCAGTTCCCGTGGTGACGTGAGGGCTGTGCAGGCTCCATTCTGTCCCGCTGGCCTGTATGTCTGTCTTTATGCTGGCACCACACTGATTACTGCAGCTTTGTAGCAAGTTTCAAAATCAGGAAGTGCGTGTCCTCCAACGTTGATCTTTTCCAAGATTGTTTTGGATATTTGGGGCCCCTTGCAATTCCATATGCCTTTGAGGATTGGCTTTTCCGTTTCTGCACAACAGCCGTTTGGATTTTGATAGGGATTGCACTGAATCTGTAGATTGTTTGGGGGAGTATTGTCACCTTAACAATGTTAAGTCTTCCCATCCATGAAATTGGAAGATCTCTCCATTTATTTAGAGCTGCTTTAATTTCTTTCAACAAAGTTTTGTTGCTTTCAGATGATAAGCTTTGCACTTCTTTTGTTAAATCTATTCCTAAATATTATTTTTTGATGCTATTGTAAATGGAGTTCTTTTCTTTTCTTTTTTTTTTCGAGGAGGACTAGCCCTGAGCTAACATATGATGCCAATCCTCCCCTTTTTTCTTGAGGAAGATTGGCCCTGGGCTAACATCCATGCCCGTCTTCCTCTACTTTATATAGGACGCCGCCACAGCATGGCTTAACAAGCAGTGTGTCAGTGCGCACCCGGGATGCAAACCTGCGAACCCCGGGCCGCCGCAGCAGAGCGTGCGCACTTAACCGCTGCGCCACCAGGCCAGCTCCGGGAGTTTTTTTCTTAATTTCATTTTAAGATTCTTCATTGCTAGTGTGTGGCAATACAGTTGATTTTTATACGTTGATCCTGTATCCTACAGCCTTGCTGAACTTGTTTATTAGTTTCAATATTTTTTTAATGGATTCTTTGGGATGTTCTGTATACAAGATCACGCCATCTGCAAATAGACATAGTTTTACTTCTTCCTTCCCCGCCTGGATGCCTTTTATTTCCTCTTCTTGCCTGACTGCCATGGCTGGAACTTAGAGTGCCGTGCTGAATGGAAGTGGTGAGGGGACATCCTGGCCTTGTTCCTGATTTGGGGGGAAACTTTCTGTCTTTCACAGTTAAGCATGTTGGTAGCTGTGGGATTTTTGTAGATGCCCTTTATCCGAGGAAATTCTCTTCTATTCCTGGTTGATTGAACTTGTTTTGTCTTTACTCATGAGAGAGTGTTGGGCCTGCCTTTGCAGTGTCTTTGGAGATCTGTGGTTTTCTCCTTTGTACTATACTGAGTGATTTTCATACACGGAGCCATCCTTGCATTCTTGGGATGAATCTCTGCTGGTTTTGGTGTATACATTCTTTTTTACATAGTGCTAGATTCAGTCTGCTAGTATTTTGTTAAGGATTTTGTGTCTATATTCATAAGGGATATTGGTCTGTAGTTTTCGTTTCTTGTGGCGTCTTCGGTTTTGATATTGGGATGAATTTGGCGTCACAGGATGGATTGGGAAGTGTTCCCTTTTTTGTGTTTCGGATGAGCCTTAATTTTAGATACATTTTATGTCAACCAAAAAGACTTTGATTCTGAGAAAATTACGTCCTGTGTCTTCTCATACATTTACATTTTGCCCTTTTTAAAAATGTTTTTAAAAAACTTAAAATACCCTCACTCTTTCTGTTTTGTATTTTGTGAAATTATCACAAGTTTTTTAAGATGCACAAGGAAAACAAATGGCCTGATCATTGTAGTGGTTAGCATGCCATGAAATCATTGTGAAATGTGTATGTGTTTCTAAGAATAAAACTCCAGGTTTCTAAAGGTTACAAGGATAAATCAGATTTTAAAATGCTATAAAATTAGTTTTGTAAGTTTATATGAGGGATGTGATTAATATTTTTTAACAGCTGTATGGAGATACAATTCGTATACCATTGAGTTCACCAATTGATTGATTGATTGATTTTGTGAGGAAGATTGGCCCTGAGCTAACATCTGCCAATCCTCCTCTTTTTGCTGAGGAAGACTGGCCCTGGGCTAACATCCATGCCCATCTTCCTCCACTTTATATGGGACGCCACCACAGCATGGTTTCAAGTGGTGCCTCAGTGTGCGCCCAGGATCCAAACCGGCGAACCCCAGGCCGCCGCAGTGGAGTGTGTGCACTTAACCGCTTGCGCCACCGGGCTGGCGCTGAGTTCACCAATTTAAATTGCACAATTCCTTGATTTTTAGTATATTCAAAGAGTTGTGCAATGATCACTATAGCAATTTTAGAACATGTTCATCACCCCAAAATGGGACCCCAAAGCCCCCCATTTCCCTCTTCAGCCCCTGGCCACCACTGATCTACCTTCTGTCTCTGGATTTGCCTATTCCAGACATTTCATAAACGGAGCTATACAATGTGGGGCCTTTTGTGTCTGGCTTCTTTCATGATGTTTTCAAGGTTCATCTACTTGTAGCATGTGTCAGTAATTCATATTTTTTGCTGTGTTAAACAACCTTCAAAATAGTTGTAGTGTTCTATCACCAGAAATCTTGGAAAGTGGAGGAATAGTTTGTAGGTGTGACAGAGTGGGCAGAATGTGGCCAGGAGGGGTCCCAAGTCATTTTGTGAAGGAGATGAGCGGAGTAAAGCTCCTGGGCGGGCCTTGGTTATTCAGGACCCCCAGAATGGGTTCAAGATTGTGTGTGTGTGTTGGCCTTTTTTCCTTTGGGAAGAGGGGTCTATAGCCTTCATGTTCTTCCCAAAGGACTTCCTCATATCATATTGAAAGTTTTGTCAAACCCTTTTATTTAATTTTGATTTTTCTTTTTTGTAAAAATGAATGGTAACTTTGTTTCTTAAAAAACATAAATACAAAGAAAATGTTTTCTAAGTTAATAACTATTCTTCGTGATGCACCTTGATATGTATTTTTAAGTGATATAGCCCTTTTGGTGTTATTTTTACTGTAGATGGTTAATTTGTTCTGGATTCTAGAATCTTTTTCTAGCCATAGCAGCTGAGGCCTCCCAAGGTAGTCATTTCACCGCCAATTGCATCTTTTTTAAACAAAATAAACTTGTCAGTCCCTTGGTATCTTACTTACTTCATCTGGAAAATAGATAAATAGTCCCTGTTTCCTCATGAAGCTGAGCATTAATTGAGATGGTGCCAGGAAGGGGTGAATGTGTAAACTGCACACCTGATGGCCCACGAGGAGGCACTCGGCCAGAAAGAACACGTGGTCCGCGTTGGGCAGGGGCTGCTGAGCTGGAGGCTCAGGCTGGGTTCTGGGCTTCTGAGGTTCTCTCTCTAACACGGCAGAGCCTTGTCTGCATGACTCCAGTCACGGGGACTCTTCTTGCCTGTTCCATCTTCGTTTCCCCGGGGGGAGTCCCCTCACTTGTGGGAGTCCACCACGTGCTCTCCTCGCCCCTGCTGCTCTCATCACACTTATCACTGGTTGGTGATTTCTCCCAGGCACTGCCATCCTGAAGGGCATTTTACATGTGGGGAGGTTTCCACTTGGTGAGGCCTTCCATGACTTGGGCTCCCCAAGCTTCGTGGTGCGCCTGCTTTCACATGACTGTGTGTTTGTGTGTGGGAGCGTGTTGCTGTGTGCTTGTGTGTGTCCATGTGTCAGCATGTGTGTTTGTGCATTTTTGTGAGTGCACGTGTATTGGTGCACACACGCGTGTGTGTTGAGGGTGGGGACCGGAACTTGGGCCTGTGAAGCTTTATCCTGTCTGTTTCAGCATCACAGGCCCCTCTCTTTTTACCCTCGTACCGACCTTGGGCCTGCTGAAAGCCTAATAGTTTTCAAAAATAAACATAAAACCGTTACCACTGAAACTCGGGAGTGATTCTGCTTGTCTCTGAGGCAGGGGCTGTCCTGACTCCATGTTACACCCAGAACACCCCATGTGGAGGGTGTTGGGTGAGTTAATTCGAGGGGCCAGATGGAGGGCAGTGTGCAGAGCAGCCCCCGCCCCCAGGGACCTGGTGCCGGGGAGGGGCCGCCGCTGTGCACTGCTGGGCTGTTGGTCTTCTGCCTCTGGAACGCATGTGAACGTCTTTTCTGTGGTTTTGCCCTTGACGACAGCGAGAACTAGAGTTACAGCGCCAGCGGGATGAGCACAAGATCATGCAGCTGCAGCAGACGGTCAGGGAGCTGGAGGCGAAGGAGGCGGCGCAGCTCTGCCCCGAGTCCCAGCGTCTGCGAGAGCAGCAGCAGGGCCTGGAGAAGGTTCGGCGGCAGCTGCTCTGGGCTGCTGGGCTTCTGACCAGCCTCCTCAGCCAGACCGTGGACAGGTGAGGTCCTCAGGACTGGCTAGTGCCATGTGATCATGCGCCTTCTATGGTAAGACAAATCCTGAAGTCTTTGAGTTCAGGTCTGTGTTTTAATGAAACTGACTCTTTCTTTTCCCGTGTTTGGATGAATTAGTTGGCAGCTCTCTCCAGAAGGGTGTTGACAAAATTGTATTTTTTGCATTCTAATATGAGAGTAAAATCCAGGTTTGTTTTAGATCAGTTCTCCCCGTGTCCCTTTGTAATTGTTCACCACCCAGAGGGTTCGCTGGGGTGGGGCCGACGGTCTGTGCTGTGCCTGCCTCTCCCACGGCCCCAGAACCACCGCTCACATGACCAGCATGCGTCTGCATGGTTGAGGAGCCGAGACGTGGTGTTTTGTATGAATAGAAAAATTAATGTTTCCCCTTTTCAGCAAATACAGGTCTGCTGTCTATACAGTAATTGGATTTAATTTATAGAGCAGTATGATCTCTAAGCAAAGTTTTGTTTAGCACAGTATTTTAGTAACCAACACAGAATCCCAGCAGAATGCAACAGTAGGAGGCCTAAGCACTGAGGGAGCCTTGGTGGTCACTGGTCAGTGGCTGGAGGTTTCTGGGCTTCACAGACTGTTTACCCCAGGGCTGCACCACCTCACGCCTGCCACCATCATTAGAGGGACTCCCAGCCCCCACCTCTGAGGACAGAACACAGGTCGATGCAGTCCTTCACAAGCGTGTTCACAGTGGTCTATGCACAGTCCTCCTGGAACCCTGGGTGGTGCCTCGGTCTCCCTGGGGGCTGCACAGCCCCGTCTTCTCATCTCTTCAGCACGGAGTTCCTGCGTGGCTTTGGATAACTGTCAGTTGGGATCCGTCTGAACTTTTTAAATGTCATTTTACAGGACAATTAATGATTGGACGGCATCAAATGAGAAAGCAGTGACATCTTTATTGCGTACGTTAGATGAACTCAAGTCCGAATTGAGCACGTCCAGCTCCTCCCAGGTGAGAGACGGCGCAGCCGCTATCCCGCTCCCCCAAGCCTGCCCTGCTGCAGAGTTCCTCCCTCAACTCCTTCTCTGTTTTAAAGTTTGCCATGTGGGTGAGTGAGTGGGTGGCTCCCATGTGATGTGTGTGGGCGGGCAGCTCTGTGTCGCCCCCAGAAGGCTGCGTGACTTTGCTGGCTCCCCTTCTCCTCCATGGGTGTTGGGGGCTCACGCGCACTTGGCCACCGGCCTGGCGTGCCCTCAGGTGGGTGCTGGTCTGTTCTGCTCGGAGGGCAGATGCCCCGGGGCTCCTCTGGCCCAGCCTGTTCCTCCTACACTCATGTTGAGAGCCTGAGCCAGAAACTCCCGAGGCCTCCTGTGGGGTTCTGAGCCCCTGGCAGCCGCATCTGTAAGTGTTTAGAAGTCCTGGTTGCTGATACAAATTCTTGGTAAATGTTCTGTGACAGTCATGAAATCACGAGGTTTATTGTGAAAGCAGTGTGCATGTTAGGCAGCAGAAGAGCCGACCACTTGCTCACTGACCCCACTCTCAACTCTGACCCCACTTTCTCTCTGACGACGCTCTTGACTCTGACCCCGCTCGCTGAGCGTAATCAGTTGTTGTGGTGCGTCCTGCCTGCTTGTCGGTTGGGCACCACGCTACTGCCTTCCTCAGTGTCCTGTACCGGCTGTGGGCTGAATGTTACTCAGATTATGGAAATAACAACTCTGTTTTAAGGGGCTTATTCATTGGAGCCTCAGGGATGAACACACGATATCCCCTGGCCACCTCTTATGTGCTGCCTCTGTTTGCGGTGCTATTAGAACAGTCAGAGAGGTCTGAGTTCTGTTACTGGCTTACTTTGTTCATGCAGCCCAGTTTTGTGCAAAGTCTATTTCGTAGAGGGTTGAAGAGAAATGTGACTTGATGACTTTTTTTATTTCCTGTCCCATAGGTGGACAGCTCTGCCCAGCCCCACAAGCTTCCCACTCAACCCCAAATACATGTAAAATTATAATCTCTGAGAATAGTCAACAATAAAAAACACAAATAACCTGCATGCCTTTTAACAGAAAAAATTCTTATACATTTATTTTCGTTTTCTCCTTTTTAAGAAAAAAATGACAGCAGAGCTACAGATCCAACTGGTGGACGTCTTGCTGAAAGACAACGACTCCCTTACGAAAGCTCTCGGTGCAGTGACGCAGGAGAAGGCGGAGCTGTGCAGGGCTGTGTCCCAGCTGGAAAAGACCCTGAAGCACCACCTGCTGAAGGGCTGTGCGCTGAGGGTGGGTGTTCCCGCTTCTCCATCTCGGGTTCGGCTCCTGCCCGCTAGCCTGGGGGTGAAGTGAGCCGGGTTTCCTTCACGGCCGTGGGCGCCAGTGTCAGTTCTTCCTGGCTAGCCGTGGTGGGCACTGTCCTCCCTCAAGGCCACAATATCTTATTTAACATTTTAGCGAATTTTCTGCTCTATTTGCAGACGCAGACACACACACGCACCCACGCGCTGTCACATGTGATCCTTGCCACGAGATGATGTTTAATACAAGTTCGTGAAAGGAAATTTTGACTAAGAATATAATAATCTGATGAAATAAGGGTTTTATTTGACTTTCATCCAATTAGAATGATTTATAATTTTTTTTTTTAATAATTTTATTTATTTATTTTTCCCCCCAAAGCCCCAGTAGATAGTTGTATGTCATAGCTGCACATCCTTCTAGTTGCTGTATGTGGGACTCGGCCCCAGCGTGGCCGGAGAAGTGGTGCGTTGGTGCATGGCCGGGATCCGAACCCGGGCCGCCAGTAGCGGAGCGCATGCACTTAACCGCTAAGCCACGGGGCCGGCCCCTGATTTATAATTTTCTTGACTGTGTAGTTTGATGGAATTTTTTCCTAAAATGTCTAATTTTTTTCTTCTTTAGATTGTTTTTTGTTTGGGATTTGCTTTACGTTTTTTACAATGAAAACTTTTTAAAACTTATTTTTTAATTACATATGGTAGAATCTGCCCGTTGTTGGTGTGGTGTCATTTGACTTTACACACGTGTAGATTCTTGTGCTTGACATCACCACCACCGTTGAGGGTACACAGCAATTCGGCCGCACCCTGTACCCTCACCCTGTCCCCCCGGCACACTGACCCCCCACACTGTGTCCCCCCAGCATCCTGTCCCCCCCACACTGTGTCCCCCCAGCATCCTGTCCCCCCTACATGCTGTCCCCCCAGCATCCTGTCCCTCTGCACCCTATTCTTGGCTGCCGCAGCCTCTGACTTCGGCTCTTCCCTGTCGTGTCTTATCCCGAATGTCATATCTGTGGGATCACACAGTGATCACACAGTGTGTAACCTTTTGAAGGGCTCTTCACTTCTTTGGTAATGCATTTGAGTCCCGGCTATCAATGTGTCAATAGCTCATTCCTTTTTATTGCTGAGCAGCATTCCATTTGCCTGCTGGAGGATGTCTGGGCTGTTTCCAGTTTTTGACTGTTATGAATAATGCACCTATAAACATCTGTGTGCAGGGTTTTGTGTGGATGTAAGTCTCACTTCTCGGGTATAAATGCCCAGGAGTGGGACTCTAGGCCCTTTGTACGTCCATATTTAACACTGCCAAAGTGTTTTCCAGAATGGCTGCACCGTTTTGCTTTCCCTCCAACAAAACGTGCAAGTTCCATTTACTCTGCATCTTCGCGTTTGGTGTCATCAGTACTTTTCATTTTAGCGTTCTGATAGATGTGAAGTGCTATCTGTGTATCTTCTTTGATGAAGTGTCTGTTAGTCTTCTGCCCATTTTAAATTGGATTGTTTGTTTTCTTATTGTTTTGAGAGTTGAATCCAGTTCATATTCTGGATTCAAGTCCTTTGTCACACATGTTATTTGCAAATGTTTTCTCCCAGTGTGTGCTACCTCTCTGTCTAGTATCCTTTGCAAAACAAAAGTTTTTAATTTTGATGAATTCCTATGTATCGATTTTTTCTTTAGTGGAGCATGCCAAGAGTTTTGTAGTTTACTTTTCACATTTAGGTCTATGATCCATTTTGAGTTAATTTTTGTTTATAGTCTGAGGGATAGGTCGAGGATTATCTTTATGCATGTTGATACCCAGTTATTCTGGCACACTTTGTTGAAAAGATTGTCCTTTCTCCTTGAATTGTCTTTGTATCTGTGTCAAAAATCAGCCAACAATCTTGGTGTGTATGTCTCTGGATGCTCTATTCTGCTTCACTGTTCTACATGTCTTTCCTTTACCAGCTGCCTGATCGATACAGTTTTATGTTACATCTTCATATCCAGTAGTGGGAATACTCCACTTTTTTCTTCTTTTTCAAATTGTTTGGCTATTCTGGTTCCTCTATCCTTTAATATAAATTTTAGGACCCTTGCTGGTCATTTTGATTGAGATTGTGTTAAATCTATAGATCAAGGTGGGAAGAATTGAGAAGGTAAAATGGTGCAGCTGCTTTGGAAAACAGTCTGGCAGTTCCTCAAAATGTTAAACACAGAGCTGCTGTCTTCCCCAGCAATTCCACTCCTAGTTATTTACACAGAGAAATGAAAATATATGTCCACATCAAAACTGGTACACAGATTTTCCGATCACCATTATGCATCATAGCCCTAAAGTAGAAATAACCCAGATGTCCATTAATTGACTGATGGATAAATAAAATATGGTATGTCTGTAAACAGAGTATTATTCGGCACTAAAAAGGAATGAAGGACTGTTGCATGCAACAGTGTGGATGGGCCTGAAAAACGTTATAAGTGAAAGAAGCCAGTCACAAAAGACCATATATTGTGTGATTCCATTTATATGAAATGCGCAGAACAGGGAAATCCATTGAGACAGAAAATAGATGAGTGGTTGTCAGGGGCTGGGGGAGGGTAATGGAGAGTGACTGCTAATGGGGACAGGTTTTGGTGGTGATGAAAATGTTCTTGACTTAGATAGTGCTGATGGTTGCACAACCCTGTTAATATACTAAAAATCAATTTTACTGTATACTCTAAAAGGATAAATTTTGGGGCTGGCCCGGTGGCACAAGCGGTCAAGTGCACACACTCCGCTGCAGCGGCCCAGGGTTTGCCGGTTCAGATCCCAGGCGCACACTGACGTACTGCTTGTCAGGCCATGCTGTGGCGGCGTCCCATATAAAGTGGAGGAAGATGGGCCCAGATGTTAGCCCAGGGCCAATCTTTCTCAGCAAAAAGAGGAGGATTGGCAGATGTTAGCTCAGGGCTGATCTTCCTCACAAAAAAAAATAATAATAAAAGGATAAATTTTATGGTATGTGCATTATAATCTCAGTAAAGCTATTTACTGAGATTTTTTACTCAGTAAAAAAATTGGGGCAAGAATTGACATCTTAACTATATTTTGAACTTAATTGAATCTTCCCATCCATGAACTTGGCATGTCTCTCCACATATGTAGATCTTTTAAAATTTCTTTCTTCGATGTATTGTATCTGTCAGCATTCAGATCCTATAAACCTTTTGTTATATTTATACCTAAATATTTCATTTTTCAGGGGGCTGTTGTAAATGGTACTTTTCAAAACATTTTGTCCTCCAGTTGTTCATGGCTGATGTACAGACATGTGATTGATGTTTGTAGGTTGACCTTATGTCCTACGGCCTTGCTAGCCTCACTTTTTAGCCCTATGAGCCTTTTTCTAGGATTTTCTACATAGACAATTAATGTCATCTGTGAATAGGGAGTTTTATTTCCTTCTTTCCAATTTGAATACCTTTGATTTCTTTTTCTTGCCTGTTGCACGGTTGGACTTCCAGAACATTGTTGGGCAGGCATGGTGAAGAGCACACTCTCATCTTGCTCTCTGTCATAGGGGTGGAACTTCAACTCTCACCATGAAGGATGAGGCAGGTGCTTTTGTGAAGGCCCCTTATCTGTTTGAAGACGTTCCCTTCTGTTCCTAGTTTTCTGAGACTTGTAATGATGAATGGATGTTGAAATTTGTCATGCTTTTTCTGCCTCCATTGATACGATGATGTGGGTTTTCTTTTTTATTAATATGGTGGATTACATTAATTTTTGAATGCCGACTCTATTTACCTTGTAGTCCCAGGAAAAACCCCAGTTGGTCATGCTGTGTTTTTTTATGTGTTGCTGCATTCAATGTGCTAACATTTTTTGAGCGCTTTTGTGTCTGGGTTCCTGAGGGATGTTAATGTGGAGTTTTTTTGTATTTTCTTTGTCTAATTTTGGTCTCATAAATGAGAGGATGTGTTCCTTCCTCTTCTGTTTTCTGGAAGAGATTCTGTAGCGCTGGTAATTATTTTTTCCTTAAATATTTGTTAAAATTCATCAGTGGAAACCATCTGGGCCTAGTGTTTCCTTTCTTGGAAGGTTTTTTGTTTTTTTTTTTTTTTTATTGATGTCATAATAGTTTATAACATTGTGAACTTTTGGTTGTACATTATTGTTTGTCAGTCACCGTAGAAATGCGTCCCTTCGCCCCTTGTGTCTACCCCCCAAACACCCTTCCCCTGGTAATCACCAAACTGTTCTCTCTGTCCGTATGTTAGTTTATCTTCTACATATGACTGAAATCTTGTGGTGTTTGTCTTTGTCCGGCTGGCTTATTTCATTTAACATAATACCCTCCAGGTCCATCCATGTTGTTGCAAATGGGATGATTTTTTTTTTATGACTGAGTAGTATTCCATTGTATATATATACCACATCTTCTTTATCCGATCATCAGTCGAGGGACACTTGGGTTGCTTCCACTTCTTGGCTATAGTGAATAATGCTGCAGTGAACATAGGGGTGCGTAAACCTCTTTGGATTGTTGATTTTAGGTTCTTTGGATAGATACCCAGTAATAGGATAGCTGAGTCATAAGGTATTTCTGTTTTTAATTCTTTGAGGAATCTCCATACTGTTTTCCATAGAGGCTGCACCAGTTTGCATTCCTAGCAGCAGTGAATGAGGGTTCCCTTTTCTCCACATCCTCTCTAACATTTGTTATTTTTTGTCTTGGTGATTATAGCTGTTCTAACAGGTGTAAGGTGATATCTTAGTGTAGTTTTGATTTGCATTTTCCTGATTATTAGTGATGTTTGACATCTTTTCATGTGCCTATTGGCCATCTGTATATCCTCCTTGGAAAAATGTGTGTTCATATCGTTTGCCCATTTTTTGATCAGGTTATTCGTGTTTTTATTGTTCAGTTGTGTGAGTTCTTTATATGTTATGGAGATTAATCCATTGTCAGATATGTGATATACAAATATTTTCTCCCAGCTGGTGGGTTGTCCTTTCATTTTGATCCTGGTTTCATTTGCCTTGCAGAAGCTCTTTAGTCTGTTGAAGTCCCACTTGTTTATTTTTGCTTTTGTTTCTCGTCCAAATAGACATGGAATTTGAAAAGATCCCTCTATGACCGATGTCAAAGAGTATACTGCCTATATTTTCTTCTAGGAGTTTTATAGTTTCAGGTCTAACTTTCAAGTCTTTGATCCATTTTGAGTTAATTTTTGTGTATGGCGAAAGAAAATGGTCTACTTTCATTCTTTGCCTGTGGCTGTCTAGTTTTCCCAACACCATTTATTGAAGAGACTTTCCTTTCTCCATTGTATGTTCTTGGACCCTTTGTTGAAGATTAGCTTCCGTAGATGTGTAGTTTTATTTCTGGGCTTTCAGTTCTGTTCCATTGATCTGTGTGTCTGTTTTTGTACCAGTACCATGCTGTTTTGATTACTATAGCTTTGTGGTATATTTTGAAGTCAGGGATTGTGATGCCTCCAGCTTTGTTCTTTTTTCTCAGGATTACTTTAGCTATTTGGGGTCTTTTGTTGCCGCATATGAATTTTAGTATTCTTTGTTCTCTTTTCGTGAAGAATGTCATTGGGATTCTGATTGGGATTGCATTGAATCTGCAGATTGCTTTAGGTAGTATGGACATTTTAACTACGTTTATTCTTCTATGTGCGTGGGATATCTTTCCATTTCTTTATGTCATCATCGATTTCTTTCAATAATGTCTTACAGTTTTCAGTGTATAGGTCTTTAACCTCCTTGGTTAAATTTATTCCTAGATTTTATACTTTTTGTTGAGATTGTAAATGGGATTATATTCTTGAGTTCTCTTCTGATAGTTCATTATTAGAGTATAGAAATGCAACTGATTTTTGTAAGTTGATTTTGTACCCTGCAGCTTTGCTGTAGTTGATTATTTCTGATAGTTTTCCGATGGATTCTTTAGGGTTTTCTATATATAAAATCATGTTGTCTGCAAACAGCAAGAGTTTCACTTCTTTGTTGCCTGTTTGGATTCCTTTTTCTTGCCTAATTGCTCTGGCCAAAACATCCAGTACTATGTTGAATAAGAGTGGCAAGAGTGGGCACCCTTGTCTTGTTCCTGTTCTCAGAGGAACGGCTTTTAGTTTTTCCCTGTTGAGTATGATATTGACTGCGGGTTTGTCATAAATAGCCTTTATCATGTTGAGGTACTTTTCTTGTATACCCATTTTGTTGACAGTTTTTATCATAAATGGATATTGGAGCTTGTCAAATGCTTTCTCTGCATCTATTGAGATGATCACGTGGTTTTCATTCCTCATTTTGTTAATGTGGTGTATCACATTGATTGATTTGCGGATGTTGAACCATCCCTTTGTCCCTGGTATAAATCCCACTTGAGGGCCGGCCCCGTGGCTTAGCGGTTAAGTGCGTGCGCTCCGCTGCTGGCGGCCCGGGTTCGGATCCCGGGCATGCACCGACACACCGCTTGTCCGGCCATGCTGAGGCCACGTCCCACATACAGCAACTAGAAGGAAGTGCAGCTGTGACATACAACTATCTACTGGGGCTTTGGGGGAAAAAATAAATAAAATTAAAAAAAAAAATCCCACTTGATCATGGTGTATGATCTTTCTAATGTATTGCTGTATTCAGTTTGCCAATATTTTGTTGAGGATTTTTGCATCTATGTTCATCAGTGATATTGGCCTGTAATTTTCCTTCTTTGTATTGTCCTTGTCTGGCTTTGGTATCAGGGTGATGTTGGCCTCGTAGAATGTGTTAGGAAGTGTTCCATCTTCCTCTATTTTTGGAATAGTTTGAGAAGGATGGATATTAAATCTTCTTTGATTGTTTGGTAAAATTCCCCAGAGAAGCCGTCTTATCCTGGACTTTTATTTTGGGGACGGTTTTTGATTACTGTTTCAATCTCTTTACTTGTGATTGGTCTTTTCAGATTCTCTCTGTCTTCTTCATTCAGTTTTGGGTGGTTGTATGAGTCTAAATTTATCCATTTCTTCTAGGTTATCCAATTTGTTGGCATATAGTTTTTCATAGTATTCTCTTATAATTTTTTGTATTTCTGTGGTATCTGGTGTAATTTATCCTCTTTCAGTTCTAATTTTATTTATTTGAGCCTTCTCTCCTTTTTTCTTAGTGAGTCTGGCTAAGGGTTTGTCAGTTTTGTTTATCTTCACAAAGAACCAGCTCTTTGTTTCATTGATCCTTTTACTGTTTTCTCGGTTTCAATTTCATTTATTTCTGCTCTAACTTTTATTATTTCTCTCCTTCTGCTGACTTTGGGCTTTGTCTGTTCTTCTTTTTCTAATTCTGTAAGGTGTAGTTTAATGTTGGTTATTTGGGATTTTTCTTGTTTGTTAAGGTGGGCCTGTATAGCTATGAGTTTCCCTCTCAGGATTGCGTTAGCTGCATCCCATATGAGTTGGTATGGTGTATTTTCATTTTCATTTGTCTCCAGATATTTTTTGATGTCTCCTTTAATTTCTTCAGCGATCCATTGGTTGTTCGGTAGCATGTTGTTTAGTCTCCAGATCTTTGTCACTTTCCCAGTTTTTTCTTGTAGTTGATTTTTAGTTTCATAGCATTATGGTTGGAGAAGATGCTTGTTATAATTTTAGTCTTCTTAAATTTATAGAGGCTTGCCTTATTTCCCAACATATGGTCTCTCCTTGAAAATGTTCCATGTGTACTTGAGAAGAATTGTTTGGATGGAGTGCTCTATATGTATCTATTAAGTCCATCTCATCTAGCTTTTTGCTTAAGTCCACTATTTCCTTATTGACTTTCTGTCTGGATGATCTATCCATTGATGTAAGTTGGGTGTTAAGGTTCCCTACTATTACTGTGTTGTTGTTGATATCTCCTTTTAAGTTTGTTAATAATTGCCCTATGTATTTTGGTGCTCCTGTGTTGGGTGCAAATATAAGTGTTATGTGTTCTTGGTGGGGTGTCCCTTTTATCATTATCTATTGCCCTTCTTTGTATCTCATTACCTGTTTTATCTTGAAGTCTTCTTTGTCTGATATAAGTATGGCAACACCTGCTTTCTTTTGTTTGCCATTAGCTTGGAGTATTGTCTTCCATCCTTTCACTCTGAGCCTGTGTTTGTCTTTAGAACTAAGATGTGTTTCCTGGAGGCAGCATATTGTTGGGTCTTGTTTTTTAATCCATCCCACCACTGTGTCTTTTGACTGGAGAATTCAATCCATTTACCTTTACAGTAATTATTGATATATGAGGCTTTAATGTTGCTATTGTATTGCTCATTTTCTGGTTCTTCTGCATTTCCTTTGTTTCTCATCCCATGTGTTTCAGACAACCAATTCAGTTGGTAGTTCTGTATGATGGTTTTTTTAGTTTTCTCTTTATTTATCATATGTGTCTCTATTCTGATTGTTTTTTTAGTGGTTACCATGACGTTTGTATAAAACATCTCATGGATGAGAGAGTCCATTTTCTGATGGTCTCTTATTTCCTTAGACTAAGTTGATTCCCTCCCTTTCCTCTTCCCCTTCTAAGTTACCATCGTCACAACTTATTCCATCTTGTGTTGTGAGCTTGTGTTTAAAGTGATGAGGTTATATTTATTATTGGTGTTTTCCTTCCCTTTATCTTTGGTATTATAATTAAGTGTTTGGTAACCTATTCTGATAGAGAGCTGCAATTTTTCTGATTTTGTCTACCTATTTTTCTCCTTGCTCTAGGCTTTGTATCCCCTTACTCTTTTTTTTGGGGGGGGGGGGGTGAGGGCCTTCTTGAGCATTTCTTGTAGTGGGCATCTTGTGGCAATGAAATACCTTAGTTTTCGTTTATCTGGGAAAGTTATTATTTCTCCATCATATCTGAAGGATATTTTTGCTGGATAGAGTATTCTTGGCTGAAACTTTTTGTGTTTCAGAATTTTGAATATATCGTTCCACTTTCTCCTAGCCTGCAAAGTTTCTGCTGAGAAATCCACTGAGAGCCTGATAGGAATTCCTTTGTACGTTATCTTTTTTGTCTTGCTTCCCTTAATATTTTTTCTTTGTCATTGACTTTTGCCCGCTTTACTACTATATGCTTTGGAGAGGGTCTTTTCATGTTGATATATTTACAAGATCTGTTGACTTTATTCACTTGTCTTTCCAGCTCCTTCCCCAATTTGGGAAGTTCTCAGCTATTATTTCTTTGGACAAACTCTCTGCTCCTTTTTCCCTGGCTTCTCTCTCTGGAATACCTATAATACTTATGTTGCATTTCCTAATTGAGTCGGATATTTCTTGGAGAATTTCTTTGTTACTTTTTAGTCTTAGTTCTCTCTCCTCCTCCATCTAGAGAATTTCTGCATTCCTATCTTCTATTTTGCTAATTCTTTCCTCCATATTGTCAGCTCTGTTCTTTAAAGATTCCAGATTTTTCTTTATCTCCTCCATTGTTTTTCATCTCCAACATTTCTGATTGCTTTTTCTTTATAGTTTCAGTATCTTTTATGAAGAATTTCCTGATTTCATTGAACTATCTATCTGTATTGTCTTTTAACTTGTTGAGCTTTCTTATGACAGCTACTTTGAATTCTCCATCATTTTGATTATAAATTTCTGTTCCTTCAGGATTGATTTCTGGGTTCTTGTTCTTTTCCTTCTGGTCTGGAGAACATATTTTTGCATACTGTTTGAGAGTCTGGGTTTGTTTTTCCTCATATTGATAATATCTGGTCGTAGCTTCCACCTGCCGCCACTGAGTGGAGTCAAGAGCTGTGTGTTTTGAGCCCGCAGGCGCTCTGGCCGACCAGCTGAGCTGAAGTGCCAGGTCGGGGGTGGGGCGCTTTCTTTCTCCTGCCAAATCCTGGGGGTTTCTTGCTTTTCCCTCACTGTCGGCTCTCCTGGGGTGGTAGCTAGGTGAAGACACCCCTACAACAGTTCAGTCCTTTCCGTGTGTGAGTTTCTCACGGGCTGTGGGGGAACTTGGAGAGCAACGGTTTTCCCGTGGAGGGCCGTCCCTCCCCCCGCTCCCTGAGAGCTGCGTGGACCTGGAGTCGCTGTCACTGGGGAAGGAGAGGAGTTCTTCTTACCTCCTTCCACTTCCTTCGGGGATTCCAGCAACTCCACCTTCAGATGTAAGGCTGCTTGGGTCTCCCAGACATCTTTTGTGTTGTGTGAATGTTCTCTGTTGGTATGTGAATGTCCTTTTTGTTGTACCTTGGCGAAGAGTCTAAGGGGAAAGCTCACTCTGCCTTGATGCTGACGTCACTGTCTTGGAAGGTTTGTAGTGATGAGTTTGAAGTTTGTGCTGTTGGTGGGTGTGTCCTACAGAAGTCCATTGGATCCGGTTCTCCAGTGACCTTGCCCAGCCTCTTCCTGCTTGTGCTGTCAGTTACTGGGAGGGGGGTGTGGATGTCTCTGAAGAGGACTGTGGATTTGTCTGTTTCTTCTTTCAGTTCTACCCAGTTCTGCTTTGTTTGAACTCTGTTGGTAGGTGAGGTAAAGGAACAAGCAGATCCACGACTTCCATTCTTTGATGTGAGAAGTTTTAAAGGCTCCACGTTCTAACCCTGACAAGAGCTGCCATTAGTGTCAGTTCGCAGCCCTGTCTGCTTCTCTGGAACTTGCTCAGAAAGTGTGTTGGCAGTCCCTGTTGAGAGTGTCCCCTTGGGCCTCTGTGGACTAAAGTACAGTCACCAGTAGAATGCTGTTATTCTTTTTGTTTTGATGAGGAAGATTAGCTCTGAGCTAATATCTGTTGCCAGTCTTCCTCTACTTTACATGCAGGATGCCTGCCATAGCATGGCTTGATGAGCGGTGTGTAGGTCCACACCCGGGATCCAAACCTGCAAACCCTGGGCCACCGAAGCGGAGCGTGCAAACTTAACCACTATGTCACTGGGCCGGCCCCAGAATGCGTTTTATTCTTTATGTGAAAGTTAACAAGGAAATCAGGAAGAAAATATTTTTAATGTGTAAATCAAAGGTAGGCTGAGAGTGAACTGCTGGAGTATTTTCTGCTTCATGTCCAAGATGACTTCTATTCCTTGAGCATTTCTTTCCAGAAATGACCAAGCTGTGTTTTAGAACCAGGGTAACATCAGTCTTTTCCTTCTGCCTCATCAGGGAGGTCACGTGAGAGCTGTTCGATAGGATCGCCATACCCCCGGCTCCAGGTTCCTCCTTCCTCAGCCTTGCCCTGGACTTGTGGGTTGGCACGACCAGGCTGCCTTTGATTTCTGTTCCAAACTGCTGGACAGAGGCCACTGACCCCATGGCCCCAGCAAGTGCTTTGAGCTTCTTTTGCCTTCGGGAACAGGCGGGTCCTGGTCATCAGTTGTGGGTGGCACCTTTGTTCCCCTCACTATGGGACCCTTCTCCCTCTATTAATGTATTCCCCACTGGAGCTCTGGGCTCCTCTGCATGCTGTCGTGTCCTGGCCATACTGTGTGCGTTCAGACAGTTGCCTGGTCACGATGTCCTCTCTGCATGGTGCCCATCCCTTGGCATGAAGGGCTCCTGTGTGGGGCCCTCACTAAGGTTTCCAGGCGTGTGATTTGATGGTGCTAGAGCAGAGCCAGGAGTTAGCATTTCTAGGACCAGGGAATATGAAGGTGTTTAATAGCAGTAAAACTTTGAATTCAGGGTTATTTCACAAATACTTGTTTTTTTGTTTTTAATAAAAATGGACCTTTTGTGCAATCATATTTGAGTAAATGGCGTGTAATAATCACCACATAAGTGTTAATTATCTTCTCATTAGTATCATGTAACAATTTGGGTACCACAGAAAAGATGCTGAGGATGGACATAGGCATGGCCGTGTCCTGGCATTCGGACCATAGGCATTCGGCCATGTCCATGCACCCAGCCTGCTGAGAGCCCCCAGCGCCCTCTCCCACCATGGGGCCTCACACGGGAAAGGGCCTGGGGGAACAACCATGGAAGGAACGAGGTGTTTGAACATGACCTTCTCCCTGGGGTTGGGGTTGGGAGCAGTCGTCCACTCTCCTCTACTCTTAGCCCTTCTTCCCAAGATGTTCTTGTGTAAGAACAAGTCTAGATTGGTGGTCACCACAGGGCAGGGGGTGGGGGAGGGTGAAAGGGGCAAAGGGAACACATGTACGAGGAGGCACTGGCAACTAGACTCTTGGTGGGGAGCACAAAGCAGTCTCTACGGAAGGAGAGATACAATGATGCACACCTGAAGTGTATACAGTGTTACAGACCAGTGTGACCTCGGTAAAAAATGAGGAAATAAAAGACCTCTCTGTAGATGGTGCTGTCTGTGTTTGTTTCAGAGGTCAGACAGGTCAGCATGGAAGCAAGACAGGATGGTCCTGCAGAGCTCACCACAACACCCAGACCCAGGACTGCCCACGCCGGCTGCAAGCGAGGAAGCGAAAGTCTCCAACATCAAAGTAAGGCCAAGCTGAGGGCCGTGTCAGGTGTACAGAGCATGGTCTAGTTGGTGCTCGTTATTTAAGACTTTATATTTTTAGAGCAGTTTTACCTTCACAGCAAAATTAAGGGGAAGGTACAGAGATTTCCCATAGACCCCCGGCCCCACACATGCACAGCCTCCCCCACTGTCAGCATCTCCCCGGAGTGGTGTACCTGTTAAAGTCAGTGAACCTCCATCAACACGTCATTATCACCCAGAGTCCACAGTTTACATTAGGTTCACTCTGGGTGTTGTGCGTTCTATGAGTTTGAACAAATGTGTAATGACGTGTCCACCATTATACTATCATACAGAGTGGTTTGTCCTAAAAATCCACTGTGCTCCTCCTACTCATCCCTCCGCCCATACCCCCTAATTGACGCTTTTTAAAATCCTGGGTTTGTTCATTGTAGCAGGCCAAAGCATTGTCATGACTGTGAGGTTCTCCTTTCCTGGACATAGTTGCCAACACATGTATCAAACGTGTGCCTGTTAACAGTAAGAAGACATGCTGATTCTAGTTGTCAAGTCATTTCAGATAAGGGAAGTTGAAGAAAATAAACTTTCATTTGAAACTTGGTGTAGTTGTATACAAATACATTTCTGTGCTCATGTTGAGTCATCAGATAATAGTCTCTGCAGCCTGAAAAAATCCTAGACCAGCGTTTCACTAGTCATCATTTTTGACAATGATATATAAGCCGTGGGCCCTCTCTTGAGGGAAAATTGCCTGTTAGGATATGGATACCAACCTCTGGGTACAATTGAGGGGGTTCCCACAGCCCTCCTCTCACCCCCGTGATGTTCATGGAAGCTGTGATGAGACCCCCCCACCCCACCCCCAGTTAGACCTTACTTAGTGTCAAATTCATGGTCCTTTGTGGGGGCCCCTTCAATGCTGTGGAAAGAACGTCTGTGGTCTACATTTTGTCTGATAAACAAGATCGAACTCTTAACAGCAGGGTTGTCTCTGGTTATAGATGTCATGCAGGGCTGATTTCTGTGGTAATTTGCTGAGGAAGAAAGTAGTCTGGTTCTTTGTAAAGCACATTGGTGCACATGTGCATACAAGATTTGTCAGCAAGGTGTCTTAGCTCTGTGATTAAGTTTTACTTTTTTTTTCTTTCAGATGGAAAAATTGTACTTGCATTATTTGAGAGCAGAGAGCTTTAGAAAAGCTCTGATTTATCAAAAGAAGTATCTTTTACTGTTGATTGGTGGATTCCAGGACTCTGAACAAGAAACACTCTCCATGATTGCTCATTTGGGAGTATTTCCTTCCAAAGCAGATAAGAAAGTTACTGCATCCCGTCCTTTTACAAAGTTTCGAACTGCGGTCAGGGTGGTGATTGCAATATTCAGGTAACATTGAGGCATGTGCTGCCGCCGTCTTCGTGAATAGGAGGCGCGTTGTGGTGGTTTTAGTCTTTGAAACTCTGCCATTGTATTCTATTTTAAGATGAATGACATTTGATGTTTTAAAGAAGATATAGATGACACTTGTCTTTAAGAAATCATGTGCAAAATTATCTCCTTCTAGAACGAAAAGATTTAAGAATGCCTTTTTATCACAAGACAACACTGTGCCCCTTAATGGGTCTAATGGGTCTCTTGCCAGGACAGGCACATCTGATCAAGTTTAAAACTGCATTTCACCTCTTCATATTTCAGTTTCTTATAGTTTAGTCAAATTCGTGTTACGTAAAAGGTGTTAGGTGCATAAGAATACATGCGCCACCTGGTGGTGGCTGTGGCGCAGGGGCTTTCCAGTCTTGGCCCTCTGACCCCTGCTCTGGGGGGAGGGGAGGAGCAGCCCGCTGCAGGGCGCAAGGGGGGCGCCTCCATCTCCACCTTCGATGCTGACCTGGCTCTGCCCACCCGCCCCATCCAAAGGCATTGCTCGTTCTCAGCCGTTATTTGCACAGTGTCAGTTTTGGAACAAAGATGTGACTCCCTGGTGTGATTGGGAATTTTGACCATTTCAAAATTAACAGTGATGAAAATCCATTTTATAGTCTAATTTTACAATATGCTGAATTTCTAAAACTGTTTTTCCCACTACGAATTGTGCGGCCATGTCTGTTCCGTGATGCCCGTGGAGGTGCCTCCTCCAGGCCACGCTTACCTTTGTCCGCGGGAACGGGCACAGCAGGGTGGACTGTGCTACAGAGAGTGGGTGGGAATCCTGTTCCTCGCAGAGACCCAGCACCGTGCCCACCAGCGCGGCCCGCTGGGGGAAGCCAGCCGCCTGCTGGGAGCCCTGGTGGGGTGGGGAGGCCCTCTCAGCTTCAGGGCACTTAGTCCCCTCACCCCTGCATTCTCCTGACCACACTGCCCACCCACATGTCTGTTTCTATCTGTCTGTCCATCCGATATCCTTGGAGGGAATGCCCAGAGGAGGACAGATGAACAGACCACACCCTGCCTCCCATCTTCCTCTCAAGCGGGAAAGATCATTCCAGTGCAGCAGTAATTTTAACACCAAGGAGAAAATGCCTTCCAGGAAGGCCTCTGGGGCTCACAGAGGCAGCAGGGCCTACAAGGGGCTGCCCAGGAGGCCTCCTCTGGAGGGGCCTTATCTGGAGAATCCGTGATGTCCGCCAAGCCAAGGAGGAGGGAAGTTGCAGACGTGAGGGGCCGTCCTAGGAGAGGGACCATCCTGGGAAGGGGTCTAGGAGCCCCCACACTGTTCCCCTCCCGTCACCCGACGTGGCACTCCTCACCCTAACATCCCTGCTCCCCGTCTGAGGGAAAACGCGTGAGGGCGAGGGCCTCTGTTTTGCTGCTGTCTGTCCGGGTGTTGCAGACTGATTTTGAACTGGAGTCTGACAGACCCTAGCTGGTGGGGGTCAGGAGGGGTCACGGCGGGGAAGGTGCTGGGGCGCAGACATCAGGTCATCAGGTCGCTGCCCTGGGTGAGTTGGCCGTGACGAGGCAGAGCCCACGCACCTTCTAATTCCAGTTGTTGGTCACATTGGACTTTCACTCTTGTTTTGCTCTAGTTTTCAATGTTTTGTCTCCTTTTTTTTTGTAGGTTACGTTTTTTGGTTAAGAAATGGCAAGAAGTAGATCGGAAGGGAGCTCTGGTGCGAGGCAGAGCGCCCCAGCCAGGTGGGACTGGTGGGACTGCGGCCGCTCCCTTAACTGACCGCACGCGTAAACGCCGCCTCCAGGCGTATCGTCGCCCTGACACGCTGGCCCTTCTCAGTGCTCACGGGGACGTAATGGAGAACAGTGAGAAATCAGTAAATTCAGTCTGGGCAGTTGTCCAAGGGGCAAGAGATGGGTTTTGAAGGAAAATGGTGTTTATGTTGGGAACAAGCACAAATAAAAACACAGTTTATACAGTTAATGTCAGTGAATGAAAATAGTTCAAAGGAGCAAATGAGATTGAAAAAGATAAAAATCTTAAATATATTGACTAATAACTTATTTTTAATAAAACGTCTTTTTTATTCTCCAAAATCAAGTGAAGTTTTACTTCATGCTGCCACATCTCTCCTTTGAGAGCATCATTGCTTACTTTTGGCTCAATCACATCTTGTCTCTGTGGTTCTCTGCTGCTGCCCCCACACAGAATGGGCGCTGGCGCCGAGAGCAGGCCTCTGGGTGGGTTACTGCCCTGCGTGTAAACGCACGCAGAGAACTTCCCACCCAGCAAAGGGACGTGGCCCCTGGTCCTGTGGGGCCCTGGCCACCTGGAGGGGAGGCTGCAAGTGGGCAGCGCCCTGGAGCTCTGCCGACCATCATGGTGACTGGGCTTCCCTGGCAGTGAATTGATTTGCACACCTTCATTGTTACTTCCTGACATCGGAATGCTTTGTTAGCCTTTAGTCCTTTAAGGAAGTTTGTCCCCGCTGGGGTGCATCGGGTGCATGGTCTCCAGGGTTTCTGCCCCTCCCTCTCCTGAGCCCACTCCTCAGAGCTGGGTGGAGGAGACCCCAACCCAGGCTCACCTGGCACCCTGCTGCCTCCATCAGGGCCCTGAGCCCTCTTCCAGGGCACTGCCTGTACGGAGGCCGGGGCTCAGGGTCAGCCTTGCCAGGAGTAAAGTATAGGTGATCAAAACTCAGGTTTCTTCTAGAGCTTTTTAAAATCTAACTTTTATAACTTTAGTACTTTAAAAATGTTTTCAGATTGCCACGCAGACTCTTTTTTTTGGGGGGGGTGTGGAGGAAGATCAGGCCTGAGCTAACATCCATGCCAATCCTCCTTTTTTTTTTCTTGCTGAGGAAGATTGGCCCTGAGCTAACATCCGTGCCCATCTTCCTCCACTTTATGTGGGACGCCGCCACAGCATGGCCTGACAAGCGGTGCGTTGGTGCACGCCCAGGATCCGAACCCGGGCCGCCAGCAGTGGAGCGCGCTTACTTAACTGCTACACCATGGGGCCGGCCCCAGGCAGACTCTTGAAAGCTTATAAATTTAAAATTTTGGTAGATGGGCCTTCCTGCTAAGATGCATTCATCTCTTTTCTTGATCCCTTTGTTGTTCAGTGATTCTGGGGGAAGGATTCCTGGGGTCACAGCAGCAGCAGTCTCCACCTGAAACCAGTGAATCCCCAACCCGGGACATGTCTTCCAGCCACGCCAGGGACCCTGTGCCAAAAGCCTCACCTCGCAGGAGGGAAAGGTGAGTTGTGGGGCTTTCAGCCGCTTTTCCATGTCAGAGTAGATGGGACCTGGTTTGTAGCCATCAGTAGGAGCCCAGGCTGCAGTGACAAGCTGCCGCACGTGGAGGTGTCCTTGCGCAGATTAGTGTGGGTGCCTAGGCCTGCCTCTAATGGAAGGGGGCCCCCAGCCACAAATAACACCCCCTACACAGACACACAAGGCCTTGGTTGGCCTTACTTAATCTGTTTTCTGTGGGATTTCAGTTTTTTACACACGGGCATTGAGATGTTACAGCAAAAATGTTAAACAGCTATAAGTTATTTGGGAGAAAAACCTTTTCAATTAAAAAAACAATTAAGAAGACTTGTGGTTAGATTGCAGAAGGTAATTTTGTTTAAATATTAAAGTGAAAGAAGGTTTCCTCAGTGACTATGTGTAATCTGAGGCCCGTGTGGAGATTGGACGTAGTGTGTTGTGGCCTGTCAGGAGCAGTGTGGTGAACCTTAGTTATCTTCATCACAGTTTACACCCCATTTTCCTGACCATGAGCTTTCTCTTCTGAGTGTTACTTATGAAAGATGTGATTTCCATTTCCATCTCTCCAGGTTGAACCATGTAAATAATCCTGTTCAAATGCTGGAATGAGGAATTCTAGATTATGAGTCATTTATTTAATTCTTTCAGTTATGAATTTTCCAGTATTTGGAACGTACCCTTAAAGTGTACAGAAAAGTTCAGTTTGTGTCTTTGTGGCTATTTGTACTGCACACGTTAAGAATCATGTAGGTGTGTCATCTCTTTTTCCTCTGTGTGCTTTCCTAGTATTCTAAAGTGAGCGTTCTCCACTCGCACGGGAGCAAAGCAGATCATCCCCATCTGCCATCAGACTAGCAGGGCATGAAATGCTAGCATTTGCTCTTTCACTCCATGGCCTCTGGTTGATGATGACACCTCCATGCGAACTGCATTTTTGAGTGTAACCATCTGTGGTGTCCCTACTCTGATGGAGAAACAATGCGCACCAGTGTCAGTGGCACCACGTGCCACGTGGCAGCTCAGGCACCAATGAGTCTCTTCTCTGAGCAGCTGAGCGTTGCAGCTCACTGGACATCTAATTATGCTGCTGATTATGTCCCACCAGCGTATGTGACTCCTCAAAGAAATGTCTTTTGAAAGTTTTGGCTTTGGCCCGGCCCCAGAGCAAGGCAGGGAATGCACCAGTGTGAGTCCGTGAGGGCCTGGAAGCCCCGTTCTGTTTGGGGAGGACAGAGATTCTCTGTCTGGGGTCTGTGGCACCCCCGGTACCTGGATTGGTAACATTTATGGAAAGAGTAAATGGTGGCCGAGGCCTCTTTTATGTGGATGGCACGAGGACAGGTAAGACACGTTCCCTACCCCGCAGAGAAAGTAAAGAATGACACAGATGGTGGGCCCCGGGCCCGGCGGGAGACCAGGAGGAAGGGCGGCTGACGGGGCCACTGGATGGGGGCAGGTGAAACCGGAAGTGAGGGGGATATTTGCGACGGTCAGGGAGGGGCACCTCCCTCAGGGCCCAGAGTGTGGGTTTGAGGGACTCTGGTGCATAATCCACTGGAGGTAATAGATTCATACATGGAGATTTAGTGAATAAGGTAACATACAATCATTCTTACTCACTTTAACTCTGAGACGGTACATAGAGGTTGGTTTTTAAAGCGCTGTGCAACACTCTTTTGAAGCCTTACTTTTTTCTTTTGTGGTAAAGAAAGGATGGGAAGGAAACAACCATCTGGGTTTACCCATTTCCACAGCCTGTCTGGTCAGCAAGACCCAGCACCACTTCCTGTCTGGTGTTCACTGTGTTCACCGTCTGTTGACTTCAACTCTCATTTTCTTTGTTTCTTGGTGTGTGGTGGTTTGTTTGTTTGAAGATCCAACCTATCTCCAAATTCAAGATCAGAAAGATCCCTGACTGCTTCTGAAGATCCGGAACATTCCTTGACGGAATATATTCACCATTTAGAAATGATCCAGCAAAGGCTAGGGGGGGTACCACCAGGTAATAAAAGTCCTTCTCTAACTATCTTTTAAGATAATATAACTGTACCCTAGGAATGTAAAATAATATAGAAAAAAGACTTCTGGAATTCAGCTTAGTAATTGTTGTTAGTTTTGGTCTTAATAATCAACTGTCATTAATAGTATTAGAAGAAAGGTTGTATGTGAGGACACCCCAGAATTGTGTGAGCAGCACTGTACTTGGCAATGGGTGTCGGGAGCAGTTTGACTGAATGACTAGCTGGGCCTTTTGGTCCTTTCTCTTACACTCATAGGAAACATAAAGACTATGTTTCAGCCAGGATATAATTTGTCCAGTGTTTCCTAACCGTCATAATTTAAACCACTCTATATTTTAATTATAATTCCTATTTCTACCAAAAATAAGATTGATTCAGTGGTGGTGTTTTGAAATTGTGCAATTCTTCTTAAGAGACGTGTGAAGCCTTCTAACAAATTGCTACGTCATTTTTATTTATATTTAGATTCCACTTCAAAGAAATCCTGCCGCCAGAAGATTAAACAATGAATAAAATCCTCGTGGCTCTTACCTGTGACAATTCTATTTGAGGAAAAGATTTGTTTTTCCTGTTGCTAAGAAAAGCTTGTTGTGTGGCATGGTGTTCTGAGCGATGCCCAGACCCCTCATGTGCCTGAGATGCCAGCCCCTGAATGCCATTAATTGCATTGCTGCAAAGCCAAATGGAGTCTTTTCTATGTAATTTCAGTACATTTTAGCTCCTTACCTTCATGAGGTGGCGTGTGTGCTCCAGAGTGTCAGGCATCTGCCTGGTTCTGTGCATGTTGGCAGAGCCACCTGTCTGCCTCCAAGAGAGGTAAGCAGAGAATGGCTTCTTGTGGTTTATTTTCTTAAATTGTACAGATGGAAACTTGGTTTAAAAACAAAAAGAATGAAATTAAAGTACTGTTTTATTTGTGAACAGCCCTTGTGTTGTTTTTTAGTTTGAGTTTGCTTTTATTACTGGCAAAAAAAATAAAACATAGAATTTATGTTAAACAGGAGTAAGTCAGAATCTTTCAGTGGAACTCAAAGTGCTCTTCACCTGGTAAAGACGGCCGCTTGCCTTTGCTTGACCTCACATGGCTGCTTGTATTTCTGTAAGATGCTTCCACTGTGTATCTACTTCTCACGACTATGATCTTTTCACGTTTTATGCATACTCACTTGTACCATGTAGTAATATCTTGCCAAGTGTCCTTTACCCAAAAACCTACTATACAGGTATATTTATGAGTATCTCAGTGTCTTTTTAGGACCTTTGAACATGACATTTATTCCTTTGGTTTAGGTTTTAATATAAAACAACTTTTTCTAAATTACTGCTTACTTATTTCAGTGATGGATTTTTCTTTCAACTTACAACCCTGGTACGTGTCTGCATTTTCTGCATATTAGCCAACGCTACATTAAGGTCACTGGTTTACAACCTTCTCACCTTTTCCACCGAGTTCTGCATCCTTCTGCTTGATGCTGCTGAAGCTGAAATCTTAGTTAGCCCCAGCAGCAGGAACCCAAGAAATGTCTCTTTGGTTTCAGCATCCAGAAGAAGAATGATTGAAGTTGATTATCAACTACTGATAAATAAGTATCCGTGTGCACCAGTATTAAGCTGACAAGGGAGGGGGGGCTCATTTAAAGCCAGCAGTGGAAGCGAGCATCACACAACTCATTACCAGGGGAGATGATAATTAAAGAGAAAGAGGCATTCACCCTGCCTTTCATCCTTGACGAGGGAACATTCTTTACCGAAAAGTGCCAGCTAATTAATACGGAGGGAATGGATACAATTAGAGAACCACCATTCTGCAACCCCCAGCGAAATAATCAGTTCAGGTTAGATTCATCAACAGGTCCTAAAACTAAGGTGAAATTCCACTTTTACAGCGCCAAGATTGATAGTCTCCACTTTACTCACAGCTCACTGCGGATGGCCTGGCACAGTGTCGTGTGCATCTCCCGTGGCATGCTCCCAATTTATAGATGGAGGAACAAATGACATGAAACCATGAGGAAAAAGACAAACATGGAATATTCTATAGGTGATTGGCTTAGTTTCATCAAATAGACAATGTTAGTGGGAAAACAAAAGTGAGGGGTCTGTTTTAGATTAAAAGAAACTAAGGGGACATAACCAAATGCAATGTGTGAAACTTAATTAGTTTCTAAATTGGGGGAGGAAACAGCTTATAAAGATATTTTTGGGGGTAATTGGATAAATTCGAATCTGTCCTGGATAGTAGTTTTGAGGGGAATTGTTAATTTTCTTAGGTGTAATAATGTTTATATAAGAGAATACTTCTCAGGAGTTGTATGCTGAATTATTTAAGAGTAGAAGCCATAACATATGCAACTTACTTTGAAATGGTTCTCTTAGGGAAAAAAAACACACATGTATATGGATTAAGTAAACATGGCAAAATCTTTTTAAAATATTTAATCTGGTTAGTGAGTATATGGTTATTTATGGTTTAAAAATTTTCATAATAAAAGATGAAAAAATACATCAGGACCGACTGAAATCTGGCCCAGGATGCCTTAACCTAATACAGGACACTGTGTTAGAGCCCAAGTGGGGAAACAGAAACCACCCTGTGTTTTCAAAGCAAGGGAATTTAGTACAAGGATTTGATGACTCTGATGATGGAGGAGCTAAGACAGGCAGCATGGTGAGGCGACCTAGAGACAGCCACAGCCAGAAGCTGCTGTGACTCTGGGGCTGGAGGGTCAGTGGAATTACTACTGGGACTCAGGAACAGGGCCTCTCTGGCAGGAGCCATCCCCACAGAGGAGATGCGTCAGCTGCCAGAGGTGCTGCCTGCAGCAAGTGAGAGGGAGAGAAATGCCTGTCTTTGCCCTGCTGCCTTCTGTTCACGAGAGCTAGATGAGGGGCCTGCCCTTTGCAGGGCAGACAGGTGAGACCTGGTCTGGAAGCACAGCAGCAGGTGACCAGCACAGTCCACCGCTGTGACTGCTCAGTGTTTGTGTCTCACCCTTGCACCCACATGTAATGACTGAAGTATAATCTAATGCCCCTACCCAATGTAAGGCAAGTGTTCTTCATAAGGAAGAAGATGCTCTAATTTTCTGTCCAAGGCCCACGAGGTGTCATAGCTCAATAGTGCAGACCATCCAGATAATGCACAGACTTCTTCAGTCCTGGTCGGCCCCTTTACTATTGTGCACAGGGAATGCACCCCAGCACATCATACAAAATGGGGAAGTGAATGCATTAAAGTGAAAAATGCTCTGTCCTGGTCTCTATAAGTAGTCATGAGGCGCTATTTGATATTTATCACCTCTTCCCTCTATCACCTAGTCCTTGTTTTCTGGCCCTCAGCCAGTACCTTGGCTGGTTGGGACCTGACTTCCCTTCCTGAAAGATTTGAGACCTTAATAGTCTTCTTTTTAGAGGACTTCCTTTTTTCTTCTTTGTTACAGTTGAACCTGAAAGCAGTAAGTACCAAGAGGTGCCCAGTGAAGACAGATTAGAGATTTTCCTGTCTTCACTGTGTGCCAGCCACCCAATTTCCCCCCGGTAATTGGGGTCCATTGCACCAGCTAATAATGGTAACCCCTATCCCTGCTTGCTGGTTCAGATGACAGTCTCAACTGCTCGTTCAATGGTACCGTTGTCATATCTGGTGGAAGCAGTCCTCTCTTGGGACAGCAGAGCCCAAAGTCGTAGGATGGGAAGCAAAAATTCCTTCAGGCATTATCTGGCATAACAATAAGAGGGGCCATTCCTGTCTTCCCCCATTGGGTTCCCAGGCTGATGTATTCTGGCTGTTCAGAAATGGCACCGTAAGTGAGTCTTCAGTAGGTCGGCCTTTCCACCACCCATTAGGTAAGCTACTTCTGGGTGATGGGAGTTTATGGTAACATTAGGGAATTCATGGTCTTAAGCCTAGTGCTACACTTTTGCTGTGAGAAGTTTTCAGGTCAGAAGCAGTGATGATGAGTAATTTGGGAAGTCCACAAATTACTTGTTTGTGAGTTTGGGGGAGGAAAAGCAAATTCATATCCAGAATAGGTGGACAGAGGCATAGGGACAGCTCAGCAGGAGAAATTTAATGTGAACCTGAGCCACCTCTTCATGCAATTTACTTTTGCCTACTTGACCTGCTTGAGTCATCTCATGTCATTTTTCAACACCAGTTCTCCAACACCAACTGAGTGTCCTACAATTCAGTTCAATTCTGATGCTACCTGGAGTTAGCACAGACCCCATAGGTTAAGGACTCAGTCCCACAAGACTGCCCCTACTTTAGACACCAGCCGTAAGTGAGGTCCCCAGGCTACCCACACTCTGCTTGGCCAACTACAAATTGAGGGGTTTTCATAACCCCTCAGGTTTGGTAATTTGCTAGAATGACTCAGAACTCAAGAAAGTGCTATACTTACGATTACTAGTTTATTATAAAGAATATAACTCAAGAATGGGCAAATGGAAGAGATGCCTAGGTCAGGTATGGGGGCAGGGGTGCAGAGCTTCTGTGCCCTCTCTGGGCCTGCTACCCTCTTAGCACATCAATGTGTTCACCAACCTGGATGATCCCCCAAACCTTGTTCAGGAGTTTTTGTCAAGGCTGCATGATGTAGTCATGATTATTTGCCATGTGATTGAACTCAATCTCCCTCTGGCAACCAGCCCCCATCCTGAAGCTATCTAGAGGTGGCACCGTGAGTCATCTCATTAGCAAAAAACTCAGGTATGATCAAAAGGGGCTCGTTACAACAGAAGGAGAGTCCTGTCACTCAGGAAACTCCAAGGGTTTTAGGAGCCAGGAACTAAGGGCAAAGACCAAATATATATATTTTTTATTATACCGGACATAAATAGCAGTTCCATGTGATAATAGGTTACTACTACTTTATGGTTACTACTGCAGTTGCCTATCTTGACAGCTTGGTGATCAGCCAGCACCCAATACACAATTGGCAGTTTGAGTGGCATATTGCTTGGTATCCCATGGGCAGGAGTTTGGTCTCTGCCAAGACCCAGGAGTAAGTCAAAGGTTTCTCAAATGGAGAATGAGTTAGCAGAAGGCAAAGCTTCGCTTCAAGACCCTAGAGGTCTGCTGTAGTGAGGCTTTATAGTGGAGCACCATTTGGCATCCTTAGTTGCAAAGGCACTTTAAGCATCGTTGAAACTTATAAGTCATAAGGCCTGAGTAGCAGAACAGCTTGCATCAAAGCTGTAGTTTTTTATTGTCCATGTCTCTCTTGAAACTAACAGCCTATGGCTTCCTCAGTCAATAGACTGGAGCAGCACACCCAATATGGTTGTATCCAAAATCCAAACAAGCCAAACCTTGTGCCTTTCTTAGTTGTAGGCAGTGCAAGGTGTAGCCACTTGTCTTTCACTTTAGAAGGGATACTGTGATATTCCGTAGACTGCTTGACCCCTAGAAGCTTTGCCAAAGTGGCAGGCCCCTGATTTTTCATGGTATTTATCTCTCACCGTCCAGCACGTATCTTACTAAGACATCTAGGGTACTTACTACTTCTGTTCACTAGGACCAATGAATACAATGTCTTTAATGTGATGGATCAAAATGATACCATGTCTAAACAATTAAAGACCCTAAGATAAGATAATGAAGGTATACTGCTGTCTCTGCCAGCTGAAACTGAACTGATCACCTTTTCTAATGAATTTTGAGAAAAAAGCAATAAGGGAGCCTGGATATAAACCTTTTATGTTTGCACCTGGGATAGATGCCATTGCTTCTGGACCCATATCAAGAGTTTGATCCCAAAATAGCCTAGAAAAGTACAAGGCCTGCTATGGGAGGAGATACTCTATACAATAAATCGTAAAAGTAGATGTAAACAGCAGCATTCCATTGAAAACTGGAAACAGTATTGTCTTAGGTTGGGCTACTATAACAAAATACCATAAACTGGGTGGCTTATAAACAACAAAATTTTATTTCTCACAGTTCTGGAGGCTGGAGCTCCAAGAGCAGAGTGCCAGCATGGTGGGGTTCTGGTGAGGGCGCTCTTCTGGGTTGCAGGTGGCTGACTTCTGTATCTTCACATGGGAGAGAGCAGAGAGGGAAAGCAAGCTCGCATAGCACTCTTACAAGGGCATTAATCCCATTCATGAGGGCTCCACCCTCATGACCTCATCTAACCCCAGTTACCTCCCAAAGCTCCCATCTTCTAATACCATCACATTGGGGGTTAGGATTTCAACATATGACTTTGGGGGGACACATTCAGTCCATACCAAGTATATACAAAACTGGGCCTGAACAGATCCAGAAGGCATAATAAGTAAATTACCCAAGTGAGTGGTCAAACTTGTGGTGCTGAATTTTCTACTATCTCCCCCTCAGTCCACATCTGTGGTCTCATGCGAAGTTCCCTACGACCAGTTGACAGAACAGAAAAAAATCATAGGTTTGTTCTGCAAATGGATCTGCATAGCATGGTGGCATCAGCCAGAAGTAGACAGTTGCTACAGTACGATCCAGCTTAGGGGTGGATTTTGGAAGATTTCCAGTTGGCAAAACATAGGGTGGTGCATCTGGTGGACCACTTCATGTGGAAAGAGGACTGACCTGAGTTACTGATCTATAAGCATTCATGTGCAGTGGGTAATCAATTGTCTATCTGGTCAATAACTTGACAGAGGAAAGATTGCAAAGGGTGGTATCAAGGAAGTCCATGGGACAGGTATGTAAATAGACCTCCTCCACCTACCAGAGGACATCACTGTGGAAATGTAATCAGGTGGACAAGGTGACTTGTCTGTGGACATCACTCAGCTTCTTTCTTTGGCCAACATGGTGCTTTCTGGATGAACTCATAAAAAGTGACCACAGTGTCAGGAAAGGAGACTTAACGTTGGTTCAGCAATGTAGACTTCCTCTCATCAAGGCTTCCCTGGCTTCTGCCACTTCTGAGTGCCTGAATTTCCAATGGCAGAAGCCAATGCTGAGACCTTGATATGGTGACCTGGTTCCTTCCATTAGAGAGGAGACAGTGATTTGTCCTCCCAGGAATAGACACATTCCAGGTATAAATTTGGCTTCCCTGTTGGCACTGCATCTGCTGACACCACCATTCATGGACTTATAGAATGTCTTATCCATTGCCGTAGTTCTCTACAACACTGCCTCTTAGCAGCAGGCATATTTTAAAGCAATAAAAGTGCAGGAATGAGCTCATACTCATAGAATTCACTGGTCTTACCATGTGTTGAAGGAGGTCATCAATAGGGCGGTTGAACTGTGAGCTGGACCCAGGCAATCAGAGGATCCTCACCCCCTCCCCGTCCTTGGAATGTGTGTCCTGCTTGCCTTCCTCGCCTTAGAAGCTGCCCCAGGGACACAGCCTTGAGAGAGTAAGGTGTTGTTGAGACTATCTGGATGGTATACATGACTGAACCCAGTCAAGGCCTCTATATAAACTTTTAAGATTCTGGTGGCCAGGTGTGGAGATCTACTCGTCTTGTGGTTCCCCAAGACAAACCTTGTAAGTTCCCTTGTTTATTCAACCTGCCACCTACCAATCTAGAGTGGTCTGCCTCTTTCTTCTTGCACTCCGTGTACAGGGGCTAATTTACGAACCAACGCCATGTATCACATCAGCTGGAAGCAATGCCTTGACCAAAGAGTGGAGTGGACAGCTGAAGGCTCTCTTTCAACACTAGCTTGGAAATCACATCTTACAAGTTTGCGGTAATGTCTCAAACTGGTGTATGCCTTAAACCAGTAGCACATCTATCATGCTACCTCCTTTACAGCCAAACTGCAGGGGTCTGGGAATCAAGAGGGAGACTCTTCCACTATGTGTGCAAGTTGGATTCTCCAGTTTCTTAATCATAGTTGAGCAAAGGAGTACCAAGACACACCCACATCTGGGTTCCACACATATTCTTCCCCATTGTGTAATGAACATAATAACAGCCCTACCTTCTCCACTGCCAAGATTCCTTCTGCCTGCTGGTTCCTAGATGCAATAACCCCAAGGTTCCCAGACATCCATAGTTTGCAATCCGATGGAACATTTGGTGTGTTCCCTGGTGAGTGTCCCTTTTGTGGACCAGGGCCTCTAACCCTGCAGAGTGTAAACTTGGGAGGACAGGAAGCACAAAGTTCCCCAGTGGATACTTAGGAGTGATGGTAAGTGGGGCCACTCCTGTTTCCACTCCTTGGGTTTCAGCCTCATGTATCCTTCCTATTGGGAAAACAGTGCCATATAAAGGTCTTGAATGACATTCCATCTTTGCAGAATACTACTTCCAACCTGGCACTTAAGTTGTGCCTTTAGCTGGCAGTCCCAGTGCTCTATGAGGCAGTGAATCCCATGGTCACTGCACTTTCTGCTGTGTAAAATGCACTCTTGCATTTCATTTGCTATAAAGTGAATCCTCTGTTTGATATGATCCCATATGGGATCCTGTGCCAGTGGAACAAACACTCCTGAAGCCCTTGCTAGCTGACACTTGTGGGCAGGAAAGGCAAACCTATATATGGAATATGAACCTATTCCTGTGAAAATGAACTGCTGGCCCTTCCAGGATGGAAGAGTTCCAATATAGTAAACCTGGCTGGTTGAGCTTCTTGATGAAAGGAGCCATATTGGGAGCTCAGCATTGTTCTCTTTTGTTGGCAGGTTAGACATTCAATGGCAGCTAGTAGCTAGATCAGCTTTGGTCAGAGAGCCCACACTGTTGGGCCCATGAATAGTCTCAAACTCCACCACCTTGGCCACTTTGTCCTTGTGCCCATCATGCCAGTATTGAGGGTGCCAATGAGAGATGCTTCCTATTGTCAACTGGCCAAGTCATTCTGTCTACTTGGTTGTTTAATACTTCTTTCATGGATGCTCTCTGGTGGGTATTAATATTTATACAAAGATCATCCCACTTGGTGCATATGTGCTTATTCCAATACATCTACCCACATGCTTCTCCACTGGCTTCCTTGTCCTCAACTTCCAATTGTTTTCCTTCCAGGCACCTAACCAGTCACCCAGGTCATCCAATACTGCCCATGAGTCCATATATATTCTCACTTTGGGTCAGTTTTTACACAAAAAATGTGAATGACTAGGAGCTCTGCTTGTTGGGAGGATATGCCCTTACTACTATCTTTCTAGGCCACCCCTGAGTAAGACTGTGATGTAGCTACTGTCCATTTTCATTTTGAACTCACATACCAAGCCAACCCAGCTATGAACCAAGCTCAAGATTTTTCCTCCTCTGTCAACTGGTCATAAAGGCTGCCCATATGGTCATATATGTGAAATGACAGAAAGGCTCTGATAAAACAGCAGTGGATGCCACGTGAGTCTGGGCAACCTATTCTGTACTCACTTGTGACCTCTGTCTATTCTCACACTCAATCTTGAATGTACTACTTCCATCTTACGAGGGATTGTAGATGGGCCCAAGTGACCTTATGACTTGGTGAGTTTGACAGAACCAACCTCATAATGGGCAGTTTCAGCTGCATGGTCACTTGGTGTGCCAAGGTCAGGTGTTCCATCTCTATCAGAGCACAGTAGCACACCAGGATATTTTTCCCCCCAAAGGCATATAATTTTTTGCTCCAAATGGCATGGCAGAACCTAAGAGTCCTGCATTCTGAATCATCTACTGGGATGTGCCAGAAACTCCACATTGCATTATTCCCCACCACCGATAACCACCAATACCACCTACTAGATTATATGGCCCAGGCAGCAGAGCTATTTGTATCACAGCCTTGACTTATTACAGAAACTATTCCTGTTCTGGGCTCTTCTCAAAGCTGGCAGTTCTCCAAATCACCCAATATTTGGACCAGAGCTGTATTCCTAGGTGTGGAATATGCTGCTTTCAGAACCTGAAGAGGCCCAACAATATCATCCTTTCTAATGGTTGAAGGTGCAAGATGCAATAATTATCTTTTACTTTTGGAAGGGATGCCCTAGGGCATCGCTGACCACTGGACCCCTAAAAATGTTATGGATGTAGGTCTCCGAATCTTCATAGAGTTTACTGCCCACTCTCTGGAGCACCTGTGTCTTATCAAGGTCTCCAGCATCTTCTCCGCCTCTTGCTCTTCTGGCTGATCAACATGTTATTGATGTAATGAAACAACATAATAGTCTCCAGGATGTCCAGGTGGTCCTGATCTCTTTGGACTACGACAGAAGGCAACAGAGGTAACATAACCACCATGCAAAACTATATCTTCATTCTATGTGAATGTGAAATGTTTCTGATCCTCTTTTCTGATAGGGACAGAAAAGAACCCACTCACCAAATCAATAGCCACCTAGCACATCTGGTACAGAGGATGTTATCAGGGCTACTACTTGGTTTTTTATTGTAATGTACTGTCATCTTCCAGGATCCTTCTGATTTCCACAGGAGTCATGCTGGTGAATTACAGATTTTGAGTACCACCACTCTGTATTCTTTAGATCCTTAAAAGGGATGCCAATCGCTGCCCTTCCCACCTCTGGATGTGATATTGTTTTATGATCTTGATAGGGATGAGGCAGTTTCAGAGGTTTCCACTTGGCCTTTCCTATTGTGATAGCTCTAACCCAAAACCCAATGGACTTACTGTAAGCTGGACCCTGAGCAAGACTCATTACCTGGCCACCATATGCAGCCACTCTAACAAAGGTGCGATGATTATGATCCAGCTATCTAGGTATCAGTCAATTCAGACCCTGTGTGCATCAGTTTTCAAAATGTTTGGAAACTTTTCCCCAGAGTGTAGTTATCAAAGGAAATGGCTATTGGACCCTTTGGAAAAGGACTTAAGGATTCAATTCTCTTTTTTTGTGAGGAAGATCAGCCCTGAGCTAACATCCATGCCAATCCTCCTCTTTTTGCTGAGGAAGACTGGCCCTGAGCTAACATCTATTGCCAATCTTTCTCCTTTTTTTTTTTTTTTTACCTTTTTCTCCCTAAAGCCCCAGTAGACAGTTGTATGTCATAGTTGCACATCCCCCAGTTGCTGTACGTGGGACGCCGCCACAACATGGCCGGACAAGCGGTGCTTTGGTGTGCGGCCGGGATCCGAATCCGGACTGCTAGTAGCGGAACACGCGCACTTAACTGCTAAGCCACGGGGCCGGCCCCACGGATTCAATTCTGTGTGTATCTGTGGTATATTGCAGGGTCCTTCTCAGTACTGGCCACCTCTTCAGTAAATGTGTTTCATGTCTGAAAAGTGGCTCAAGTCCAGAAACTGGTGATTTTTTGGGGGGGGGCAACCATCTTGATTTTCCTAGTCATCCATCCTTGACGTTTTTCTGCTGGTAGTATCCTCAGCTGCCCATTTATTTTGCTTCCAGGGATGCCATGTTTTAGTAACCGTTTCTGTGACTCTGTAGGTCAGTCTCCCTTGGCTACCATTCAGATCTTGCTGCCATTATAATTGCTATACTCTGACTTCTGTTGGTTAAGTGCTGCCTCTTGTTTTAGGGTCCTATAATGTCCTTTGCACCCAGCCAAGTTCTGGTGCAGCCTTCCTACTGTCAGCTCTTGCCTACAGAGGTGAGCCATCACTGAACATTTCTGCTCCATCAGTGCCTCTTTCATCACCCTCTTTGGACGTTTGTTATTTGTGCCTCTATGTGGAATATAATCATCTGCCGGGTCTTCAGGAAGCACAGAGTATATAAATTTCCATTATCCTTCCTTATAGCTATTATATGTAAAAGGTCTAATGTATCACCCACTAGTGTATTCCATTTCACTTCACTGGTTCACCCTCCTACTTCAACACAGGTGCAAATTTAACAATTAGATCACCACTTTGTGCCAGAGGCTGTGAGTGCTCCACCCACCACAGTGGTGAGTGATTCAGCTTCAAACCCCATCTTGTCACCTCTTTCTCAGACTACTCCTGGTACCAAGTGTTGCAGGATGGTTTCTCCACAAGCAGAGGCTGCAATGGAGTTTGGGGTACAAGATGTTTATCTGGTACCAGCAACTGTGAAAGGAAGCAGGATTCGGCAGAGAAGTAGAAGTGCACACAGCCCCAGCAAAGCTTTGGCCAGTCAGGTGTGCTCTGGAGCAAGTACTGCTCATCAGGGGTGTACTGTCAGGCCCAATGGCCAGATCTTCATACTCCCGCCTCATTCAGTCACCAGATGTGGACTGCCCCAGGAAGGATATGACCTTAGGAAGGGTGGCTCTCTGTGGATGGACGTGCGTCTTCACGTCCACTACAGTCCACTCTTGTACCACGCAGATACACTTCCCCATAGGTACTTGGGGAAAAGCTCCTTCGAGATTCCTGCGGGTCTCAGTTCAGCACCACCACGCCCCCAGGCTCCAAACGTCTTGTTCCCCTATGCCTGTCCTCTCATTGTCCAAGGTCACCTCGTGGTCTGACATGGCTGCTGGAGTTCCTTCCTTCCTGGTCAATACTATACCTTCTAAGGCTGTTTTGAAAAGCAAGTAAGTTAACACACACACAGGCCTAAAAAAACGCCTGGCCCACACCACAGTACATGTAGGTATCTTAACAGCCAGCAGGAACGCAAAGCCAGGGCGTTAAAAGTGTGCCGAGGGGGTCCCGGCAAGGCTGCTGAGAACCAGCGAAAAGCCTCAAGAGTGAAGCGGGCCCCTGTTGGGAAGGAAGGTGTGTGGACAAGAGTCACCAGACCCGCAGAGCCGAGCGTGTCGAGCACACCCGCGGCGGGGGGATGCCTCAGCGTCCACGTCAGAGCCCTCGGCAGTGCCTCGGGGTCAGTGTGCGGCACCGAGACCAGTGCCCACTGCTGCCGCGCGGGGTCTGCCGGGTGGCCGGCCAAGTGGCTGTGCTCGCCGCCGCGGCACACGCCGCCCAGGCCGAAAGCTCAGCTTGGCGGCCCCGCCTCAGACCCGCGGCCCCAACGCTGGGGGCGGCCCCGCCTGAGGCCCAAGACCCCAACACCTGAAGCAGCCCATCGGGCGTTCAGACCACGCGGCGATCCGGGCCCCCGGCGCAGAGCCTCCCGGGAGTGACGCTCTCCCGCCTCTCCCAATGGGAGCCCGGAGCGACCTCGCCGCGTCCTCAGGGCCAATGGGAGCGAGCATTTGGTGTTGCTGGGCGGGCCGTGGGCTCCCAGCCCAGCCTGCAACCCGCCGCGCCTGCGCGTTCCCCTCCCGCCCGTCCTGCTGCGCACGCGCGCTCCGTCTAGGGCTGGCCGGGCGCTCGTGCCCGCGCTCGTGCTCGTACCCGCGCCGGTGCGGAGCCGCTCGGGCCGCGCCCCTTCCCTGCCGCCTGCGCTCCCGCCGGGCAGATGCGGGTTGCCCGGCTGAGGGGAGCGAGGTAGCCGCCGCCCAGCCGGACCCCGATTCGTGCGCCGGCAACGGCCACACCCGGGCGCGAGCCGGCCTGGCTGTCCGCGGGGCGCGGCCAGAGCGGGCCATGGCCGACCGCGAGTGCCCGCTGGAGGCGGTGCCGCTGCCTGCCGAGGTGCGGGAGAGCCTGGCCGAGCTGGAGCTGGAGCTGTCGGAAGGTGAGCGGCCCGAACCCGGACCCGGACCCCCGCGCGGCCCTCGCCCCGGACCCGGACCCCCGCGCGGCCCTGACCCCGAACCCCCGCGCGGCCCTCGCCCCGGACCTGGACCCCCGCATGGCCCTCGACCCGGACCCCTGCTTGGCCCTCGCCTCCGGACCCGGGCCTCCGCCCTCACTTGGCGATCTGGAGACCCCTCTCCCACCTCCTCAGCCGGGACCTTGCCAGGTCCCTTTACATCTGAGACCCCCGTCATGCTCCTCGCACCCGGGACCCACAGGCCCCTGCCTGGCGTCTCGTGGCGGGATCCCTGACCCTTTGGCCTTTGGGCGCCCGGTGGGACCCTGCGCTTTGCCCTTTGACTGGATGGTTTGGCCTGAGGCGCGTAAATCTTGATAGGAATGACTATTTTTGTTCAAGCAGTAAGCAGTGAATGTCCGAGCCCAAGGCTGCAAGTCTTCACAAGAGTGCTATGTGGTGTGCACCTGTGAGCCCAGCCTTAGCCCTGTGTGCCTCAGTTTCCTCCCCTGTAAAACGGGGTTATAACAGCAGCTGCCTCTCCGGTTTGTGATAAGGCTAAAATACCTTAACATATGCAAAGCACTTAACACTTAGAAGGAAATTGTTAGCCGCTTTTACGGAATTTTTAAAAATTAAAAAAAATATGTTCCATAAATGTATGTTTGTTAAAAATAGACTGGAGTAATTCAGCTTTAGAGGTGGTGGGTGACTTTCCCCGTCTAGATGTTCTCTCTCCCGGAGGCGTGTGTACTTAAATGCATTTTCATCTTTTAGAATCTGTTTTTTCATAGTCTTATTGTTCTTATTTTATGTTTCAGGTTGATATGTTTGGCTCAGGTTGGGGTAGTGAATTCTTGAAACAACCAACTAATAAATATGTACAGGCTTGTACTAACTCATTTAATTCTCACCAACGTTAGGGAGGTAGGTGCTGTTGTTATCTTTGTTCTACAGATACGACGACATCTACTTACAAGTGTTTTGAATTCAACATTCGAATTTTTAAAAGTTCTGTGATATGTAGCACAGTTTATTAGTGGAAGTATAATAAGAAATGGGTGGATTTGAGAATTCTTGGTGACTAGATGCTCTTGGGAAGATTGAAAAACTCAAGTTAGGAGTGGTTCTGACAGGAACTACTGTCCTGAATTTGTTATAGTGCTTCATCCAGGGAAAATCATGTAGATGCGGTTTAGATTTTACACATTTGAAATATGTTTTTGCAGATTGCACCTAATTTCTGCTCCAGTGGATTTTTTATTCTCTCAATTCCTTGTTTTGTGTTTGTGTTTGAGTGCTTTCTGGTTGACTGTTAGATAAGATTAGATCCTTTCCTCCAAGAACTTCGTAATTTATACGACAACGTGCATGAAGACAAGTACTTCAGTGAAAGAAATGCTTTTTATCCATTGAATCCATTTATGCTGTTGTCATTTTAGACATATGTAGGGGATATATAGATAAAATATAAAATTACATGGAAGTGGAGAGGAACCTGGAAATGTAGCTTAAGTTGAGGAAGAGGATGAACAAAATGTTAAAGGGAAGGGACAGCAGAGTGCAGCGGCAGCCAAGGAGGCAGGAGCCCTGGCTTCTGTCCCAGCTCCTAGACTGGCCTGACACCATTCTTTTGGCCCAAATAGGTCAGTGATTACTCAGGCACAGTCATGCTTGGCCCTCCTCCCAGGGTACTTGCACACCTTTGATGCCGGCTTCTTCAGTTTGTGTTGTGATTGTTGTTGACACGAGGCCTCCCCATTGGACTTGGAGATGCTTTTTGATAGGGACTGTGTCTTAGGTAGAGTTTTGACATCTTCACACAGTGGCTAGCATCTGGTAAGTGTCCATGAATCTCCACTGTCCATGAATCCCCACTGAATTATAACATCTCTGAAGTTGGGTTTGGTCAGCTGTAAAAGAAGATGAACACCAGCCTTACTAACGTCCACAGTTCTTGTGAAGATTCAGTCAGAGGGTATATGTGAAAGTGTGTTGAAACTGGTAAGGTATTTTATTTATATAATTAAAGGAAGGTATTATTAATGAAACACAGTCCTAAAGCAACTGAAGTTAGTTTCACTGTCATTATTATTTTTGTATTTTGATCAAGTAGAAATAGAAAGTGGACTCCTCTTTGTCCCGTGCTTTCTCCCCCTACATTTGGGGGGGAGATAAACTTATAATTCAGAATAAAGTAATGTCAAAATAGGATGACTTCACAGCACTCACATTTGTCCAAATGAGAAATTGCTTACAACTTAGAGTCGACACTGCTGGGCAGGTTGGAGGGAAGAAGAAATAACAGACAAAATGCTGTCTGTGTGGAGACTGTTAGTGAGTGATAGATACCTGGATAATCTGGAAAATCCTGCATGACTTCCCCTCAGCCTATACACAAGCAGTAATTAGTTGCAAGTATGCCTGGCCTTTATTCATAACTCACATGTGGTGGTGGTCTTCAGCATCCTCGCTGGATTCTCCCGTTGTAATTGGGATTGGCCCTCAGGGAAAGTTGTGGTCTTAGAAGGCACTGATTTCTTCCCAGAGAGCAGGTTTGCTTATTACTTTCTGTTATGGATTCCCAAAAGGGAAATAAGGCACAGCTGTGATCTTGCTCTCTAAATTTCCTGGCCGTTTTGTCCTCTTTGATTTAGGATCTCCCTTCAAATTAAGATGAGGAGCACGCTTTTCTTAGACTCCCCCCACCATGAACACACTTAGAAGAATTCACACCTATGGCTCCTCAAAGTGTATCAGAATGTCCATGGTTGAAAATGAGGTTATTAGAGGTATAACCTTGATTTTTAATAAAAGAATTAATTCCCAAACACGTGTGCTTTGTCTAGTATTGTATCACATTACCTTTGATATGCCTCACAACTGGTTTTGGTACTGAACAGTATCTTGGGGCTATTCTGCTGAACCACTTTAAAATGTGGATGATGGTGTAAGGTTTGTCCTTCGTCTTAGTGACCTGCAGTGGCTTAGAGAGGAAATTCCTACACAATAGGCTACATTTGTCCCACTCCTGTTTCTTTATTCTGGATAATAGGTCTATTCTGTAGCTTTAACTGTAGTCTGTTTCTTGTTTTTGTGCATTCTGATAAAGCAGGGGCCTCATCCTGGATGGAATAGGGGAGAAGCTCTGTTTGTGGGTGTAGAGGAAGGGACTTCTTCACAAAGCTTTTTTCCTCTTTAAAAGTCTTTAATTTCTAAAATTTGTGGTATAATTCTTAGTTTTCAAAATGACAGTCTGACATTGCCTTCACATCAGTAGACATTTGTTGTACTTCCTAAAGATTTTGTGGTATGTTAAAGTTCTCATGTCCAAAGTCTATTTACCTGTCAAAGCCCAGCCCAAATGCCTTCTTGTTTTGATCCTTTCCCGATCATCTCTGATGTGGCTACTTTCTTGCTGTTCTCATCACACTTGCCCCATCTTTTGGAGTTGTTGCTACTTTTTGTTTTTTGCATTGTTACTGTATATATTCATTCAGTAATTATTGAGTGCCCACTGGGTGCTAGCTAATGTTTCAGCTGACAAAGGTTAGGTTTAGCTCTGTTTCTTCGTTGATCATAAGACTTTGCATAATGTTGTATTAAAAGATAATGCAGATACACATGGCAGAGAAATGAAACAGTTCGAAGGAAATGTGGGGTGAAGTGAGCCTCAATCCTAACCCCCCACCTCTCCCCAGAGGTGGGCTCTGGTATCCATTTCCTGGGTTTCCTTCCAGAAGTAATCTTGCAGTCATTCCCAAACCGTGGTTCACAGACTCTGGGGGTCTCTGAGACCCTTTCTGTGGGCCTATGAGGGAAGACTGTTTTTATGATAATACTAAGCTGTCGTTTCTGTTTTCCTGGTGTTTGCACTGATGGTGCAAAAGCAGTGCTGGGTAAGACTGCTGGTGCTTTAGTGCAAATCGAGGCAAGGGCCCCTGGTCAAACTAACAGTCCTTGCGTTCTCCACCACTTCCTCACTTGCAGTAAAAACAAAGTGCCACTTTCACTTAAACATATCCTTCCTTGATGCAGCAGTAAAAATTAATTTTCTGAAATCTCGATTCTTCAGTACTCGTTTTTTTAATAGTCTACTTGAGGAAATGGGAAGTGCACATAAAGCACTTCTGCACAAAGAGGTAAGGGCCTGTTTTGAGGAGCAGCAGTTGTGCAGTATGAGTTGCAAAATGAGCTAGCCGCTTTTGTTGTGGAATGCCATTTTTACTTGAAAAAATGGGCGACAGAGAAGCTATAATTATTCAGACTTGGGTATTTGATAGACATTTTCTGAGAACTGTCAGAATTTATGGCCAATAATAATATTTGTGCTTTCAAACAAAAATTTAAATTTAAAAAAACTTATCTGCTACCATGAGCTTGACAGCTTCCCAGTACTTAAAGACTTTTTTTGATGAGATCAGTGGCAATATTAATGAATGTGGGTTTTTGGTGTTATATAATGAAATGTGTCAACATTTGGTAGATCTGCATGAGTCTATGAATCAGTATTTTCTAAATGATCAATGCATCATATTACAAATTCATGCATGGGTAAAAGATCCATTCAAAAGATAGACTGGATTGTAATGTAATAGTACGAAAAATTCATTGATATCGTTTTAGATTCTACATAGCAATTATTCTTTAAGTAACTAACACTTGCCTAGTTTTGATGTGGTATCAAAGAAGAATGTCCACAATAATCTGAAAAGACTACTGAAATACTCCTCCCTTTTCCAACACATGTCTGTGAGAGACTAAATTTGCTTCATAGACTTAACCAAAGCCACATATTGCAGCAGATTGAATGCTGAAGCAGATGTGAGAATCCACTTGTCTTCTGTGAAGCCAGATATTAAAGAAACTTGTAAAAGTAAAACAATTCCTGTACTCACTAAATGTTTTTGGCTTCATGAATCTATTATTTTTTTATAAAAAATATTATTTATGTTAACATGATAGGTTTATTATAAAAAATTTAAGTGAATTAAATATTTTTAAAGTTTCACAGTTTTAATTTCTAATATGGTAAACATTGATAGGTATAACCCACACAAACAAAAGCTCTTCGGGGTCCTCAGTAATTTTTAAGAGTGTAAGGGAGTCCTGAGTCTAAAACCTTTGAGAACTGCTAGTCCATGAGACTCTAACAAAACTTTTAAGGAAATATCTAGATGTCATCGTGTATTTATTTATACTTTTTATAATATATTTTTTAACTAATGCCTGGTATAATAAGGATTTCTTTATATATGTAAGGACAATCAGATGTTTCAATTTATAATATTATAATTTAAAATGTTATAGTTATAACTTTAAAATATATCGTTATAATTTAAAAATTATACTGTTGGTTGTGTGCCACTTCAGCAAAATCTGTTATTCATGATTCAGGAATATTCCCTTTAGAGTTCTTTCTTTTCATAGTGTATCATCCTAGTGCAGTTGTCTCTTTACAGAATTTTAATTTATAAGTTTTTAAAAGAATATTAATACTGTGATTTCAACTTTAATATCCTAAAACGTTGCATATACTGTCCATTGCCAACTATTCTGTACCTGTTGAATTCCTGCCTTTAAGACTTGTTTAGGGCCAGCCCCGTGGCTTAGCGGTTAAGTACAGGCACTCCGCTGCTGGTGGCCCGGGTTCGGATCCCGAGCGCACACCGAGGCACCGCTTCTCCGGCCATGCTGAGGCCGCATGCCACATACAGCAACTAGAAGACTGTGCAGCTATGACATACAACTATCTACTGGGGCTTTGGGGGAAAAAATAAATTAAAAAAAAAAAAAAGACTTGTTTAAACTTTGCTTTCTGTTTGAAACTCTGCCTTCCTCTAGGAACCCACCCCCACCCCCCCATCAGATGCTTGCTGTTCTGTGTCCCTTTAGCACTCATTGTATCACTCTAGTAGGGTTTATCACAATATTGTATTTATTTGCTTGTCTTTTCTTTGCCACTTCGCAGGGAGCACTTCAAGAGGAAGTTTTGATCTGTTCATCTTTATGTCCTCAACAATTAGTACATTTTAGTGAATGTTTGTTGAATTAATAAAAGAGTGAAAACTACACATAGTGTTTTCAGTTTTAAATCAAGAATCCTCTGTAATTGGTTGAATACTTAGCTTTTTGATAACAGTTTTTCAAATTCAGTGGAGCCATCAGCAGGACAGACCTGTACCTCAGGGAGCCATTGAACCAGGATGTGGTCTTTGTTGCTCTAAACTACCAGGAAGAAAAAAGTGAGGCTGAGTGTGCTCTGGAGTCCCAGCTTGAGCTGGAGAGACCCCCCTGCTGTAAAGCTTGCAGACTCGAGTCTAATCTAGCAGGTTGTTCCAGGCTCTGTGGTGGCCATGATCCACCTATGGCCTCACCTGCTGGGCTTGGGGTCCACACTGCCTTCACGCTGAGGCCACACTTCCCATTGTAGGAATACAAAAGCAGGCTCATTCCTGGGAGGCTGTGATTCCTGATGGGGACTCAAGGACTCCACATTGGCCTGAAACTTTCTTAGAGCTGCGTGGAGTCTAAGGCTTTTTCTGCCCAACCCGCCCTTTTTTCCTCTCACTTCCTCAAGGATCCACCTGCATCACATCTGACAGCTCTCCAGCCTCCTCTGGCTCCCTCCTCATTTTCCCTCACAGGGGTTTTCCCACATAAATCTCTTGCATGTCTAATCTTGTCATAGCATCTACTTCTCAGAGACCCTGAACTGCCTTATGGGGTCGCTGGTTTAGACCCATGTTGGAAGGGCTGGTTTATCTGGTGGTGTTGGTTAAAGTATCTGTCTCCCTTATCGATGGTCTATTCTTTGAGGTTGTATCTGGCACATAGTTGTTGGTCAACACGTATTGAATTGAATTATTCGCTCTTCTCAGGACCCTTGCCTGTGCCTGTGGCAGACTCTGGTTTAGTTCTCCATTGTGACACTTCATGAGAGCAGGGGCCAAGCCTGCCTTGCTCTCCTCTGTGTCCCAGGTACCAGAGCCGGCTGGTGTGTTGTCCGTGTCCACTGACCTGTTGTGTACACTTCCAGACTCTGCTGTAAAGAAAGGCACCGTTTGCTCTATCCATGTGCCTTCTTTTAACAACTGGTAGAGGGGGGAAGTTGGGACTCGGAGGGGTGACTTTAGACTGGTGGTCAGAAAATACCTCTGGGCAGGCGAATTGAGTGACAAGAGGAGCCGTCCGTGTGGCTGGGGAGAGAGCATCCCAAGCAGATGGTTTAGTTGGGCCATGGCCACAGGAAGAATGAGCCTGGTGAGTCATGTGATGAGAGGGTGGGTGTGCTGTAGGAGACAGGCCAGGAAGGCAGCCTGAGGCTGGGCCGAGCCTGGTGGATCTTTGGTTTCTTTCTAAGTGTGATGAGGAGCCACTGGAGTTTTGCTGCTTTGACCATTTATGTCCTTAAAGACTCACTAGTTGTTGTGTCAAGAATGGGTTGGAGGGAGGCAAGAGTGAATCCAGAGAGAGACAATTGAGGAGGCAGGGGCTGCTGCGTGAGAAATGGTAGCTTGGATCTAGGGCAGTGGCTGTGGTGGGAGGTGAGAAGTGATGGGATCTGAGGTTCATTCTGAAGGTGGAACTGAGGGGATTTGCTGATGGCCTGGATGCTTTGGGGGGAAGTCAGCGGGGAATCAAGAATTGAATACTAGGTTTTAGGTTTGAGATGCTGCATATACAATGGTGAGAGGAGGGGGAAGGAAATGACTGGATTTGAGGGAAAATGTAGTAGTTCGTTTATTCAAGGAAGAACTCATCTAAACACGTTAACTGTGCGACATGTGTGTGAGGGAGCCATGTGGGGATGTTGAGTCTGCAATATGATATGCAAGTCTGGACTTCAGGGGAAAGGTTCAAGCTGGAGATGGACATTTCATTCATCATCGCTTTCAAATATGTGTTGAGGAATTATAGCAGTATGCAAGATAGAAATTTCTACTCTCACAGACATGCATTCTAGTGGGATAAGAAGATCATAATATCAATAAAAATATATGTAATATTAGATTGTGATATACATATCACAGTTGAGAAAAATAAGGAAGAGGGATAGGGAGCATGCATTTGTATATTTGGGATGAGGAAGCTGCAGTTTTCACTAGGATGGACAAGTAAGTCCTCTCTGAGGAGGGGCAATTGAGTCAAGATGAGAAACTATAGATTTCTGGGAGATTTGTCTGTATAGAGGGCTCTGCAGGTGGAGAGGCCCCAAGGCAGATGAGGACCTGTTCTATACAAGGAGCCCCATAGAGGTCCGTATGTGTGGAGCAGAGGGGACACAGCGGGGAGTGGGGGAGATCCCATAGGGCCCTACATGCCTCCCCAGGATCGGCGTTTATTCTGTGGAGGAAAGCCATCACCTGACAGGGTCTCTGTCCCCATAATGAGATTGGTTGAATAGGACAAGGCTGGAGACATAGAGTGAGGTGATGAGCGACGATGGTGATGCCAGCTAGTCAGCTGGATCATTTCACTGTTTTGGGATGACTTTGTTTTTTTTTTTTTTTTTTATAATTTTTATTTATTTATTCTTTTCCCCAAAGCCCCAGTAGATAGTTGCATGTCATAGCTGCACATCCTGCCAGTCGCTGCATGTGGGACGCGACCTCAGCATGGCCAGAGAAGTGGTGCGTCGGTGCGCGCCCGGGATCCGAACCCGGGCCGCCAGCAGCAGAGCTCACGCACTTAACCGCTAAGCCACGGGGCCGGCCCTCGGGATGACTTTGAAGAATGCATTCACTGCTGTGTCCAGTGAATGTTTATTTAATGCTTCATGGAGTAACAGGTACCATGAACATCACAAATTTGCTATCCTAATGCTATATCACTTTCCTTGTTAGTTTATTAGGCATTTGAGGCCTAACTTGACTCCTGACTGCTAATTGTAAAGCTATTTCTATTGAAGTGGTACTGAAAAAGTGACCACCAACCCCCGCCCCCCCACCGCAGCTTGGCTGGGTCTCCCTCATGTCACTTACAGCACCACCTACTGTTCTTTAGGAGCACTTATAAGGAGGTACTTTCAGAGAATCCTGTCTCGTGTTTGTCTCCCCTTCTCAGTAGTCATAAGGACCCTAAAGAGAGCGGCATTGCCATCCTGCTCAGTGCTGGCCGTGGGCCCCTTCCTTGGCTGCCCAGCTGGCTGCTGTAAACCACCTTGATTTCTCACACAAGGCACTTGTTGGCAGGGTGGAAGCAGTGTTTTGTCTCAAGGGCACCCTTCTTGAAGGAGAGCCACCTGGCCCTCCTCTCCAGGGGCAGGCCCTCAGCCGAGGTGTGTGGGGTGTGTGGGTCAGAGTCATGCCCTCTGAGGCAGCGTCTACTGGTCGTTTAGTTCCCATCTCTCCTTTGACCTTCAGTCTCACAAAGTGGGGTAAATATATATCCAGGACTTAGAAGTTTGAAAAGAGACTCAGGGCTGGGGGTACTGGTCTGCTAGAGTGTAGAGTCTCTGCCTGATGAAGTGTCCTCATGGAAATATGAGCCTGGGGAAGTGGAGTCACCCCCACAGTCCATGCCCGGCACGCACACCTCATGTGGTGTACCTTTAGTGAGTGTTCACTGATGTGTTGTTGCTGTGGCCTTTCTCTCATCATCAGGGTCTAGGATGAATGTTCTATCTTTTTTGTTGAAAAGTACTAAAGAGTTGTAATTTTTGAAAAAACATTTTTTATATCATCTTTTAATGTGTTCTTTTCCTTTATGTGACATACAACCTTTATTTAGTATAAAAATGAATTCATACAAAGTATTTGGTCACTTTATGTGATATAGGGTTAAGTTAATGGGAAAACTTACTTTATTCTGCTTTGCCAGTTAGTCTTTTAAAACTAATTCTTGCTGTAGCATTTTCTTGGTAATGAGCTTGCTTCTGAGTAAGACTAATCTAATCCTTGTCGATCAATCTTTATACCCTTAAATTATCTACCATTTCTGGTATTGTATTTGTGTATTAAAAAGACTAGGAAGTTACATACTACTCGGCAAAGAAAACCTGTATAGTTAGTGAAAGACACAACACCTAAAAATTGTTACGTCTGTTGTTTATTGATAAAGAATTGCTTGAAGTGATGCACCCATCCCTGTTTCACACAGGACATGAGTGTCCTCTGTTTTAAGATTTCCTGGATTCTTGAGGCGGCACCTCAGATAATCGCTGGGGACAATAATCATGCAGAGGTTTCCTTTCAGACTGGCTTTGTGTTGTTCAGCTTGAAGGAAGGAATAGAAATCCTGTTCCTTCAGTCTACATGGACTATTCCAGGGTTAAAAGTACTATTTTGGAAATACCAGAGAAAGAACTTTTATTCCCTTTCAGATTTCAGAACAACTTTTTCTTCAGGGTCTTTGGTAAAGAATCTTTAAATTGAGTACCTGAAACTTAAAAGGACACACTCATCCTTGTTGAAAGTATGTAAGTAACTCAAAAGAACATGTCATAGTAAGTTCCTACATAACTCCTGGGCTTTGTTTCCTTAGCTTATCTCTGAAGATGAAGGAGGTTAAGGATTAGCCTTTTCAGGATACAACCAGAAAACACTAAAATTAGGATTGTTTTGAGATAAAGTTTAAAGAAATGAGAGATTCTAGCCTAATTATTAGATAATCTTGGTGTTATGGATTGAATTGTGTCCACCTCCCAAATTTATATGTTGAAGCCCTAAGCCCCAGTGTGACTGTATTTGGAGATAGGTCTTTTAAGGAGGTGATTAAGGTTAAATGAGGTCCTAAGGGTGGGCCCTAATCCAGCAGGACTGGTGTCCTATAAGAAGAGGAGGGGACACCAGGAGTGGATGCACACAGAGAAAAGGCCACGTGAGGACACAGTAAGAAGGAGAGCCAAGCAGAGAGGCCTTAGGAGAAACCAAACCTGCTGATACCTTGATCTCAGACATCCAGCCTCCAGAACTGTGATAAAATAAATTTTTGTTGTTTAAACCACCCAGTCTGTGGTATTTTTGTTATGGCAGCCCGAGCAGACTAAGACACTCAGTGTGTCATCCTGTTGTTCAACAATATTCAACAGATGAGTGCCAAGAGGCTCATGGCCTAGTGAAGGCTGAAAAACACATAAACAGTGGCAGTATTGTGAAATGTGTGTAGGACCCAGTTGGCCCAAGAAGGGGAGTGATCATCGGTACTGGGCGAGCGGGGTCAATAGAGGAAATAAAGTTTCTTCCAGCTTTGTTTTGAAAGCACATATGACGGGGGTGGAGTAGGAGAGCAGGGAAGAACATGCTAGACAAAGGAAGATGAACCAAAGTTCAGTGGGCCGGGAGATTTCCAGACAGTGCTCCCCAGGCAGATGGGTGGAGAGAGCAGGTTGGGAGGGGTAGGGGCTAGCTCATGGGAGGATTTATGCATCCTAGTAAGGCATTTGGACTGGACTCTATGTAGTCTAGACCAGTGTTGGAACAAACTCAAATGCCTCCTGCAGCCGAGTGGGGGTTGTGGATGTGTGAGGTGACTGGGAGTAGGACAGGTACCTGTCAGCTCTAGAGCAGCACAGTAGAACTCTCTGTGGTGATGGAAATGTTTTCTGCTGTCCAATATGGTAGCCACTAGCCATGGCTGTTAAACACTTGAAATGTGGCTAGTGGGACTGGGGAACTGAATAGTCAATTTAATTTACTTTTAATTAGAATTCAAATAGCTGTATATGGCTAGTGGCTACTGTAGTGGACAACACAGCAAAGTGTAGGCTCTGCTTAAAGGCATTCTATTTAAGAAGAGTAATACCAGCAAAGTGTATCTTATGTAGTTTTCTACCCCTGCTCTTGACAATGGGGAGAAAATGGGAAAGATTAAAATATGTATGTGTGTTCAAGAACCCATGAAATCTTGAAAATAGAGATGGCCGATTTTCTATTTTGTAAAAAGGGCTAAGGGGGTGGTCATTCTTGGGTGCTTTATTTTAAATAAGTCTTCCTTAATAAATGATGGGGCTGGGCCTGGTGGCACAGTGGTTGAGTCTACGCTTTCTGCTTCGGCGACACAGGGTTTGCTTCCTGGGTGCTGACCTACTCACTGCTCATCAAGCCGTGCTGAGGCAGCGTCCCACATAGAAGAACTAGAAGGACCTATAACTAGGATATACAACTATGTAGTGGGGGCTTTTGGGGAGAAAAAAGAAAAAAAACTGTGGAAGATTGGCAACAGATGTTAGCTCAGGGCCAGTCTTCCTCGAATAAATGAATGATGAAGCCAGCAGTTACTTTTTTTTTTTTTAAGGTACTAAGCAGCAATTGAAATATTCCTGTGTGATCTCTCTTTGTCTCTGTTGATCTCTGTCTCTCTCCTTTTCTCTCCTCTCTCACTCTGTGATATAGGACAGTTTTTCTGGCAGCATGCAGAGTGGATTGGAGGAGTCTGAAATTGGGAGCAGAAAAATTAAAGAACCCATTGCAGTAATCTAGGGCAAGAGATTGTAGTGGCCTGGACAGAGGCTGCACCACTGAGATGGAGATAGTGGTCTGAAATAGAATCAGCAGGCTTTAGTGTAAAGAAGTGGACATTGAAGGAGGGTCTAAGATGACTCCTGAATTTCTCAGATGAGTGACTGGAAGGTGATGGGGCTGTTCACGAAGATGTGGAACACAGAAAGAACATCTGTTTTGTACCTGTTGAATGTGAGGTGTCTCTAGGAGATCTGAGTGGTGGTGTCCAGGGGGCATTTGGATATGTGGGACTGGTACTTTCTAGAAAGGGCTAGTCTAGACGTAGAAATTTGGAAGTCCTTGGCGCATAAATTGTAATTGAAGTGAATATGATCACCCCATAGGGAGAAGTGAATAATGCAAAGAGGCCCTAGGGCAAAACCACAGGGAACCCAAACCCATAAGAGAAAGGCAAAGAAGGGAGGCCACGGGGAAGACTGAAGCAGGTGCCACAGCAGGAGCAGGTGAAACAGGAGTGTGGGTGTCTGTGCAGCTGAGGCAGAAGAGGGTTTCAAGAGAAGAAGTGTCTGTGGGAGTGGAGGGTTTTCTGGGCCCATGTTCATGACCAACCGTCAGGTGAAGATGACGCTCCTTCCCCACATCTCATTGAAATGGTAGAAGTTTTAAAAATTAAAAAGAAATTCATAGCAGTTTAGATTCTGGGAAGTCAGAAAGGTGAATCAGAACAGCAAGCACCATCTAGGTAGGGAAGACAGGAGTGGGGCAGATCAGTAAGGGACAGTGCATCCTTTGAACTAAGTTGGGAGGGATAGGAGTGGGAGGTGGTGAGGAGAGGATGTAGTTTTCTCTGGTTTTCCAGTCTGCCATACCACTCCCTTAGGAGGAGCCAACAGTTGTATGGGGAAGGGGATGATCAGAGGGCAGGCCCCACCTCTGCCTCAGCCAGAGTGACTTCTCCACTTAACACTCCTCAGAAGTGTTCACTTGGTCGGAAGGTATGCAGCTGAAAAGCTGGAAAAACACTGGAGTGGATGATATTTAAGTTCTCCTTCCAGTTGCAAGAGTATTTTAAGTTCTAATCATGAGTGTCCAGTAAGAATCATACTACAGTGTGGCTGTATCTCACCAAGTGATGTTTAAAAGCATTCTTTCATTAAATTTCTGCTATTTTTAAAAGGTTTATTATCTATTTGCACATTTATGTAATACAAACTTGTTAGCCAAGAGGGATTTTTTTTTTTTTTTTTTTGTGAGGAGATCAGCCCTGAGCTAACATCCGCCAATCCTCCTCCTTTTTTGCTGAGGAAGACGGCCCTGGACCAACATCGGTGCCCATCTTCCTCCACTTCACATGGGACGCCGCCACAGCATGGCCCACCAAGCAGTGCGTCGGTGCGCGCCCGGGATCCGAACCAGCGAACCCCGGGCCGCCACAGCGGAGCGCGTGCACCCAACCGCTTGCGCCACCGGGCCGGCCCCCAAGAGGGATATTTTTATGGAAGAATCTTGTTATCCTTCTCTGTGATATTGCTGTCTGTCTATTTGTATGTCCTAACTGCATGTGCAGGGTCTTACTTAGTTCAATGGGAAAACTTAAATAAGCTCATGAGGACTGTAGAAAATATGGCAGACATTCTCATTGAGCAAGGACTCTCTGGTCCTTGGGAAGTGCAGCCTACCCAACTGCAGAATTCAGTTTGAAACTCTTTTAAGAATTAGAAACTGCTGAATGTGGATGACTGCTTCTTGTTTAATTTTTTTTCTCATTGTGAAGTATTTCAAACATACAGAAAACTTGTGAGAATCATGGTAAAAAGACACAGGCACCTGCCATTGACTTAAAAAAATTAATATTTTGCCACATTAGTTTCAGATCTTTTTTCAGATAACTGTTCCAGAGAGAGTGGAAGCCACACTCACTCTGATTCCATTCCCTTTCCCCTAACTTCTCTCCTGAACTTGGTATTTTATCATTTTATTGCATTTCCATATAACTTTAAACAATCTTAGTGCTGTTTTGCATGTTTTAAAACTTTACATAAATGATCTACTATATGACTCCTCCTGAAACTTGCCTTTTATCTCAACATTATGTTTTTAAAATTATGATAATGGTTATGTTAATACATGTAGCTCTAGCTCATTCTAGCTACTGCTTTGTGGTATTGTCTTACATGATTATACCATGGTATATTAGTTTTTTTCTCCAAGTGTGTATATATTTTTAAATTAATAAGCTATTTTTAGAGCAATTTTAGGTTCATAGCAGAAGTGACTGGAAAGTACAGAGAGTTCCCATATAATTCCTTGTTCTCACACATGTGCAACCTCCCCCACTATTGACAACCCCCACCAGAGTGATACATTTGTTACATCAATGAACCTACGTTGACACATCACCACTTGGGTCTATAGTTTGCCTTATGGTGGTGTATATTCAATGGATTTTGACATATGTATAATGACATATATCCTCCATTTATCATACGGTCTCAAGTGTATCTTTCAAAACAAATGGAGGATGAGCAATCTGCATAGTTGCACCGGCATCACTCCACAGTCCACTTGGAGAAGAGTGCCCAGGGGGAGGCATCAGGGCCTCAGCCCAGGAGCTCAGACACAAACCAGCATGGAAAGAGCTCAAGAAAAGAGGGAAATGGAGAGAGCCTTCAGACTGGACCAGGCCCAAATGCTGGCTAATGGTGGGAAGTACAGGAGTCAAAGTGGGCTCAACACTAGAGGAAGCAGATCCAAGGTGGGTCAAGGCAGGTCTGGGATGAATCTCAGTAAAAACATATTCTGGCCACAGCTTCTCTCTTATTCTGTAGGTTGACCTGCTCCTGCTAGACCATGGGCATGTAAAAACAGTCATTCAGTTTATCTGTGTAGCTACTTTGTTAGGGTAGATCTGGCATTGTTGACCTAGAGATGTTTGCCTTTCCTAGGGTAACTCAAGGAAGCACATGTTCTTCTTCCTAAATTGCATGGCAATTTAAAAAATCTACATATATTTTTTTATTGGTCACCCACTGTATAGTGCACTCATTGGTAGCCCCAAAGAAATCAGGTCCTAATCCCTGGAACCTGTGAATGTTACCTTATTTGAAAAAAGGGTCCTTGCAAATGTGATTAAGTTAAGGATCTTGAGATGAGTTACCAGGATTTTTTGGGTGGACCTTATATGCCATCACAAGTGTCTTTATAAAAGAGGCGGAGGGAGATTATTCACACACAAAAGAGGGAGGAGAGGCAGTGTGAGCACCAAGGCAGAGATTGGAGTGATGCGGCCGCAAGTCAAGGAATGTCGGCAATCACGAGAAGCTGGAAGAGTCAAGGAATGGACTCTCCTACAGTCTTCAGAGGTAGTGTGGTCCTCCTGTCCCCTTGGTTTTGGCCCAGTGAAACTGATTTTAGACTTCTGGCCTCCAGAACTGTGAGAGAATAAATTTCTCTTGTTTTAAGCCACTAAGTTTGTGGTAATTTGTTATAGCAGTCACAGGAAACTAATCACACCCATTTTAAGGTCTGTGACATACTTAGTGGAGAAGGTATTTTCTTTTCGTTACTTGTTCTTTATTACCTCTTTGTGAATTATATTGGAGGTCTGAAATATTTTTGTTTTTTCCTTTATGGTTAGTGATCTTTGTGTCCTGTTTAAGAGGTCTTTCTCTACCTCATGGTCATGAAGATATTCTCCTGTATTATTTTTTTTTAAGTTTTATTGCTCTATCTTTCACATTTAGATGCATAATCCACATAGAGTTGAATTTTGTGCATGATGTGAGGAAAAAGTCATTGCATTTCTATTCCATATGAATATTCAGTTAGTTGACCCAGCACATTTATGGAAAAGGCCATCCTCTCCCCCACTGCTCTGGACTGATTTCTGCTCCATTGCTCTGCTTGTCTATCTTAGCACCTACCTCACTCTGTACTGTAGCTTAACTGTAAGTCTCAGTATCTGGTAGAGTAATAAGTCTGTCCTTTTTATTTTTCAAGTTTCACTTAGCTAATCTTGGCCCTTTGTATTTCCATATACATTTTAGAATCAGCTTGTCTATTTCTACACAAAAAACCTGCAAGAATTTTGATTGGAATTACTCAGAGTCTAAAGATCCATTTGGAGAGAAATTATGTCTTTACAATATTGAGTGTTCAGATTCATGAACATGCTATATCCCTTCATTTCTTTAGGTCTTTTAAAGTTTGTCTCAGTAATGTTTTTAGTTTCTGTGTAGTGGTCTTACAAACATTTCCTTAAATTTATTCCCGGATTTGAGATACAGTATTTTTCAGATCTAGAACGTATTTTAAAAAAAACATTCACAATCCCAGTTTTTAATTCCTTGATTATATTGATCGTGGTTTTTTTAAAGTTCCATTATGTGGATTCCCTTTGTGTATCTTTCTATTATCTATTGTTTTTCATGGGTTTTAGTTATAGCTTCCCTTTGCCTATAGGCCAGACACTGTAGATGCAGCAATGATTTGTGATTCTAGATGATCCTATGTTTCTTCATAAAGGATTTACTTTTGCTTCTGGCAGGGGCTCATACAATCCAAGATCACCTTAATCCACCTACGGAGAGAGTGATTTGAAACCAGCTCTAGTCCCTGTGAGGGCTGCTCTATTTCCAGTTCATACCCAAGGTGTGGTCCCTCCAAATCTCAACAGACAACCTAGGGTGTTTTCCAGGCCCCCTCCTCCTTGGTGAGTTCTCAGCCCCGAGGATCTGTCAGAGCTCTGCTCAGCTCAGCTACTTGGTTATTACTTTTCAACTTCTCAGATCCCTCCAGGGGAAAAACTGGCCCCCAATTCTTCACTTCTTTGTTAGTTCTCTGATATCTTCAAACAGATTTTAAAAAAGTGTTTTTTAAATGCAGTCTTTCTAGTTGTTTTCATTGGGAAAGTTGGTCTGAGCCCCGAGTCGGCTGTTGCCATTAATGGAATTCCTGTGTGTATGTGTGTAGAAATATAAGTATATAAATATATATGTTTTTTGAGTTTAATCAACGTATTTTCCATAGTTTATTAAAAACTTTAAGGAGATAAAAGAAAATAATATCTATTAAACAACACTGCAAACCCTGGGCCACCAAAGCGGAGCACACGCACTTAACTGTGTGCCACTGAGCTGGCCCCTTAGAAAGTCTGCTTTTAATCGCAAATGAGACATTAGACATTTAAACCCTACTATGGAGGCATATTTAATGAATGCTCTTCAATGTTGAGCATAAATAATTTAAAGCCTGCAGTCAGGTTCTGCTTTTGTGCATTAGATCTGTATATTTAAGACCTTTGTGTTGGGAAACTTTAAGACTTGGAAAGTGAAATTCTCGCCTGCTCATACTGAGTTCAAGAACCACTGTGACCAACACATGGTACCACCAGGCAAAATATTAATCCTCACAGATTTTCTCCACCTTTTGTCCTGTGCCACAGGCTCAGAGCCTGCCTGATGTTCTTTATGGTGGTCTGGCTTGAGGTTTTACAGTAGTCAAGTGTGGAGCCCCATTTGCCTCCCAGTTCTCTTTTTCTTGATTCCTCCTCTTCCTCCTTTTGGCTACCTCCAGCAGGTCCTGTCCAGTCCAGTAGCCTGTGGACATGCACAGCTGTGATAACACAGAGACCCTGCCTTAGGAACCTGGGTAGGCATGTGTGGCCCAGATTGGGACCCAGTAGACTCTTGGACCCCTTCTCTGGGGACAGAGTGGGGGCCAACACCCTTTCTAAAGGAATGGACACAGGTAGCCATGTCCTGCTCATTTTGGTTCAAGGTCTCTGGTAAGCATCTGATCTCTGGCTGTTGCTGAATTTGAAGTGGTCAAGGTGACCTACTCAAGGGCTAACTGGACCAGATTGGATCCTGCCTGGGCCCCTGGGGCTTGTACCCACTGTGCCTTGCCCTGTGGGGATGCCCCTTCTTAGGCCACACTTGACCTTTGTTGGATCACCCAGCTGCTGCCTGCCTGAAGTACTTCTTTATGTCAGACGTTCTTCTCAGGCTCGGGGGTTTTGATTTGCAGCAAGTGACTCCTCTATTTGCCTACCCTATGTGCAGGTAGGTGCCTGAGGAAGGTTCTGATGGGAGTACCCACCTGCCTTTCTTGTCATCTCTGCCTCTCTTGCCCCTCCCTAGGGCTGCTGTCCTTCATCCATCCTTCCATCCCTGCAGCCTGTCCTATGGTACACATGTATTTTTTTTATTTTTTATGTTAATTATCATACAGTCAAATAGATTTTTTTCTTTTGATGCACGGTTCTGTGAATCTTAATGTGTAGATTCATGTAACCACTACCATAATCAGGATACAGAACAGCTCCGTCACCCTAGAATACTCCTCATCATATCCATTTCAGTCATCCCTTCCTACCCTTAATGCCTGGTAACCACTAATCTGTTCTTCATCCCTATAGTTTTGTCTTTTCAAGAATGTCATACAGTATGTAACTTTTTGAGACTGGCTTCTTTCACTCAACGTAATGTCTTTGGGATTCATCCACATTTTTCTGTGTATCAATAATTTGTTCTTTTTTATTGCTGAGTAGTATTCTATGGTGTGATTGTACAGTCCATTTATCCATTCACTTGACACCTGGCTGTTTCCAGTTTTTGGTGATTATAAATAAAGCTGCATAAACATGTGTGTACAGGTTTTTGTGTGAATATAAGTTTTTTATTTCTCTAGGGTAGATAGCCAAGAGTGGAATGGCTGAGTGTGTATGTTTAACTTTAGAAAAAACTTCCAAACTCTTCTCCAGAGTAGCTGTACCATTTTATATACCCACCAGCAATACATGAGTTCCTATTGCTCCACATCCTTGTTAGCACTTAATTCAGTATTCTTTTATTTTAGCCATTCTGATAGATGTGTAGTGGTATCTCCTCATGGTGTTAGTTTGTATTTCCTTAACAGAAGGAAAATAATAAGAGCAAAAATCAATGAAATTGATTTTCTCTATTGTTTTTCTGTTTTCAATGAAACCAAAACCTGGTTCTTTAAAAAGATGATAAGTTGATAAACCTCCAAGAAGACTGACACAGAAAAAATAGAGAAGACACAAATTATCAATATCAATAATTAAAGAGAGGATATTAATATAGACCCCACAGACATTAAAAGGATAATAAGGGAATACTATGAACAACTCTATCCACATACATTCAACACCTTAGATGAAATGTAGCAATTCCTTGAAAACCACAAACTACCAAAACTCATCCAAGATGAAGCAAATAACCTGAATAGTCCTATAACTATTAACAAATTGAATTCATAGTTTAAAAACCTTCCAAAGGACCTCTGATTTCTTAACTTTGTATGTAAGGAGCTCGGAAGTTGCCACGCAGTCTTAACAACAAGTAAAAAGCTGAACAGATTGAAAAATCAGCAACTCTTCTTGGATCTGTAAGAGAGGAGACAGAGGGCAAACCACTGCCCCCAAGATTGGCGAGACAGGCAGGTGAATATAAGGAGTCACAGCTTACTAGAGCAGAGACTCATGAGCAGAAACCATTGTGGGAACCAGTGCTGGGGTAGGAAAACCTGAACTGTAATTGAGGACCCCTCCTGTAAGAGATGATCAAGAATGCCCTCATACCTGAAACTAAAAGGAAAAAGTTTACAAAGCCTTGAGCAAGGAGATAAATAGACAAAATCAGAAAATTGCAGCTCTCTATCAGAATAGGTTAGCAAACAATTATAACGTTAAAGATAAAGAGAAGAAAGCATCAAAAATAACTATAAACACTTCATTTTAATCACGAACTCACAACACAAAATGGAATAACTTGTGATGACAATAACTTAGGGAAGAGGAAAGCGATGGAACCTGATTAGGCTAATGGTAATAAGAGGTTCTCAGAAAATGAACTGTCTCATCTATGAGATATTTTATACAAACCTCATGGTAACTGCCAAACAAAAAATCGGAACAGAGACTCAAATGATGAATAAAGAGAAAATTGAGAAAACCATCATAGAAAATTACCAAACTGAAATGGCAGTCAGAAATACAAAGGAAGAGGAACAAGGAAAAGATAGAACAACTGGAAAACAAGAGATAAAATGGCAGTATTAAGCCCTCATATGTCGATAATCACTCTAATTGTAAATGGAATGAATTCTCCAATCAAAAGACACAGAGTGGTTGGATGGATTATAAAACAAGACACAACAATATGCTGCCTCCAGGAAACACATCTGAGCTCTAAAGAGAAACAAATGATCAGAGTGAAGGGATGGAAGACAAAACTCCAAGCTAATGGCAAACAAAAGAAAGCAGGTGTTGCCATACTTATATCAAAGTAGACTTCAAGATTAAAAAGATAGCAAGAGGCAAAGAGGGGCAGTATTTAATGATAAAAGGGATGTTCCACCAAGAGGACATAACACTGATGAATATATATGCACCTAACACGGGAGCACCAAAGTACATAAAGAAACTATTAACAGACCTAAATGGAGAAGTTAACAGCAACACAATAATAGTAGGGGACCTCAACACCCCACTTACATCAATGGATAGATCATCTAGACAGAAAGTCAACAAGGAAATAATGGAATTAAATGAAAAACTAGACCAGATGGACTTAATGGATATATATAGAACATTCCATCTAAAAACATCAGAATACACATTCTTCTCAAGTGCACATGAAACAACCTCAAAGATAGACCATATGTTGGGAAACAAGGCAAGCTTCAGTAAATTTAAGAAGACTGAAATCATGTCAAGCATCTTTTCCAACCATAATGCTATGAAACTAGAAATCAACTACAAGAAAAAAACTGGGAAAGTCACAAATGTGCGGAGACTAAACAACATGTTACTGAACAACCAGTGGATCAATGAAGAAATTAAAGGAGAAATCAAAAAATATCTGGAGACAAATGAAAATGACAATACATCATACCAACTCTTAGGGGATGCAGCAAAAGTGGTCCTAAGAGGGAAATTCATAGCAGTAAAGGCCCACCACAGCAAAGAAGAAAAATGTCAGGTAAGTAATCTTGAACTACACCTAACAGAACTAGAAAAGAAGAACAAACAAAGCCCAAAGTCACCAGAAGGCGGGAAATAATAAAAATTAGAGCAGAAATAAATGAAATTGAAACCAAGAAAACAGTAGAAAGGATCAGTGAAACTAAGAGCTGGTTCTTTGAGAAGATGAAATTGAAAACCCTTAGCCAGACTCACTAAGAGAAAAGGAGAAGGCTCAACTAAATAAAATTAGAAATGAAAGAGGAGAAATTACAATGGATACCACAGAAATACAAAAGATTATAAGAGAATATTATGAAAAACTATATGCCAACAAATTGGATAACCTAGAAGAAATGGATACATTCTTAGACTCATACAACCTCCTAAAACAGAATCAAGAAGAAATAGAGAATCTGAATAGATCAATCACAAGTAAAGAGATTGAAACAGTAATCAAAAACCTCCTGAAAAATGAAAGTCCAGGACCAGATGGCTTCTCTGGAGAATTCTACCATTCAAAGAAGATTTAATACCTGTCCTTCTCAAACTACTCCAAAAAATTGAAGAAGATGGAACACTTCCTAACTTATTCTATGAGGCCAACATCACCCTGATGCCAAAACCAGACAAGGACAACACAAAGAAGGAAAATTACAGGCCAATATTGTTGATGAACATCGATGAAAAAATCCTCAACAAAATATTGGCAAACCGAATACAGCAATAAATTAAAAAGATCATACAGTTATGATCAAGTGGGATTTATACCAGGGACACAGGGATGGATCAATATCCACAAATCAATTAATGTGATACACCGCATTAACAAAATGGGGAATAAAAATCACATGATCATCTCAGTAGATGCAGAGAAAGCATTTGACAAGATCCAACATCCATTTATGATAGAAACTCTCAATAAAATGGGTATACAAGGAAAGTACCTCAACGTAATAAAGACCATATATGACAAACCCCTGGCCAACATCGTACTTAATGGTGAAAAACTAAAAGCCATTCCTCTGAGAACAGGAACAAGACAAGGGTGGCCACTGTCTCCACTCATATTCAACATATTACTGGAGGTTTTGGCTGGAGCAATTAGCAATAAAAATAAATAAAAGTATCCAAATTGGAAAGGAAGAAGTAAAATTCTTGCTGTTTCCAGATGACATGATTCTAAATGTAGAAAACCCTGAAGAATCCATCACAGAAAACTATCAGAAATAATCAACTACAGCAAAGTTGCAGGGTATAAAATCAACTTACAATAATCAGTTGCATTTCTGTACTCTAATAACGAAGTAGCAGAAAGAGAGCTCAAGGATATAATCTCATTTATGATCGCAACAAAAAGAAGAAAATACCTAGGAGTAAATTTTTTTTTTTCTTGTGAGGAAGATCAGCCCTGTGCTAACATCTGCCAATCCTCCTCTTTTTTTGCTGAGGGAGACTGGCCCTGGGCTAACATCCGTGCACATCTTCCTCCACTTTATATGGGACACCGCCACAGCATGGCTTGCCAAGCGGTGTGTTGGTGTGCGCCTGGGATCCGAACTGGCGAACCCCGGGCCACCACAACAGAGCACGCACGCTTAACCGCTTGCGCCGCCACGCTGCCCCCCCGCCAGCAATAAATTTAACTAAGGAGGTCAAAGACCTATACCCTGAAAACTATAAGACATTACTGAAAGAAATCAAAGATGACATAAAGAAATGGAAAGATATTCCATGCACATGGATTGGAAGAATAAACATAGTTAAAATGTCCGTATTACCTAAAGATTCAGTGCACTCCCAATCAGAATCCCAATGACGTTCTTCATGGAAGTAGAACAAAGAAGCCTAAAACTTATGTGGAACAACAAAAGATCCTGAATGGCAAAGGCAATCTTGAGAAAAAAGAGTGAAGCTGGGAGGCATCACAATCCCTGACTTCAAAATATACTACAAGGCTATAGTCATCAAAACAGCGTGGTACTAGCACAAAAACAGACACACAGATCAACGGGACAGAATTGAAAGCCCAGAAATAAAACCACACATCTATGGACAGCTAATCTTCGCCAGAGGAGCCAAGAACATACAATGTAGAAAGGAAAGTCTCTTCAGTAAATGGTGTTGGGAAAACTAGACAGCCACATGCAAAGGACTGAAAGTAGACCACTACCTTACACCATACAGAAAAATTAACTCAAAATGGATTAAAGACTTGAACATAAGACCTAAAACCATAAAACTCCTGGAAGAAAATATAGGCAGTGCAATCTTTGACATCAGTCTTTGAAGGATCTTTTCGGATACCATGTCTACTCAGGCATGGGAAATGCAAGAAAAAAATAAATGGGCTACATGAGATTAAAGAGCTTCTGCAAGAGAAAGGGAACCATGAACAAAACGAAAATACAACCCACCAACTGGGAGAAAATATTTGCAAACCATATATCCGACAAGAAGTTAATCTCCAGACTATATAAAGAACTTATACTACTCAATGGGGGGGGGGGGGGAAGCCTGATCAAAAAATGGGCAGAGTATATGAACAAACAGTTTTCCAAAGAAGATATTCTGAATGTCAGCAGGCACATGAAAAGATGTTCAACATCACTAATTATTAGGGAAATGTAAATCAAAAGTACAATGAGTTACCACCTTACACCTGTCAGAATGGCTATAATTACCAAGACAAAAAATAAATGTTGGAGAGGATGTGGATTAAATGGCAGCCTCATATGCTGCTGGTGGGAATGCAACCTGGTGCAGCCACTATGGAAAACAGTATGGAGATTTATCAAAAAATTAAAACTAGATAGGGCTGGCCTGGTGGTGTAGTGGTTAAGTTCGCATGCTCTGCTTTGGTGGCCCAGGGTTTGCAGGTTCGGATCCAGGGCATGGACCTACGCACCGCTTAACAAGCCATGCTGTGGCAGGTGTCGTGCATATATAGTAGAGGAAGATGGGCATGGATGTTAGCCCAGGGCCAATTTTCCTCAGCCAAAAGAGGAGGATTGGCAGCTGATATTAGCATCAGGGCTAATCTTCCTCTTCATAAAATCAATCAATCAATAAAAATAAAAATAGAAATATCATACAGTCCAGCTATCCCAGTACTGGATATTTACCCAAAGAACTTGAAATCAACAATTCAGAGACTTAATGCACCCTTATATTCATTGCATCATTATTCACAAAAGCCAAAAATGTGGAAGCAACCCAAGGGCCCATCAACTGATGAATAGATAAAGAAGATGTGGTGTGTATGTGTGTGTATATATACCCACACATACACACACAGTGAAATACTACTCAGCCATAAAAAAAGACAAAATCGGGGGCCGGCTTGGTGCTGCAGTTGTTAAGTGCACGTGCTCTGCTTCCGCGGCCTGAGGGTTTTCAGGTTCAGATCCCAGGTGCGCACTGACGCACAGCTTGTCAAGCCATGCTATGGCGGCGTCCCCTATAAAGTAGAGGAAGATGGGCACGGATGTTAGACCAGGGCCAATCTTCCTCAGCAAAAAGAGGAGGATTTGCAACAGATGTTAGCTCAGGGTAATCTTCCTCACAAAGAAAAATAAAAAAGACGTCCCATTTGCAACAACATGGATGGACCTTGAGAGTATTATGTTAAGCAAAATAAGCCAGACCGAGAAAGACAAACACCTCATGATTTCACTCATATGTGGAAATTAAACAAACACATGGATAAAGAGAACAGATTAGTGGTTATCAGAGGGGAAGGGAGTCGGGGGGTAGGTGAAAGGGGTAAAGGGGCACATATATATGGTTATGGATAAAAATTAGGCTATTGATGGTGAGCATGATGCAGTCTATACAGAATACTGATAATAATGTATACCAGAAATTTCACAATGTTACAAACCATTATGACCTCAATAAAATAATAAAAAAAGAGGAAAAAATCCTGAAAGAAACAAGAGGAAAAAAGAACACCTTACCTACAGAGGGACAAAGATAAGAATTACATTTGACTTCTCAGAAGCCACACAGGCAAGAAGAGAGTGGAGTGAAATGTTGAAAGTTTGGAGAGAAAAAAAACACCAACCTAGAATTCTGTATCCTGGGAAATTATTCATCAAAAGTGAAGGAGGAAATAAAGACTTTCTCAGACAAACAAAAATTGAGAGACTTTGTTGTCAGGAATGTTAAAGTTCTTTAGAGAGAAAGAAAATAATATAGGTCAGAAACTTGCTTCTACATAAAGAAGGAAGGGCATTGAAGAAGGAAATAGTGAAGATAAAATAAGAACTTTTATTTTTCTTATTCTCAATTGATCTAACAGATAACAGTTCAAAATAATAATACAATGATATATTCAATTATGTATGCTTAAGTCATATATATGCATGTGTATATGCTTATGTATGTTTAAAGATAAGTGAAATGAATGACAGCAATGATATAAGGGATGGGAGGGTAGAATTAAGATTATTTTGTTATCATGAGGTACTAACACTTCCCATGAAGTATTAGAGTGTTATTTGAAAGTGGACTTGGATTAGCTGTAAGTTTGCAAACTCTAGAATAACCACTTAAAAAAATTAAAAAAGAAGTGTTAACTGGTATACTAACAAGGAAGAGAAAATGGAATCATATGAGATGCTCAGTTAAAATCATGAAAGGCAGAAAAAGAGTAAAGACAAAAACAGGAGCAAAGAACAGCAGCTACAAATAGAAAATAGTAATGAACATGGTAGATATTAATCCAACAATATCAGTAATCACTTTGAATGCCAATGATCTAAATGCACCAATTAAAAGACAGAGATTGTCAGAGTGGATCAGAAAACGAGAACCAACTATATGTTGTCTATAAGACACCCACTTTAAAGATACATATAGATTAAAAGTAAATGGATGGAGGAAAATATACCATGCTAACACTAATCAAAAGAAAGCAGGAGTAGCTATGTTAATTTCAGACAGAGCAGACCTCAAAGCAAGGAAAGTTATCAGGGATAAAGGGGTTACGTTATGATAAAGGGGTGAATTATCCAAGAAAACATAACAATCCTTATTGTGTATGTGCCTAACAGTGGAGCATCAGACTATGTGAGGCAAAAACTAATAGAACTGCAAAGAGAAATAGATGAATCCAGTATCCTAGTTGGAGACTTCAACAACCCCTCTCTCAGAAAAGGACAGATCTAGCAGGCAGAAAATCAGTAAGGACATAGTTGAACTCTACAACACCATCTATCAACTGGATATAATGGACATTTATAGACTGTTTCATCCAACAGTAGCAGAATACACGTTTTTCTCAAGCAAGCAGTCACCAAGATAGACCACATTCTGGGCCATAAAACACATCTTCACAGATTTAAAAGAACAGAATCATACAATGTCTGCTCTCAGACTACAATGGAATTAAACTAGAAATCAATAACAGAAAGATAATTGGAGAATTTCAGAATATGTGGAGATTAAAAACACACTTCTAAATAACATGTATCAAAGAAGAAATGCAAGAGAATTTTTAAAATATTTTGAAATAAAAGCAACAAATTCTGTGGGATTCAGTGAAAATAGTACTTACAGGGACATTTATAGCCTTGACTGCATATATAAGAAAAGAAGAAAGATCAAAAATCAATAACCTGGATGGACCTTGAGGGCATAATACTAAGTGAAATAAGTCAGACAGAGAAAGATGAATACCATATGATTTCATTTATATGTGGAATCTTAAAAAAAACCCAAACAAACAAAAAACGAACTCATAGATACAGAGAACAGATTGGTGGTTGCCAGAGGTAGGGTAGGGGGATGGGTAAAACGGGTGAAGTCAGTCAAAAGGTGCAAACTTCCAGTTATAAAATTAATAAGTCATGGGATGTAATGTACATCATGTGACTATAGTTAATAATACTATATTGTATATTTGAAAGTTGCTGAGCAAGTAGATCTTAAAAGTTCTCATTACAAGAAAAAAAATTCTGTGTGGTGATGGATGTTAGCTAGACTTATTGTGGTGATCATTTCGTAATATATACTAATATCAAATCATGATGTTGTACACCTGAAACTAACATAACATGTCAATTTTATCTCAATTTAAAAAATCAATAACTTAATTTTCTACCTTAGGAAACTAGAAAAGAAAGAGCAAATTAAATCTAAAGTAAGTAGAAACAACGAAATAATAAGAATTAGAACAGAAATCAGTGAAATTGAAAACCAATAGAAAAATCAGTGAAACCAAAAGCTGGTTCTTTGAAAAGATCAATAACATTGATAGGTCTCCACCCAGGCTAACTAAGAAAAAAAGAGAGAGGACACAAATTACTAATATCAGAAATGAACGAGGGGAAATCATACAGATCCTTTGAACGTTAAAAGGATAATAAAGTAATACTATGAACAACTGTATGCCCCAAAATTTGTTAACCTGGATGAAATGGACTAATTCCTTAAAAGACACAATTTGCCAAAACTCACACAAAAAGAAATAGACAATCTGAATAGGCCTATATGTAATAAAGAAATTGAATCAATAATTAATTACCTTGCAAAACAGAAAGCACCAAGCCAAGATGAATTCACTGGTAAATTCTACCAAACATTTAAAGAAGAAATTGTACCAATTCTCTACAGTCTCTTTCATAGGATAGAAGCAGAGGGAATGCCTTGTGATGAGGGAATGCGTCATTCTATGAGGCCTGCATTACCCTAATACCAAAACTAGACAAAGACATAAAAAAAAAACTACAGACCAATATCTCTCATGAACGTAGATGTAAAAATCCTCAACAAAATATTAGCAAATTGAATCCAACAGTGTATAAAAAGAATTATACACTACAACCAAGTGGGGATATATCACAGGTCTGCAAGGCTGGTTCAGTGTTCAAAAATCAATTAATATAGTCTATCACATCAACAGGCTAAGAAAGAAAAATCACATGATCATACCAATAGATACAGAAAAAGCATTTGACAAAATCCGACACCTATTTATGATAAAAACTCTCAGTAAACTAGGAATAGAGGAGATCTTCCTCAAGGCGATAAAGAATATCTATAAAAATTCCACAACTAATATTATAGTTAATGGTGAGAAACTCAAAGTTTTTCTATTAAAACCAGATATAAGGCAAGGATATCCCCTATCACCACTCCTTTACAACATTGTACTGGAAGTTCTAACTAATACAATAGGATAAGAAAAGGAAATAAATGGTATATAGATTGGGAAGAAAGAAAGAAAACTGGGACCAGCCCAGTGGCGTAGCGGTTAAGTGCCCGTGCTCCGCTTCGGTGGCCCGAGGTTCGCACGTTCTGATCCTGGGCGCACACCGACGCACTGCTTATCAAGCCATACTGTGGTGGTGCCCCATATAAAGTAAAGGAAGATGGGCAGGGATGTTAGCCCAGAGCCGATCTTACTTAGCAAAAAGAGGAGGATTGGCATTAGATGTTAGCTCAGGGCTGGTCTTCCTCACAAAAAAAAAAAAAAAAAGAAAAAGAAATGGTTCACAGATAACATGATCATCTATTTAGAAAATCCAAAAAATTTGAGAAATAAAACTGCAACTAATAAGCAGTTATAGCAAGGTTACAGGATACAAGGTTAATATACAGAAGTCAATCACTTTGGTATATGCCAGCAGTGAACAAGTGGAATTTGAAATTAAAAACAATACCATTTACATTAGCACCCCCCAAAATTAAATACTTAGGTATAAATCAAATAAAATATGTGCAAGATATATATGAGGAAAACTACAAAACACTGATGAAAGAAATCAAAGAACTAAATAAATGGAGAAATATTCTGTGTTTATGAATAGGGAGACTCAAGATTGTCAAAATGTCAGTTCTTCCCAACTTGATCTATAGATTTAATGCAATCCAAATCAAAATCTCAGCAAGTTGTTTTGTAGATATCAACAAACTGATTCTAAAGTTTAGGAGTAGAGGCAAAAGACCCAGAATAGCCAACACAGTATTGAAAGAGAAGAACAGAGTTGGAAGACTGGCACTACCTGACTTCAAGACTTAGTATAAAGCTATAGTAATCAAGACAGTGTGGTATTGGCAAAAGAATAGACAAGCAGGTTAATGTAACAGAATAGAAACCCTCATAAATATAGTCAACTGATCTTTGACAAAGAAGCAAAGGCAATACAATGGAGCAAAGATGGTCTTTCCAACAAATGGTGTTGGAAAAACTGACATCTACATTCAAAAAAATGAACCTAAATGCAGACCTTACACCTTTCACAAAAATTAACTCAAAATGGATCACAAGCCTAAATGTAAAATGCAAAACTATAAAAAATCCTAGAAGATAACATAAGAGAAAACCTAGATGACCTTGGGTTTGGCGATGACTTTTTAGATACAACACCAAAAGCGTGATCCATGAAAGAAATAGTTGATAAGCTAGACTTCATTAAAATTAAAAACTTCTGCTCCGTGAAAGAAAATGTTGAAAGACAGAGAAGGCAAGCAACTGACTGGGAGAAAATATTTGCAAAAGACAAATCTGATAAAGGACTGTTACCCATAATATACAAAGAACTCTTAAAACTCAACAGTAAGAAAACGAACATTTTTTTTTTAATTTTTTGTTTATTGCAGTAACATTGGTTTATAACATTGTAAAAATTTCAGGTGTACATCATTGTACTTCTATTTCCGCATGGACTACATCATGTTCACCACCAAAATACTAATTACAACCCATCACCACACACATGTACCGAATTATCTCTTTCACCCTCCTCCCTCCCCCCTTCCCCTCTGGTAACCGCCAATCCAATCTCTGTCCCTATGTGTTTGTTTATTGTTGTTATTATCTACTACTTAATGAAGGAAATCATACGGTATTTGACCTTCTCCCTCTGACTTATTTCACTTTGCATTATACCCTCAATGTCCATCCATGTTGTCACAAATGGCTGGATTTCATCGTTTCTTATGGCTGAGTAGTATTCCATTGTGTATATATACCACAGCTTCTTTATCCATTCGTCCCTTGATGGGCACTTAGGTTGCTTCCAAGTCTTGGCTATTGTGAATAACGCTGCAATGAACACAGGGGTGCATGTACCTTTGCAAATTGGTGTTTTCAAGTTCTTTGGATAAATACCCAGCAGTGGAATAGCTGGATCATATGGTAGTTCTATCCTTGATGAAAACGAACATTTTGATGGGCCAAAAACCTTAACAGATACCTCACCAAAGAAGACATACAGATGGCGAATAAGCATATGAAAAGATGCTCCACATCATATGTCATCGAGGAAATGCAAATTAAAACCAACAATGAGATATCACTGTTCACCTATTAGAATACCCAAAATTAAGAACACTGATAACACCAAATACTGGCGAGGATGTGGAGCAACAGGAACTCTCATTCATTGCTGGTGGAAATGCAAAATGGTGCAGCCACTTTGGAAGATAGTTTGGTGGTTTCGAACAAAACTAAATATACTCTTACCATACAATCCAGCAATCACAGTCCTTGGTATTTACCCAAAGGAGCTAAAAACATATGTCCACACAAAAACCTGCACACAGATATTTATAAGAACTTTATTCATAATTGCCAAAACTTGGAAGCAACCAAGATGTCCTTCAGTAGTTGAGTGGTCCATCCAGACAATGGAATATTATTCAGCACTAAAAAGAAATGAGTTATCAAGCCAGGAAAGAACATGGAGGAATCTTAAATACTTATTACTAGGTGAAATAAGTCAATCTGAAAAGGCTACTGTATGATTCCAACCGTATGACATTCTGGAAAACTATTATACAGTAAAAACATCAGTGGTTGCCAGAGATTGGGGAATGGAGGGAAGGATGAATAGGCAGAGCACAGAGGATTTTTAGGGCAGTGAAAATACTCTGTATGATATCATAATGATGGATATATGTCATTATACATTTGTCCAAACCTATAGAATGTACAACACCAAGAGTGAAACATAACTAAACTATAGACTTGGGGTAATTATGATGTCAGTGTAATTCATGAGCTGTAACAAATGTATCACTCTGGTGGTGAGTGTTGACGATGGGGGAGGCTGTGCATGTGTGGGGGTAGAGAATATATG